>NW_027507718.1:337173497-337773497 GCF_037356315.1 Lithobates pipiens
TTCTTAAAAGCAGTACTACAACATATAGGCCTGGGGGAGGGGATGCTGAGATGGATCCTAAACTTATATTCAAAACCAAGTGCTAGGGTGAAAGTGAATGACAGATTATCAGAGCCATTCTCCATTTTAAATGGAACACGCCAGGGATGTCCCCTCTCACCCCTGATATTCATTTTGACAATAGAACCTTTTTTAAGGAAAATACGTGCCAATGTGGATATCAGGGGGGTAAAAATAAAAAATGAGGATCAGAAGTTGGCAGCTTATGCAGATGATTTGATCTTTTTTGTAACGTCCCCAATTACATCTCTCCCATCTTTACTAATGGAGCTACGAGAATATGGGAAAATATCCAACTTTAGAATAAACTATGGAAAATCGGAGGCAATGGGAGTAGAGATGGATTCGCCTCAGTTGCAAGCAGTGTCCACGCAATTTGATTTTAGATGGACGAATTCATATATAAGTTACTTAGGAACAAAAATGTCAAAAAATCTAAATGAATTGTTTGAACTTAACTATATCCCACTGGTAAGACAGATCAAAAGAGATCTTCAAAAATGGGACAAAGAGATTTTTACATGGTTCGGGAGAACCAATATTATTAAGATGAATGTGATGCCCAGACTGTTATACATAATTCAAACTATACCAATTAAGATCCCTTCAAGTTTGTTTAAGGATCTTAGATCAAGATTTATGAAGTTCATCTGGGCTGGGAAGCCAGCAAGAGTACGTCGAGATATTTTAGTACTCCCCAAAGGAAAAGGAGGGATAGGACTTCCAGATCCAATAAAATACCAGGAGGCCTCACACTTAACTAGAGTAGTGGAATGGTGTAGGCTTAAAAACGAAAAACCGTGGATACAGACAGAACAAGCAGCGACAGATATCCCATTGGAAGGATTAGTGTGGATTCCAGATACAGAAATACCAATGGGATTGAGAAAACATCCAATACTAGGGGAGACATTACGAATAACTAAAAGAGTATTCAGGAAAACATCTATTTCAAGAATTCCCAGTCCGCTCCTTCCTATCCTTGGTACCCCAGCATTTCTACCGGGAATGACAGATCCAAAGTTTAAAACAATACAAGATAGAGGTATGAGTAGAATTTGTCATTTCTCGGTAGGCAACCGGTTAATGACTAAAAAAGATATTGAAAAAGGAATGACAATAGGACTAGACCCTTTCAGAATGAGGCAATTAGAAGCCTTTATTAGATCTAAATCAAAGGTATACGTAGAAATAAGGGCATTGACTGAGTTTGAAGAGATCTGTTTGAAAGGAGAGGAACTGAGACATCTGATGTCTTATTTTTATAGTATGTTAATAGAACAGGAGACTTTACAAGATTTGCCCTTTTTACAGGCTTGGGAAAGAGATTTAGGGACTACGTTTTCCCCAGAACAAAAGGATAAGATGCTGTGGTTTAATCAAAAGGCCTCGATGGCAAGCAGATATCAAGAAGGGGGATACAAGATCCTTACTAGGTGGTATAGAACACCAAAAGTGTTACATCAAATTTACCCCCAGATATCAGAGACATGTTGGAGATGTCATGGAGCAGAAGGAACATTATTACATATATTTTGGGAATGTCCAAAAATGAGAGTGTTCTGGGAGATGGTAGCCGATACTATTGTAAGGATTACAGGAATTGACCTGGGAGATAAACCGGCAACTTTTCTGCTGCTGAACATCCCAATGGCAATAGAAAGATTCAAAAATTCTTTGCTGAGACATTTATTGATAGCAGCAAGGGCATGCATCCCGGTTCTGTGGAAAAAAAGCAACCCTCCAGCTAGAGCACAGTGGTTTCAGAGAATTGCAGAAATCCAACAAATGGAAAATTTAACAATGACAATGAGAGATCAAGACGAGAAATATCAGAAGATCTGGGCTCCATATCTAAATTATAGAGAAAGTATGATGTGAAACATTTCGAAATATGATAGAGCAGGCGGGTGGTGGTGGGGGGGGGGGGGGGGAGTGAGGGGGGGGATTATAGTGAAAATTCAAACTTTTTTTTTTTTTTTTTTCTCTTGTTTGTATATTTATTTATTTATTTTTCTGGGAGGGAAGGGTGAGGGAGGGGGGAGGATGACATGGAATTGAGGTACGGATTGAAATATTATAAGACTGTTATAGCTGTTAAAGAAGTTGTAGATGTAAAACGAAATGTAATGTGAAATCTATGGAAAGAAAAGATGAAAAAATAAAGAATTTATAAAAAAAAAAAACAGCAGCTGGAGCTGCTGTTCTCGTCCCTGTCGCTGGATTGATTGGATTCAGGTAAGTAAAAGGAGGGGGGGTCTGGGGTGCTGCTGCACTACAGTATATTTTTCACCTTAATGCATAGAATGCATTAAGGTGAAAAACCTTGAGGGTTTACAACCCCTTTAACAGCACTCACTGACCAACTGTGCAAGGATTTGGTGAGTAAAGAAAAGATCAAACAAAAGGAAAAAATATCAGAGGGACAAGAACAGTTATAAAAATGATCACGTCTTTAAATGCCAATGCAAAATAGGAGAAGCTGATCCCATGTCAGTTAACACTACCCCAGAGAGAGGAGTAAGAATTGAAGATGTTGGAAGAAAGGTACGAAGAAAGAGACTATTACATTAGTGATGGACGAACGTTTCGCCCGGCGGTCGTTTCGCGGCGAATTTCCGACTTTCGCCGTCCGCGGGTTCGAACGCCTTTTTCCGTCGTTCGCCCCGGCGGACTTACGTGTTTAATGTATACAAGAACTTTAACCTTTCGTGACACGTTTATCATGTGTTACAGGACAACCAATTGAGACATGACAGCTCATGGACACTTGGACATTCCCCCTAACCTATAAATACACCCGATCCGGTGGCCATTTTACATTCTTTCTTCTGTCACTGTAGGGAAAGGATCCTGTGTGGAGTAGGGACAGAGAAAACGCTAGCTATTTGGTACACAAAAGTTCTTTTCAGGACTGGTATAGGTGTTAGGTCAGCAGCCTGAGTTTCTTTTGTCAGTTTAGATAAAGGGACAGAGCGCTGTATGCTGCTATTTTAGGGACAGCTCAGCCAGATTAGTCTTTCTTCATCATCATCATCATCATCATCATTAGCTGTTACTATCAGGTCCACAAAAGAGCTGTTCCAGCTAATCGTTCCAGCCTACTCTTTTTTGCCAATTTGTATAGGGACAGGCAGGAAGCAGTGTGTCAGGCAGTGAGGATAATTTTAAAGACTTGCTGTTACTATTAGTTCCACAAAGGTTCTTTTCAGGACTGGTATCAGTGGTACGGTAATAGGCTTGTACACGTATAATATTCTTTCTTCCAAATATAGAAAGAATATTATACTTGACTGCTGCCCTTCTGCTGCAGTCTGCTAATCATTCACAACTCACTTGTTCCACAAAGCTCTTTATCAGGACTGGTAACTTGGTCTGTCTAGGGTGCTACGGTACATAGGCTTGGGTGCGGTACAGTCTGCTGTTCTGTAAGGACCGCTATCGGTCCACAATACATAGGGTTGCCGTGCACTACTGCTGACCGCTGCCCTATACTGCAGCAGTCCTTCAGCGGTATAGGGACTGACGCACAGTCTGCTAAACACTAATACACAACCTGCTTGGTCCACAAAAGTTCTTATAAGGACTGGTAACTTGGTATAGGGTGCTACGGTACATAGGCCTGAGTGCGTTACAGTCTGCTGTTCTGTAAGGACCGCTATCGGTCCACAATACATAGGGTTGACGTGCACTACTGCTGACCGCTGCCCTATACTGCAGCAGTCCTTCAGCGGTATAGGGACTGACGCACAGTCTGCTAAACACTAACACACAACCTGCTTGGTCCACAAAAGTTCTTATAAGGACTGGTAACTTGGTATAGGGTGCTACGGTACATAGGCCTGAGTGCAGTACAGTCTGCTGTTCTGTAAGGACTGCTATCGGTCCACAATACATAGGGTTGCCGTGCACTACTGCTGACCGCTGCCCTATACTGCAGCAGTCCTTCAGCGGTATAGGGACTGACGCACAGTCTGCTAAACACTAATACACAACCTGCTTGGTCCACAAAAGTTCTTATAAGGACTGGTAACTTGGTATAGGGTGCTACGGTACATAGGCCTGAGTGCAGTACAGTCTGCTGTTCTGTAAGGACCGCTATCGGTCCACAATACATAGGGTTGCCGTGCACTACTGCTGACCGCTGCCCTATACTGCAGCAGTCCTTCATTGGTATAGGGACTGACGTACAGTCTGCTAATCACTAACACACAACCTGCTTGGTCCACAAAAGTTCTTATAAGGACTGGTAACTTGGTATAGGGTGCTACGGTACATAGGCCTGAGTGCGTTACAGTCTGCTGTTCTGTAAGGACCGCTATCGGTCCACAATACATAGGGTTGCCGTGCACTACTGCTGACCGCTGCCCTATACTGCAGCAGTCCTTCAGCGGTATAGGGACTGACGCACAGTCTGCTAAACACTAACACACAACCTGCTTGGTCCACAAAAGTTTTTATAAGGACTGGTAACTTGGTATAGGGTGCTACGGTACATAGGCCTGAGTGCAGTACAGTCTGCTGTTCTGTAAGGACCGCTATCGGTCCACAATACATAGGGTTGACGTGCACTACTGCTGACCGCTGCCCTATACTGCAGCAGTCCTTCAGCGGTATAGGGACTAAGAGTTTTGTCACAGGGTGATTTAAAAAATGACAGGCAGAGGAAGAGGCAGGCCCTTCCGCAGGGGTGGTAGGGGTAGGGCAGGAGCAACAGCCTTGAGCCAAAGTGGGAAGTTGCAGAAGGTGCGTTCAATTACTTTAAAGGACGCACCAGACTTGGTTGAGTGGCTCACTCAGCCTTATTCTTCTGCACCCTCCTCATCCTCTCGATCTGCACCCTCTTCTTCACTCTCTGCTATGTGCACCCCCAAAGACACTACCACCAACAACACCACCACCACCACATACCTTCCGCTTGAGTGCAAATGGGGGCCTTCATGCTCCAGTGTTTTAATAGGGACCCCCGTATAAAAAGCATGAGGGTCAAGGACCAGTACTGGGTGGCAACGTACTTAGATCCCCGGTACAAACACAAAATGGCGGAAATGTTACCGCCGTCGCAGAGGGCTGTCAGAATGCAGCACTTCCAGGCCTTGCTTCGAGAAATGCTGCATTCTGCTTTTGCGTGCGCTGGCAGAGGAGCAATTCCCACTCCCAGAGAAGGATTTGCGGGTACCAATCCAACAGCGCCTGCAAGAAGAGGCCGGTTTGAAGATGTGTTGGTGACTTCGGATATGAGGTCATTCTTTCAGCCGACCCATCGACAGGTGTCATCCGGATCCAGCATCAGGGAACGCCTAGACCGTCAGGTGTCCGACTACATTGGGTTAACGGCCGATGTGGACGCTCTGAGGAGTGATGAACCCCTAGACTACTGGGTGGGCAGGCTTGACCTCTGGCCAGAGCTTGCCCAATTTGCAATCGAACTGTTGGCTTGCCCCTCATCCAGTGTCCTGTCCGAAAGGACGTTCAGCGCAGCAGGGGGGATTGTGACCGATAAGCGTACTCGCCTAGCTCACGACAGTGTTAACTACCTCACATTTCTAAAAATGAATGAGGCATGGATCTCGGAGGAATTCAACACATGTGATCAGTAGACCATGTATATGTCTATAAACAATTTTTGGAATCAAGCACACAGACCTTCTTAATTCATTTGGCTCACTTCCCTGACCCAAAAAAGCACACCGTACTATATGCCCCTACCCTCCTCTTTGAAGAGGTTGAGCGGTGTCATATTTCTACTGGGGCTGCTTATTATGAGGGGTTCCCACCATCCCTGTGCTGTGCTGACTTCCTCCTGGGTGTTCTTATTATGAGGGGCTCCCACCATCCCTGTGCTGTGCTGACTTCCTCCTGGGGGTTCTTATTATGAGGGGATCACACCATCCCTGTGCTGTGCTGACTTCCTCCTGGGGCTGCTTACGGTGCTGCTGTCAGCGCTGTATGTCACGGAGCTGCTGTCAGCGCTGTATGTCACGGAGCTGCTGTCAGCGCTGTATGTCACGGAGCTGCTGTCAGCGCTGTATGTCACGGAGCTGCTGTCAGCGCTGTATGTCACGGAGCTGCTGTCAGCGCTGTATGTCACGGAGCTGCTGTCAGCGCTGTATGTCACGGAGCTGCTGTCAGCGCTGTATGTCACGGTGCTGCTGTCAGCGCTGTATGTCACGGAGCTGCTGTCAGCGCTGTATGTCACGGAGCTGCTGTCAGTGCTGTATGTCACGGAGCTGCTGTCAGCGCTGTATGTCACGGAGCTGCTGTCAGCGCTGTATGTCACGGAGCTGCTGTCAGCGCTGTATGTCACGGTGCTGCTGTCAGCGCTGTATGTCACGGAGCTGCTGTCAGCGCTGTATGTCACGGAGCTGCTGTCAGTGCTGTATGTCACGGAGCTGCTGTCAGCGCTGTATGTCACGGAGCTGCTGTCAGCGCTGTATGTCACGGAGCTGCTGTCAGCGCTGTATGTCACGGTGCTGCTGTCAGCGCTGTATGTCACGGAGCTGCTGTCAGCGCTGTATGTCACGGAGCTGCTGTCAGCGCTGTATGTCACGGAGCTGCTGTCAGCGCTGTATGTCACGGAGCTGCTGTCAGCGCTGTATGTCACGGAGCTGCTGTCAGCGCTGTATGTCACGGTGCTGATGTCAGTGCTCTGTATTACGGTGCTGCTGTCAGTGCTCTGTATCTCCTGCACCCTCTTGTTTGCCTACCCTGGTCCCTGACCTTCCCTCTCCTCCATTGCCTTCATTAGCTCCATAGTCCTGAATTGTCAGAACAATTTCCCAAATAAAAAAAAAATGCTTGTAGTTATCGATCCCAAATTCACCTCATACATGTATTATGCTATTGTCCAGGTGGTGGGACTACGTGCTACCCCCTAATAATTACCCCGTGGCCGCAAATTCGACCTAAAGGTTTGCGAAATTCGCCTCCCATTGAAGTCAATGGAGCCCGCGGCGAACGGTCGTTTTCGCGAACGTTTGTGGCCGTTCGCGTTTCGCGTTCGCGAAACGTCCCGTCGGAAGTTCGTCCATCACTATATTACATGATACCTAAAGGAGAGGGAGAAAATTCTGGAAATAAATAATATGTTAATAGGACCCCAATCTGACCTTGGAGACCTAGGGATAATGGGTATCAAAAAAGACAGGAGGAATTATAACAATGGCAGGAAACTGACGCATTCATGAAATATAAAAGAATGGGCTATCAAAATTGGTATGGATATGAGCAGAGCCTGATAACAGAATACAATAAGTATGAGCCTTTTAAATATGAAAATGCAGAAGAAAGGACACCTGGACCCAATGAACATGAAGGATTTGGGAACATCAGAAATAACAGACCTTTATTAGGAAGAGGGAGATGCATGCAATCTCCCAGGAAACTAGATGGAGAAAGGAGGGTAAGAAAAAGTATTGAAAGAAGAGGAGATGTACAGCTGGATACCAGGAAACAAAAGAAAAAGAGTATTAGACGAAGGAGTGTTCAACCTAAGTGAAACTGTATTGACCAGGGCCATCCTTAATACTGATTGGACCATGGGCAAACATTTTCTTGGGCCCCCCTCTATTCTGAGACATACAAAAAATAGCAGGTAGACTCAATCTCAGTTTACTGCAGCAGATCACGCAGCAGTTGCAATTGGTTGCCAGAGTTTACAGCCTATCATTACCGCTCACTAGAGGTTACAACACATAACTTCTGCTTGTTGATTGGTTGCTAGAGGTTACTGCACATTATTACTGCTCACTGAGCAGTGGAGCAATCCCAAATAAATGGGCAATCCCAAATAAATGGGCAAGTAAAGTGGAGCATTAATACACATACTAAGGAGATGGTCAGAGATTGCAGACATACTACAGGAAATGGTCAGAGATTACAGACATACTACCGGAGATGACCAGAGACTGCAGCCATACTACAGGAGAGGACCAAAGGCTCCAGACATATTACAGGAAATGACCAGAGCAGGGGCGTAACTATAGGGGGTGCAGCAGTCGCGACCGCAACTGGGCCCTGTGCTGCAGGGGGCCCATGCAGCCCCCTCTACATATGGCCGGCAGAAGCATAGGCAGCTAGGGGTACCAGTGCACCATGCACACGGGTGGCTGGAGGTGGAGGGTGACTAGCAGAGCTCCATGCTCGACTATCGCACTGGCTGCTCTTTAGTTGTGCATTCCCCACATGACCTGTGTCCTCGGCCGGCTCCTCAGAGTACCCCTCTCCTGCTCCATGCATTGCTGCTCAGTCCGATGTCTGTTCTCCCCAGATAGAGTTCTCACGTGGGGACAAGGTCCCCCATGTCCCCTGGGGACAGGGACCCCTTCTCACCTGGGGGCAGTAACTTCATCTGCCCTGGAGAAAAGGACCTCATCTCTTCTGGGGATGGGGACCCCATCCTGCCTAGGGACAGTCCCCCAATGGGGCACCTAAAAATTAAAAAAAAAATAATAAAAAAAGACTGATGCCAGTGGTGGAATTACAGGGCTCACAAAGGTCATATCTGTGACCACGCCCTGGAGTTCCACCACCGGACTCGGAGGGAAGGGCCCTGACTGGGGTTCAGGGGGGCCCTTCATGGTTTCTTGCATCGGGGCCCTGAAGGTTCTAGTTATGCCACTGGACCAGAGACTATGGACATACTACAGGGGATGACCAGAGCCTGTGGACATGCTACAGGGGATTACAGGGGATTACCAGAGACAGCGGATATGCTACAGGAGATTACCAGAAACTGCAGACATGCTACAAGAGATAACTAGAGACTTCAGAAATATTAAAAGCGATGACCAGATACTGCAGAAATGTTACAGGGGATAACCAGAGACTGCGGCCATGTTACAGGAGATGAGCAGAGACTGCACACATGCTACAGGGGATGACTAGAGACTTTGGACATTCTACAGGAGATAACCAGAGACTCAGAGATTGCGGACATGCTACAGGAGATGACCAGAAACTGTGGACATATTACATGAGATTACCAGAGACTGAAAATATTACAGGAGATAACCAGAGACTGCTGACATATTACACAAGATGACCAGAGACTACAGACATGCTACAAGGGATGACTAGAGACTGTGGACATTCTACAGGGGATGACCAGAAACTGTGGACATGCTACAGAGGATAACTAGAGAACTTTCAGCAATGCACAGCTTTACAATTGAATACCACAGCTCAGAGTTTCAGGATAGCATTCAGGCATTCTAAGGGTGTAAGTACATACCTGGCCAGCCAGGCTCACCATACACTTTCAGAGGTCCAAGGACAATGCTCCCATTCGGATCTCTGCTCTCTCTACTGCTGCTTCCTTCCAAGCATACATGCTGCATTTGGCGGGGTCAGAGTGTCAGGAAGGCTGTCCATAAGGTTTAAGAGTGTGTTTATCGAAAAGTTTGACTATTCTTCCAGAAGCGCATTTGTGAGGTCAGGTACCGATGTGGACGAGAAGGCCTGGCTCATAGTCACTTCCCCAAATCAATCCCAAAGGTTTTCTATTGGGTTGAGGTGCAGGCCAGTCAAGTTCCTCCACCCCAAACTCAAACTCATCCATGTTTTTATGAACCTTGCTTAGTGTACTGGTCCAAATCACTTGGTGGAGGGGGGAATTATAGTGTGGGGTTGTTTTTCAGGAGTTGGGCTTGGTCCCTTAGTTCCAGTGAAGGGAACTTTTAAGGCGTCAGCATACCAGGACATTTTGAACAATTTCACGCTCCCAACTTTGTGGGAACAGTTTGGGGGTGGTCCCTTTCTGTTCCAACATGACTGCGTACCAGTGCACAAATCAAGGTCCATAAAGACATGTATGAGTGACTTTGGGTTGGAGGAACTTGACTGGCCCTTCACAGAGTCCTGACCTCAACCCGCTAGAATATCTTTGGGATGAATTAAAGTGGAGAATGTGAGCCAGGCCTTCTCATCCACATCAGTGCTGACCTCACAAATGCGCTTCTGGAAGAATGGTCAAGCATTCCCCTAGACACATTCCTAAATCTTGTGGACAGTCTTCCCAGAAGAGTTGAAGCTGTTATAGCTACAAAGGTTGAGCCAACTCAATATTGACCCCTACGGACTAAGACCGAGATGCCATTAAAGTTCATGTGCATGTAAAGACAGACGACCCAATACTTTTGAATATATAGTGTATATATATATTTATTTATAAGTACCTTTCAGAAACTGTATCACTTAGATATAATTTAGTTCAGCTACCCATTACAAAAAATAGTGAGGTGATAATAAGGATTAATGTGAATAAGTAAAGTCCTGCTGGCTCATGGGAGGACTACCAGAACGAGAGGCGTGAAGCTACAGGGAACAGAAGAAAAAAACTTTTTCTTCTGTTCCCTGTAGCTTCACGCCTCTCGTTCCGGTAGTCCTCCCACGGACTTCACTCACACTAATCCTTATTATCACCTCACTACTTTTGTAATGGATAAATGAACCAAATTATATCTGAGTGATACAGTTTCTGAAAGGTCCATCATTTATTAATAAAAAATATATATATTATTGTAAAAATAATTTAAAATGTTTTTTTTTACCCTTTCTCTTTGGGGACAGCTGTTATTTATTCATCCCTGGCTAATCAATGTTCCTGAAGTTTAGTTAATAAGATTAAGAAGCAATTGTACAAGAATGGAGGATTATTTTAAGTAAGCAAAATAGATTAGGCAGAGATTTATCAGTAAAGGATACAAGAGTAATTTTATTTAAAAAAATTGAAGAAGTGGGAAATATGAAGAGAAGTAAACTTATATAGGATAAGAGAAAACAGGAGGAGGATAGTAATGGTTTACCACTTATTCTAAATTATAATTCGCAGCACAAAAAGGTAAAAACATTATAAAAAAGTATTGGCCCATTTTGAGAGCCAACAAACATTTACAACAGTAGAGGGTGAAGTTTTGTAACAGAAGGCCCCCAACTATAAGAGATAAAATTGTGAATAGTGTAATTGACCCACCTCTGGTAAAATCTGGTAAAACAATGGTCCTTTTTTGATGGCAAAGGATTCTTGCCATGTAATAGATGTTATGTTTGTAATAAAACTAAAAGGAGTGATACCAAAAAGATTACCTTTGTAGGGGGTGGAGCAGTGAAGTGAGGTAAGCATGTGAGGCGATGATCATAAAGTATACTGGCTGGTGTATCCTGTTTTGTCCCGTTATCCTGGTTTTTGGAACAAGCCTCTGCTTCTGAGTTCCAGGATCACTGTGTGGTGAGTCGTAGCAGAGGTGTCAGGCTGTCCGCTGTGAGTGCTGGAGTCCTGATAGCTCTCTGGTGCCTCTGGAACTTTTGTTCCCCGCTCTCTCCCCCCTGTGCAGTGTCTTGGTGGTGGTAGCGGAGAACGTCCTCTCCATCGGCAGCTAGCAGCTTGAGGGTTGTCACCTGCCGGCTTGGGCTTGCTCCGATCAGTTGTAAATTATCTGTGGATCTTTTAGCCCCTTGTGTCCTGCTGTGTCCCTCTGCACGTGTTTGGGAATCTGATTATTTTAGTGATCCCGAAATGCCTACAATGACCCGAAGTATCGAGGGAGCGGGGTCAGTTAAATCCTCAGTTTAATCCTTAACACAAGCTAAAGCACAGGCTTCAGTACAGGATTTAGTGCAGGGGCTGTGAGCAGAGGTAGGAAATACAGGTGGATCCAGTGTGAGCTGTGTTCCATCCACCCCCCTACAAACAACTATGGGGGGAAAACACAGATCCACAGGCTGATCCATGGATCATATATCTGCTGTTCAGAGTGGAGCTGCACAGAATGCACAGATTGTGGCTGAGTTTTCTGCTCATAGAGCTGGAAGCAGTCAGATGGATATCACCTCTGAGCCAACTATGCGGGATCTTTTCTCAATTATGCAGAAATACTCTGCATCCTCGTGGTACTTTTAGGTCAAGTACAGGCAGTTTGTGGGGATTTCACGCTGATTCGCCAGGATTTGCAAAAACTACGGGAGCACACAACTGGTCTTGAAACCAGAATGAGTGATATTGAAGATTCTGTCTCCCCACTAAAAGCTGAGTTTAAAACAGTTGTAAAATGGACTAATGATAATACCGCAAAAGTGGAAGACCTTGAGACCTGGAGAACCGCTTACGTAGAAACAACATACATGTGGTCGGCTTGGCTTAAAAAGTTGAAGGAAATTATCCATGCATGCTTTTCCCTAGATCCTTTCTTATCCGGTTTTTGAACTTTAGAGATAAAGAAAATATGCTGCGTAGGGCTAGAGCTATGAAGGAAATTACTTACAATGGCTCCAAAATCATGTGTTTTTCCTGATTTTTCCCTTGCTCTTCAAAAACATGTCTCCTTTCAGGAAGTAAAAAAAAAAGATGCAGAAACTGAACCTTTCATATTTTAAGGTGTATCTCGTCTTTGTGCCGGTCATGATGATCAAGTAAAATTTTTGGATTCCCATCGGGCTGCTCAGGAATGGTTTGACCAACATTTTTCTATTTGATGATAGGACTAAATTGAGGGGAAGAGAAATCCTTCTCCCCCTTTTTTTTTTCTCTTTTTTTTTTTTTTTTTCCACTTTTTGTCTTCTCGAACTAGGCCGGCCGGGTTCCTTATCACTTATTTTATTTTACTTGCTTACTTTACTCATTGCTAGTATAGGAGTCTCAAATGGTGTGTTTTTTTTTCTTGTTTTTTTTTTTTTTTTGGAGTTATGTGCAAGTTTTATCTATTATTATTTTTTTACCGTATTCCATTTATTTGAGTTTGTTTCACTCCTTCATCAGCTGTCGGGACTGTTTATCATTTTCATTGAACAATCTAGTAAAGGGTCTGGTTAATACTCTCTTTTTTTATTTTTATTTATTCACTATGGCTAGGCAGTATGGAATGTTTGTGGCATGAATTCCTCTCTGAAAAGAAATGCTGTTTTTAACTATTTAGCCCTATTCCGTCCATCGGTTGTCTGTCTGCAGGAGACACATGCCACTGGTAATACTATTAGATGGTTTCAGAAAAGGGGGGTTAAGGAGGGTTATCATTCAGTTTTTTTCATATTACTCCCCGGGGGGTCTCTATATTAATTTGCTCTTTACCCATAGATGGTCTCTCTTTCTTAGGGAGGTTTTGTAGGGAATTAGGGCTACACAATATGCGGCAGAGGCTACATTCTACTAAAAATTCATATACTTGTCATTCTAAAACAATTGATTCGTTGTCAAGAATCAATCTGGTGCTGTGCTCCGCAGATCTTGTCATGGATTTAAGGATGTGGTAATAGAGCCAAGAGGTATTTTTGACCATTCCCCTGTAATATTTGCTATGACTTTTGGGCGTTCAAGGGCTAATATCCCTTGGTGCCTAAATCCATTCTGTATGGATTTATTTCCTTAAGGGGAGTCCTGTTGGACCACCTGGGGATGTTTATCACTCAGAATGAAGGATCAGCACCTACTAGAATAGTATGGGATGCTCTTAAGGCTTACAAACAAGTGAGTATTAAAACAGGCCAATGTAGAGAGCTTGAACAGGTCAAGGGGGAGGCGCTAGCGGCTGAAGCCAGATTTTTTTTTAGATTCCAGTACAACAAATAAAATATCCTGGGAAACTTTGCAGACTAAGCTAAGCTCACTGCTGGTAGACAGGGCCCAAAACAAACAAGGCTGACCTGGGCTGAAGGGGAGGCAGCAGACAAAATTTTGGCTCAGGCCTTACAACTGAAACGGCGTTGAGGGATTAGGGTAGGATATCTTGCTTATCTTCTCTTCCTTTTATCAAGGATTATATACATCAGGGGATAAATATAACCAGGGCCGGCGTCACCATTAGGCGGGTTAGGCAGCCGCCTAGGGCGCCAGGATGGAGGGGGCGGTAAAATCCTGGCTAACACAGTGACCCCGCACTGCTGGCTGCTATCACCCGCCCTCCCGCACCGAGCAGATTGAAGTTATATTGCGGAATGCGGGGTTACAAGCCAGATCATGAGCAGGGCGGGGATGAGGATAAGCAAGCTCTGCAGAGCAGGGGGCAGAGTCTGTGTGGGCAGCTGCGGGAGGAGAGTCTTCTCCCCCCAGGCAGCAAGTCATGTACAATATGGATTTGAGATCAAGGATAGCTCTAGCTCCGGCACTCCACAGCCTCTGGCATCCTGTCATAGTGATACAGAGAGAGTGTGGAAAGCCAGCTAGCTTGTGCAGGAGTTGGGCTGTGTTCTGTCTCCACTGTCCTCCTAACACCTCCCTCACTACACTGCTTGTCCAATCCAATATTCCGCCCTCCAGTTGTGCCCGCCCACACTCCAGTCACATGCATGCAATTTACTGTGCTGTGAGGGAAGTTCTGTTTTCAAACAATAGCTGCCATAGCCCTGGGGGAGACCAGACTGAATGGGAGAGAATAATTGGTGAGTGAGACCCCCCTCTCTGTTCCCACCCCTTTGTGCTATGCACCTTCTCCCCCCCATTCCTCATGATCATCACCTTCTCTCTCTCCCCCCTAGGCTAGAGCCTAGCCTGTCTGTATAACGTCCTAACCTGCCTGTATACCATCCTACCCTGCCTGTATACCATCCTACCCTGCCTGTATACCATCCTAACCTGTCTATATACCATCCTAGCCTGCCTGTATACCGTCCTAGCCTGCCTGTATACTGTCCTTGCCTGTTTATATACCGTCCTAGCCTGTCTATGTACCATCCTAGACTGCCTGTATACAGTTCTAGCCCTTCTATATACCATCCTAGCCTGCCTGCATACTGTCCTAGCCTGCCTATATACCGTCTTAGCCTGCCTGTATACCGCCCTAGCCGGCCTGTATACCGCCCTAGCCTGCCTGTATACCGTCCTAGCCTGTCTGTATACCATCCTAGCCTGCCTGTATACTGTCCTTGCCTGTTTATATACCATCCTAGCCTGCCTGTATACAGTTCTAGCCTTTCTATATACCATCCTAGCCTGCCTGCATACTGTCCTAGCTTGCCTATATACGTCTTAGCTTGCCTATATACCGTCTTAGCTTGCCTATATACCGTCTTAGCCTGCCTATATACTGTCCTAGCCTACCTGTATACCACCCTAGCCTGTATACCGTCCTAGCCTGTCTGTATACCATCCTAGCCTGTCTGTATACCATCCTAGCCTGTCTATATACAGTCCTAGCCTGCCTGTATACCGCCCTAGTCTGTCTATATACCGTCCTAGCCTGCCTGTATACTGTTCTAGCCTTTCCATATACCATCCTAGCCTGCCTGTATACCATCTAGCCTGCCTGCATACTGTTCTAGCCTGTCTATATACTGTCCTAACCTGCCTGTATACTGTTCTAGCCTGTCTATATACCATCCTAGCCTGTCTGTATACAGTTCTAGCATTTCTATATACCATCCTAGCCTGTCTGTATACAGTTCTAGCCTGCCTGCATACCGTCCTAGCCTGCCTGTATACCATCCTAGCCTGCCTGCATACTGTTCTAGCCTGTCTATATACTGTCCTAACCTGCCTGTATACCGTTCTAGCCTGCCTGTATACCGTTCTAGCCTGCCTGTATACCGTTCTAGCCTGCCTGTATACCGTTCTAGCCTGTCTGTATACAGTTCTAGCCTGTCTGTATACCATCCTAGCCTGCCTGTATACTGTCCTAGCCTGTCTGTATACCTGCAGACCACGGCTGGTGTGAGGAAACGAGCCGATGCAGCCACTATTTCTCTTCAGGCCAGGTGCAGAGGTGCAGGTGTGGGCCTGCGGACCACAGCAGAAGTAGTAGTGGAGAGGCGCCGCAAACATCTCCCCTGCCACCTTCACCGTATACATGGGCATGGCAAAGGGGTGGAGCCAGGGGCGGAGCCATTTGGACGGCAAAATTAGGTTTCGCCTAGGGTGTCAAAAATCCTTTCACCAGCCCTGAATATAACTGCTGAGTTGAATGCTTAACTTGACAGGATTACTCTTTTAAGAGTATCACAGGAAGATCAGGAAATGCTTAATGGCTCCTTGACTCAATTGGAAGTGGAAGTCACAGTGGCTAGTTTTGCATTTGATAAAGCACCAGGGGTAGACAGTAGTCCAAAAATATGGTGGCGTACTGTTACCAACCCTACTTAAAACATTTAATTCAGCTTTGGTGGAAGGGCATCTCCCGGATTTAATGTCCGAAGCCGCGATTATGGTTATCCTGAAAAGAGATAAAGATCCACTATATTCAGAATCCTATCTGCCTATCTCCTTATCAACAGATGTGAAAATATTAGCCAGGGTTTTAGGAAATAGATTAAAAAAGGTGATAACATATATTATTCATTCTGATTAAGCTGGCTTTATCACTAACATGTCAACAGTTGTTAATGTTAGGAGAGCTTATCTTAATATGCAGATCCCAGCGGTTAACTATATGGATCAGGCCCTCCTGGTATTGGATGCCATTAAGGCTTTTAACAGTGTAGAATGGCCCTATCTTTGGACCGGTCTGGAGAAATTCGGTCTGGGGGTTATATTCTGTCAATGGGTTTAATTACTATACTCTAGCCCTAGGGCTTCAATTAGGGTTAATGGTGAACAGTCTTCCTCCTTTATGCTATCTCATGGCAAAAGGCAGGGGTGTCCTTTGTCACTCCTCCTTTTTGCCATGGCTATTGAACCATTGGCATCCCTTCTCCAGGTGGCTTTGCACGTAACGGGTTTGGTAAGAGGAAAGATGGAAGAAAAAGTAGCATTATATACAGATGATGTTTTTTTTTTCTTATTGTCAGGGCTGGGCTCAGCCCTTCCTTCTCAGAGCTGGGCGCTCAGCTGTCAGCTAATTGCCAGCTCCTATCTCTCCACAGTTACTCAGCTGTTGATTATATCCTGTTTGTCAATCCTGCCTACTTAAGCCATTCAGCCCAATGGATCTCTGCTTTCACTTTGGTCAACATCACAAGAAATATCTCCTGCGTTCCTGTTTAAAGACTGACTTTGTTGACATCCCTTCTGGTCCTCGATCCCACTTGCCTTTTCACTACATTGATCCCTGACTTTTGCTTTGACATATATATATAGGCAAGGGCAGTGCCACCCGCTGATGTAACCAGATGATGTAACCAGATGACCCCACCCCCTCTCACATCACATGATGTCAAATGATGTCAGAAAGGGGCATGGTCACTCAGGTGAACCCACCCTTGCCTATATAACAGCTGTAAAATCCAAGACAGCAGTCACCGCGAGGCCTCCTATGGAGCTGGAGCTTTTTAAATTTTTTCTATTTTCAGGTCCCTCCGGAGGCGTGATTGAAGATAGATGGACATCGCAGGACACTTTTTTCTTTTTTAATAAAGGAATTGTCAAAAACTGTCTCTTGTGGTTTTTACACATCGTTTGGTAAATGGGCAGGGGTACAATGTATCCAATACACATTCACATGGGGGTGGCGGGATCTTGTTAAAGGGAACTTCCAGATTCTGATAAGCCCCCCACCCACAGACCCCAACAACCAGGGTGTGCCACCCCAAAACACCCTCCCCATGTCGAGGACAAGCAGACTGGTATGGTTCAGTGGGGGGGCGCTCACTTGTCCCCTTCCTTTCCCGGCCTGCCAGGCTGCATGCTCGGATAAGGGTCTGGTATGGATTTTGGGAGGGACCCCATGCCTGGTATGGATTTTGGGGGGACCCCCACACTGGGTTTTTTGGGGTGTGGAGGTTCCCTTAAACTATATACCAGACCCAAAGGACCTGGTATGGATTTTGGGTGGACCTCACTCCTTTTTTTTCTTAATTCTTTCATAGGTTTCCCCTTAACCAATAAACTGTATTATATACTCAGCACTGCACTATATACCCTGTATTGTATTATATATGCTACACTGACTGCACTATATATTCTCCACTCTATTATATATTATTATTTATTATTATTATTATTATTATTATTATTATACAGGATTTATATAGTACCAATAGTTTACGTAGCGCTTTACAACTTGAGGGTAGACAGTACAAATACAATACACTTTAATACAGTAGGAATCAGAGGGTCCTGCTCCTTACAATCTAAGAGGGAAGGTCAAGAGATACAAGAAGTAATAACTGTGGATATATATATATACTACACTGACTGCACTATATACTCTGCAATGTATTATATATACTACACTGATGGCACTATATACTATCCACTGTATTATATATACTACACGGACTGCACTAGATATTCTGAACTTTATTATATATACTACATAGACTGCACTATATACTCTGAATAGTATTATATATACTACTGGCTCTATAACATACCTAGAGGTCAGTTTATTCGACTTAGGTGTAACTGTACCCAGGAATCTGATTATTACACACAGTCTAAAGTGTTAAAGGAATGTTTTCTACAGAAGGGTTATGAGAGAGAACTTATCGAGAGTGAGATTCAGAATATAGGGAAACTAGATAGATCTCAGTTGGTAGTGGATTCTAATAAGAGCAAAAAAGATAATAAATATTCATATAAAATCATATTGGATAAGGAAAGGATAAGGTTTTGGGTACAGTTTTGACGCAGCTTCCGGTATGATTGATGTCACTTCCGGTATCTTGGAAAAGAACGTCAGGAACGGCGTTAGCTGTATTACTGTCCCCATTTTATGCCTGTTTTTAATCCCGCGTACACACGTAGCCGACTATCCGGCGGACTTAGTCTGGCAGACTTCCCCCCGGACTGTCCGTCAGACTTTCTGAACGGGCTACTTGCCCACACACGGCACTTTTTCAGCGGACTAATACGGCGGACTAAGTCCGCCGTACTATCCGCCGTACTTTTGAAATGAGCAGACTCGCCCACACACGTGAAGGAAAGTCCGCTCATTTCGAGCACGTCTCCAGGTAGGCGGGCCCGCGAAGGAGACATCGCTGGCCCCGCCACCTGGTATGGACTTAAAGGGGAACCCCAACGCTGAAAAAAATTGGGGGGACCCCCACGCCGTTGGGGTTCCCCTTTAAGTCCATACCAGGTGGCGGGGTCAGCGACGTCTCCTTCGCGGGCCCCGCCTACCTGGAGACCCGCTCGAAATGAGCGTACTTTTCTCCGGGCGGGAAAAGTCTGTTCATTTCAAAAGTACGGCGGACTGGCATGCGCACGGCCGGATTGTCCGGTGAAATGCAAGTCCGGCGGGAAGATTGGAGTGCAAAACTACTTTCTAAGTCCGCCGTACTTTCGGGTAAAAAAAGTCTGCCAGAGGCTACACACGGGGGATTGTCCGGCGGACTTGAGTTTGCCGGACTTTTCCATCCGATTGTTTGATTGTGTGTACGTGGCATAACTTACGTTTGTAAGTATGCATTTTCATGTCCAATAAAACTGGTTCTTAGCTGTACTTCACTATCAGTTCATCTTCTTTCATTCTGGGTACCTGTTTATATGGTTGAGACATCATCTTAGTGTTATGAACTTCTGTCATCAAGTCCCAATACGTTGTGATCCGGTGAGTGGGGACACATGTGGGAGTGTTGTGTCACGTCTGAAAATTTCTGAAACACTTTTTGCACTTTCTGCACAGCAGAAGCATTGAAGCATTTTTCAGTCATTTTTATGGACTTTATGTTTTTGATGCTTTTCCATCTATAATATATTTATGTTTGTGAGTGCTGTAATAATTATTTTATTTTGTTCAAGTGTTTAGCACTTTGTGTATAGCAGCTACATTCATATTTATAGAATATATATATTTTTTCACTTTGGGTACAGTGTTACCCCCACGTCCACGTTTTATCTATAGACGTACCCCCACCCTCAGAGATGTCATAGCTCCAGGGGTTATTGATTCCCCTGTGGCTAGGGCCTGTTCGTTTTTTATTCCTGTGGAAAATGTCCCTCATGCATGCAATACAAACATAATGTTAAAAGATGAAAAAAATGTACCTCTTCTGTTGCTAATAAAAAATACCTGATTAAAAATCGAATTGTGTGCAATACCCTGGAGGTAGTACAGGGCTCAAGTCCTGCGGGAACGCATGAGAACGGAGTTCCTGTACTTTTTCCACAACAGGAACTCAGTTGCCGTTAACAGCCGTGTCCTGAAAGACTTTTAAGTATACGAGCTGTGTGGCAGGTGCTACACCAGCAGCTGCCGACATAGCTTGCAATAGTAAGTGCCGCACACCTGACCATTCAGGCATTGCCAGCAAGGGGTCCCATGACAGCTTCCGCTTCGATCTACCTGTCAATCACAGCTAGCTGACGGGTAGATCAGATCTAGGTCTAGCTGATGGATAGATCAGCTATTCTGTCCACAGGACATGCAGGGAGAGAGGTAAGCTGAGGAAGGAACATCAGTTTGGGGTGGTAAGCTGAGCACAATACCTGAAAAAGTTTAATAACAGGAGGGAAGTTTATGTGGAAATATGTGAAGGGTTGGAATAGCAGCGAGTGTGTGTTGGAGCCCTGCAGAGTTTGCAGCCCCCCAAGCTAACATACATCTCCTAAGCAGGAACACCTCACTATCTCCCCAAGCATTCTGTCCAGATAATGTGCAGTTAATGTATGTCCTTTCCTTTTAACCCTGTGTTATCCAAACTCTGTTCAATGAAAAGAGTAAACTCACCACATAATCTATATACAAAATAAAATTCCCCAATAAAGATCAGAACATGATGTTCACATTTGCATGGAAGCACAATTGAATGAATGCTGATTATTCAGAGAATTACCGTATTTATGTTTATTGAGGATATTTTTTTATGCACTAACAGTTAAGCTTCATACACACAATGCGAAAATTGGATGAAAAATATCACTTTTGAAGCGTTTGTGCATATAAGCAAATCATTTTTTATTTATTTTTGGTGGGGGAGTGGATCTTGGGTGGGAATTTCCACACTTTTTCCCCCAGGACTTGACCCCTGGGGTAGTATTAATGCTGGAGTGCGACTGCGCACTCCAGTATCTTGTCAGGATCTCCAGACCTCTAGGTGTTTTCATTTCTGAACATGTGAACAACATCAAAAAGGATTTACGAACGCATAGTGTTTCAAAACACTTCAGGCTTGTTCACAATAGGGACCCCAGGTGTTTAAAATTTTGGGGAATAGAGAAAATGGTTAAACACTGGAGAGGTACTTTCATATGACATCTAAGTCGATGAGAATCCTTCTGGATATATGAGACAAAAGTTTCAGTTGCGGAAGGGTTAAACGTCGAATTTGATTTAAACTGTTTTATATCTGATAAATAGGGATTTTATGTGTATATTTTTCACTATGTTACTTTTTTGAACTTCTTAGGAAACATCTGAAGGGCTATGTGCGCCCTCCTTTTCCCTTTTTCTTGTATCTGCACTGGTTAGCTCTGTGCCCCCATTGGTATTTGAGTTTGTGGTTTGGAGCAGGAACTTCCTGTTTCCCCCATCTCCATGGAGACGAGGTGCCTATTTAAACTCATGGGTGACGTGATAGCCCCTTCCTTGCTGGTGAATTCCCAAAGGATGTAACGCATATGGGGGAGGAGCTGTCTTAAGGACATCACTCGCTGTTATCGTACCTTATACGCTGCTAATACTGCCAATACCGGACATTCACGCTGGGTGTCATTGATTGATTTTTTTTAAACCTGTTATTGCTATATGGAACCTGGCAATACAGCTTTTAAATAAATGACTCTTTTTTGACGGAGAACACTTATGCCGCATATACTTGACCAGACTTTCTGGCAGAAAAGGTCAGACGGTCTTCCGACGGACTTTCGACAGAGTTACGATGGACTTTCGAAAGAAAGGACTTACCCACACATGAACGGACTAAAGTCAGTTCGCAAGTCTGTTAGTTTTGAATGTGATGATGTACAACGGGACTAGAAAAGGAAGTTCAATAGCCAGTAGCCAATAGCTGCCCTTGCGTCGTATTTGGTCCGTCGGACTAGCATAGTGTGGGCTCCTCCCGACATGTTTCCTGTCAAAGCACGTTATTAAAATAATCATAGTTAATAATGCTGAATATTACAGTAACTGTATAGAATTTTGAGCGCATAACATTTTTGTATGGTTCGGGGAAAATTTGTGAATATATATTGCCTGAGTATGAAATATAATTCATCATTAAATATAGTAAAAAAAAAAATCAGCCTATCAAAAATGAAGTATATGTACAGTACTTGTTTTAACCTAAATAAAATACTACACTATATTAGCATTACTTTGGCTCTTGCTGAAGAGCTTTTTTTGCATAATGTTTTACCCCATTGAAATCTGCCACACAGTCAACACACTGGACTACAGTATCATCATACTGCATATTAGCAGTTCAAGACTTGCTACTGGTGAGTGTATAGATTGGTGGAGGGATATCACTGTGGAAGAGCATCTTGCAACACTTTGGGTGCAGTGTCCCTTCTTTTGAATGATGAAATTTGTCTGATTTCCGATGAGTGATTTGGCACTCCATACTCATTATTGGAGCGATATACTGAAGAGTTCTGCTGATTTCTGACATTTGTTGATTTGTTCATGTTCACTGTCTGAGCATTCTTTTTTCAGTGATTGCTGATTTTCATTGCATCTTTGTCATGCTTTTTTAGCCCAGTCTCAATATTTGGACTTTTTGTTGCATATAATAGGAACCATTGATATTGATGCGCTGCAAAAACCCTTTTTTCACTATTGTTATTTGGAGGTTGTATATTCACCTTTTTGTGCAAGCTGCTACATTTATTATCTAGTGCTCACTTCATTCTGACTTTTACAGTTACTTGCTAAAAACTTTGATCCTTTTTAAATATAGGCACCACATTGGCCATATGCCAATCCATTGGTACTGTGTCATTCATTAAGGAGGCCATAAAAATTAGAAGTGTAATGGATGTGATCATGAGTGTTATAAGTGAAATGCCTATTTCTGGTACTCTTACAGATATAAGTGCTTATCTTTCATTATCAGTTATCAACCTTAATAATACTCATTTAATCATAATTAAGATGTCTGCCAGCTTCTCCCTTCATGTGAAACGAAACTGCAAGGGTTAAAAAAAAAAGAGCAACGTCAAAAATGAGATTACACCTGTTCTCGGCACCGTGAGACTACACCCAAGAGGAAGAAGGGGCTGAAAACAAGACTCTATTTTAGCTACCGTAGTTTGCTGTTACCTTTTTAAGACATGACCCAGCTAAAAAGCTTAACCTTCGTCACAATAATGAATATGTATAATTTGTGGTTTGTACATGCTGTCTTTTATCTAATTCTTGATTTGATAGTGAGATATCCGGCTCACTGTATATTAGCCGGGGTCCAGGAAATAAAAAAGGAGAAGTATCTGAATACTGAACTATGTGTGTGTCAGTGTTTGACTTCAAGTGTGCACACTTTATATTAAGGATTAATTTGGCCAGGGGGACAGAAACAAGATACCAGGCTTTCCTAGTCTGTGTCCAAAACAGAAGCAATGGCTTTAAAATGGCAGAATGTGTTTTAGGACACGTGGGTGTATGCCATCTGATCCAGGTGCTTTAGTCACCTTTATTCTGTCTAAATATTTCTGGATCATATCAATCCTGAGCCATAGTGGTTAATTTGGGGCAATGTCAATATCATCCTCATTATGGATTTGAGCTCCCCCATGCTTCTTTGTATCCACAGAGTTCAAGAAGGTGTTTCCTAAATTCGCCTTCTCTTTGTCCCCAGTGACCCACTCTAGATTTTTTTTTAAAGGGCCTAAATATTCAAACTTGACGTTTTATCGATAATATATTTGAAGAATTTGTTTGGGTTAGTCCCGCTCTTGTTTGCAACCTGTTGTTTGTTTTGAATTTGTGCAGCCTTGATTTCATTTGTACACTTTTTATAATTTTTGCCGTGAGCCAGTCTTTATTATTTTTAGCTTTTTGAACTTAATTGTGCAGTCATGCAACGCTGTACCCAAACAAATTTTATGTAATTTTTTTCACACAAATAGAGCTTTTATTTTTTGTGATATAAACAAAAAGAGACTGAAACTATATTTTTTTTACATTCTGCTATAAAAGATATCCAATAAAAAATTTAAAAATTTTAATTACTACATACATTTTGGCCAAAACGTATTCTGCTACATGTCTTTGGTAAAAAAAATTCCCAATAAGTGTACATTGATTGGTTTGCGTGAAAGTTAGAGTGTTTACAAACTATGTTATATACACTGGATTTCTTTTTTAAAAACTACTAATGGTGGTGATCAGTAATATATACTAGTGCAGTGAGCAATCTGACACTAACTGATGCTGAGGGGGAACCGACTAACATCAACATGCCACTAACATCACTAGTGACACAGAAACAGGCAGTGACGTACAAGTACTGCACGGGCCACCCGTCCACATTACATTGCAAGTAGGGAGTCGGCAAGTGGTTAAATTGATTTTATCATTCAAATATGTGCCTGTTGTTTACAACTAATATTAAATGAAATTGTGTCACTTCTACCCAAATGTTCTTTTACATGAATATTAGTAATAAGCTCTGTATAGTTTTAGAGATTAACAGGTCCAGCTGTGCATCATTTCTAATTGGAACCTCTATGAACTATACCATAAAATTGTCTTGTAATAGGTTAATAAATGTATGCCCTTTAAAAGGGTTGTGTCATGGTTTGTTTTTTATTTTCTAAATAGGTTCCTTTAAGCTAGTGCAATATTGGTTCACTTTACCACTGCATATAGATCCTTTGATTTCCCTTCTAAAAGTTTTTTTCTTTGTTTTCTTTGTCTGAATTTCTCACGTCCTGTTCCTCCTCAGTAAGCAGTTCAGTATGCTGTTCTGGCTGACTAAACACCACCCGGATGATGGTGAGAAGTTTACTGAGGAGAAACAGGAAGTGAGAAATTCAGACAAAGACAAAAAACATTTAGAAGGGAAATCGAAGGAAAGGGTAAGTGAACCAACAATGCACTAGCTTAAAGGAACCTATTTAGAAAATAAAAAACCAAACCTTTACAACCCCTTTAACTGTTCCAACAGTGCCATTTCTCCAGCCAGTTTCAGGATCATTTAAATCCCCCATTATCATCACTGTCCCAGCCCTTGCAGCCCCTTCTATCTGTGAAAGGAGCTGGGCCCCACCTCCCAATCAACACTGGGTGGCCTATTACAAACTCAAATGATTAACTTTGTAGTATGCACACCCATATGCAGCTCCACCCATAATGCTTCAGCTTCATCACACTCTCCATAAACCAGGTCCTCTTACACACTTGATTTGAGATCTCCTCTAACAGAGACATACAGCACCACCTTTTTGTTTTAACTTGTCTCTCCAAAAGAGAGCATAGCCAGGAATATTAATATCCCAATAATATGAAGAATGAAGCCAATCTTCCATCTTCCCCCTATTCCACCCACCATTAGGGACTGACCCTCTGCCTGATCTGTCTGCCCTATTATAATTTAATTTACCCTCTCACCTCAATCAGAATTGAAATACTCTTCCAGTCTTCCCATAAAACTCTCCCCCAGCTTAGCCGACCCCCTTTCATTTAGTTGCGAACCATAAATCTGTACGCATTCCTCTCTGAACAACTTAACTCCCTATATGAGCATATGCACATCTGACCCTATTGCCCAGGGCCTAATTTCCAAATTACTTCCACCTTAACATGTGATCTTTCTGTCCGCCTATGTGACTAAATAGGAATTGAACCTCTATATACAGTTAGACTAATGAGATTGGATTGCACTGAAATGACTAAATTGTCTTCCCAAAACAATATAGCACTTGAATCCAATGATAAAGTTCTGACCCGATGGTATCTGGTCCCAGAGAGAATCTCTAAATTTCTCCCCACTTAACCATATACAATCTCTAGGGGCTATCTTCTCAGACCTGGCTTTCACTCTTCTAACTCACCATACCCATAATCTAATGCCGCGTACACACGAGCGGACTGTATGGCGTACTTAGTCCGTCGAAACACATTTCAGCGGACAATCCGCTCGTGTGTGGGCTTCAGCGTACTTTTTCAGAGTGCAGTCCGGCGTACTAAGAATTTCGTTTTTTTCGAAATTCTGTCCGTCGTACTCGCATTTCGGCGGACAATCCGGCCGTGTGTATGCAAGTCCGCCGTACTTTTGAAATGAGCGGACTTTTCCCGCCCGGAGAAAAGTCCGCTCATTTCGAGCGGGTCTCAAGGTAGGCGGGGCCCGCGAAGGAGACGTCGCTGGCCCCGCCGCCTGGTATGGACTTAAAGGGGAACCCCAACGCCGAAAAAAATCGGCGTGGGGGTCCCCCCAAGTCCACAACAGACCCTTGTCCGAGCACGCTACCCGGCCGGCCAGGAAAGGGGGGCGAGCGAGCACCTCCCCCCCTCCTTAGCCGTACCAGGCCGCGTGCCCTCAACATGGGGGGTGCCTTGGGGAAAGGCGGGCCGCTCTGCCCCCCCCACCCCAAAGCACCTTGTCCCCATGATGATGAGGACAAGGGCCTCTTCCCGACAACCCTGGCCGTTGGTTGTCGGGGTCTGCGGGCGGGGGGGCTTATCGGAATCCGGGAGCCCCCTTTAATAAGGGGGCCCCCGGATACCGGCCCCCCACCCTATGTGAATGAGTATGGGGTACAATGTACCCCTACCCATTCACCTGTAAAATAAAAGTACAAAAAAAACACAACACACGAGATAAAATACTTTATTGCACAGCTCCGGGGGTCTTCCGTCTTCGGGGGTCTTCTCGCCGGACTCCCCCGCTATCTTCTTGTAGCTCTTTTGCTAGCGGAGGAGTCCGGCTTTCTTCCTCGCCGCCGGCCTCTTCTCCCGACTTCGGGGGTCTTGTCCCCCTCTTCGGTTCTTCTGCCGGGCCACCGCGCCTTCTTATAGCTCTTTTACAGGCGGTGGCCCGGTCTTCTGTCGCCGCCGCCGCCGCCTTCCGTTCTTCTTCTTCTTCTTCTTCTTCTTCTTCTTCTTCCCCAGGAGATGTTGACTCGACGCTCTCTCCGGCCACAATGCCAGGGACGCACTGCGCGGCCACTTATATAGGGGCGGTGTCACATGGCTTTATGTCACATGGGTTGGTCACATGGGTTGATGTCACATGGGGACTGTGACATCGTAAGGGGGTGGGGTCACCATGTGACACCAACCCATGTGACATAAAGCCATGTGACACCGCCCCTTGTCCCTATATAAGTGGCCGCGCAGTGCGTCCCTGGCATTGTGGCCGGAGAGAGCGTTGAGTCAACATCTCCTGGAGAAGAAGGAGAAGAAGAAGAAGAACGGAAGGCGGCGGCGACAGAAGACCGGGCCGCCGCCTGTAAAAGAGCTATAAGAAGGCGCGGTGGCCCGGAAGAAGAACCGAAAAGGGGGACAAGACCCCCGAAGTCGGGAGAAGAGGCCGGCGGCGAGGAAGAAAGCCGGACTCCTCCGCTAGCAAAAGAGCTAGAAGAAGATAGCGGGGGAGTCCGGCGAGAAGACCCCCGAAGACGGAAGACCCCCGGAGCTGTGCAATAAAGTATTTTATCTCGTGTGTTGTGTTTTTTTTGTAGTTTTATTTTACAGGTGAATGGGTAGGGGTACATTGTACCCCATACTCATTCACATAGGGTGGGGGGCCGGTATCCGGGGGCCCCCTTATTAAAGGGGGCTCCCGGATTCCGATAATCCCCCCGCCCGCAGACCCCAACAACCAACGGCCAGGGTTGTCGGGAAGAGGCCCTTGTCCTCATCAACATGGGGACAAGGTGCTTTGGGGTGGGGGGGCAATTGGAAAAGCTTGGAAGTCTTCAAAATGGTGTATACTTTTGACGGAGTATTAGATCACCCAAGTCATGATCCACAGCAAGACTTAAGAACTTAAGATGATTTAACTAGACAGAGTACCAAAACATGTAAAGTTATGGCAACCTTGGGTAGATACTTTTTTGCCATTGGGTCTTGATGTCTGCTTCCTCAAACCCTGGCACATTCTGAAGGTGACATTGTTTGTGCTCCTGTCCTTCTTGGGTACATATAGAAGTCCCTCCATCTCTTCTTTACCTCCTGTTTCTTTGCTTATTCCCCCCCCCCCCCTCTACTCTGTGTCGATACCTGTTTATTCACGTTTTCTTTTTTGTCACGACTTGACGTCTGTAATCTAAAATGCACTCACTTAGGGGCACTTCCCATATTATGCTGTATTTTTTGTGTGAGGTGTAACTATAAAGCTATTTGTCACTGAATAAAACTATTGAACAAGAAATGACATGCATAATTCTAACTTCATAGGAACTTATATTAATCTTTTGAAATATTTGTTCTTTATGATCTGATCTTTATGATTGTTGTCTCGATTGTTTAAAGCAGTATTTGACAATGAATATAAACTGGCCTAACTTTTAACACACATATCATTCCTTTTTATCTGTATGGCAATTGGCAATATTACACTCCTATTTTATAAATTCTGGACACTAAAATCTCACTGTCTATAACAAAGTGGGGGTAACAGGAAGCATTCCTAAGCTAAGAAAAAACGACTGAAATTAAAGATGTGCTGCGCGGGACTGTGGGACTGACCACTGGTAGAACGAAAGATGTGAAAAGCCCCGTACACACGAGAGGACTTATGTCCGACAGACTTCCGAGGGAGTTCTGCCGGAGTTCCGACAGAGTTCTGACGGACTTTTCGACTGAGCGGACTTGGCCACACACAATCACACCAAACTCCGACGGATTTGAACGTGATGACGTACGACTGGACTCGAATAAGGAAGTTCATAGCCAGTAGCCAATAGCTGCCCTAGCGTCGGTTTTAGTCCGTCGGAATAGCATAAACACGAGCAAATTTTTCGGAGGGACCGGGTCCGGCGGAGTTCCGTCGGAAAAATTTGAAGCATGTTCCATTTTCTAAAGTCCGTCAGACTTTTGCGAATCAAAAGTCCGTTGCAGCCCACACACGATCAAATAGTCTGACGGAATCATTCCGTCGGACTTTGGATGTTGAAAAGTCCGCTCGTGTGTACGCGGCAAAAGAGATGAGGTACTATACCACACACTCACAGACCTCTCCAGTAAAGAACACTAGGTGACATTGTTCTTAATTTACCTGCACAGTAAGAATTAGTTAACTACCTAAAATACAACCATCAGAAGTTACATTTAGGTAATACAAATTTCACTAGGACATTTTCATCTTAAGGCCTTGGCTATAAACATTAACTTTGAAGTAGCAGAAAATTAATCCTGCTTTATCTGTTTTTTTCTTGCCAAACCATGGCTTTCGTGTAACAAAATTTAAGATGTTATTTTGAAGCCCTTTTCGGTCGTTTTTTAGAGTGACTCATAACGTCTTTCAGTTTTTTTTCTTTTGCTTGTGTGTCTTTTTTGTTTCCCCATTCTTCCTGCCTAGGATACACCAGTCCAAGACAATAAATTGGAGGCTACAGGTTTCACCATGACAGAAAGATGCAAATAACAGCGGCAGACGTCTCAACCTTCCTCACATTGTACTATGTTGCTGTCTCTATCCCCATTAGTAAGACAGCCTATCACTAATTGTCTTTGTGTCCTCATGACACACTGCCAAGAGGACAGTAACTAAAGGATCCCCAGTGGGGGCACAGGCAAGGATGAAAACCTGACAGAGGTCAAACAATTCCCCACTCTGCATAAAACTGCAGAATGTTTCGGCTGGAGTTGGACATGGTAATTTTAGATTATTTCCCCATTCTTTTTGTAAATCCTTGCTGGCTAATATGAATTAGACCATTTTCCTCTAATAAACACTGCTTTATTCACACTAGTGAAAGACCTGTTAATTATCTGCATTCTATTTTGTTCTTTTTGACCTGATAATAATAGCTATTGTTTTTTTTTTACCCATATAACAAAAAAACATCAAAATACAAAAAGTACTTAAAATGATAAAATAGTTTAATTAGGTATCCAATAATACTACAAGGGAACATAATTGTGACAGACATATTGTAACCAAGTAGGAAGGTAGTGGTATATAGATGCATTGAATAACATTTCCTCTCTGCAGGTTAAGGAAATTGCAAGGGGCCAAGTAAAATGTCCAAGTGCTATGCTTATTCCCACAGAATATATTGTCCTTTTTTCTGCTTTCATGCAAAATTTTTTTTATGATACATCTAAATTGCAGCTTGCTGAATTATAGTTCTGATTAAGGTAGCTGACAAAGTGATGCTCCATTTAAGATGGAACAAGATGACTCTATTATAGAATAACTTAGTAACTTCCCCTTTGATATAAATTCAGAGGGTGATAATGTTAATGTCTATTACATTTCTCAACACTTACAGCAATGTCCATAAAAACAAAACAAGTCACAGGCTTCTACTAAATGTATTGATCTCTACTATGCAGGTTTTAATGTTTTATCACGTCCTGGCACACAATAATTTGCTTGCAGGTAAAGCAACATTTTAGCTGGATCTATAAAGCATGCATAAATGTAATTGCTATCTATGCACATAGACATCAAAATACTATATTCTTTGTTAAGAGGGTTTAACTGTGGTATAAATCACATGCTTCTAGGTAAGACACGTTTAAAAGTAGTTATTGTTGTGATTAAGGGAAGTTGGCTTTCATATTATGGTCTTTGTTTCAAGTATTTGCAACAGCAATTTAAAAGCCAAACTTCTGCTTTATCACTTACTGCATTCTCAGTAATGATTCATCAATTTTCATTCATATTAATTGTTCATATCATACTGCTCAAAACACATAACCTGACATCACAAATCTTTATAAATACAGCACTTCCACCTTATCAACCCTCTTACTTCCCCTTCACTTATTTAAAAATTATATTCTTCCATCTCTCTATTACAGTGAACTTTATTTAGTGTTACATTTTATAAAGCAACTATCTTACCTAAGAACAGACATTGTTTGTACTATAAACACACTTTTGTCATGGTCTTTGTCTTATTTTCACTTTTTTTTTTTTTTTATGAGGTCTGACTTTCCCTGATTTAGAACTCACCAACTACCATCTCTGCTGAATTGGCAGTTGGTCCTCCCTAAAACAGGATAGTGCACTTAACCTGTAGGTAAATAAAAGAACCACAACCTTCGCTAAATGTTAGAGTGTTTTTTGTGCCTCTACCCCGGACAGGGCCTCTGTGAGCAGAAGGGGTTTCCTTCCTGGGAAATTAATCCTTAATCTAATCAAACTAATTGGGAGCAGCAGAACTTTTGCAACCAGCATACCGTATATACTCGAGTATAGGCCGACCCGAATATAAGCCGAGGCCCCCAATTTACCCCCAAAAAAACTGGCAAACTTATTGACTCGTGTATAAGCCGAGGGTGAGACATGCCTGTCCATCCCTGTGTGTGTGTCCGTCCCTGTGTGTCCGTCCATCCCTGTGTGTGTGTGTGTCCATCCATCCATCCATCCCTGTGTGTGTGTGTGTCCATCCATCCATCCATCCCTGTGTGTGTGTGTGTCCATCCATCCATCCATCCCTGTGTGTGTGTGTCTCCATCCATCCATCCCTGTGTGTGTGTGTCTCCATCCATCCATCCATCCCTGTGTGTGTGTGTCTCCATCCATCCCTGTGTGTGTGTGTCTCCATCCATCCATCCCTGTGTGTGTGTGTCCATGTGTGTGTGTCCGTGTGTGTGTGTGTGTGTGTGTGTGTGTGTGTGTGTGTGTGTGTGTCCAGCCTACCTGTGTCCCGAGCCTCCGTCCCGTGCCTTGCCTCCTTGCCTCCGTCCCGTGCCGTGCCTTGCCTCCGTCCCGTGCCGTGCCTTGCCTCCGTCCCGTGTCGTGTCGTGCCTTGCCTTGCCTCCGTCCCGTCCCGTGCCGTGCCTTGCCTTGCCTCCGTCCCGTGCCTTGCCAGGATCGCCTCGGCGGCCATTCTAAAATTCAAAAGCCCCGCCTCCGCCTCCGCCTGTGATAGGCGGAACACTGAATTTCCCAGCAGCCTGTGTTCCGCCTATCACCGATATCGTCTCATCCTCGTACTACGGACGAGGATGAGACGATGTCCGTGATAGGCGGAACACAGGCTGCTGGGAAATTCAGTGTTCCGCCTATCACAGGCGGAGGCGGAGAAGGAGGCGCGGCTTTCAAATTGTAGTATGTCCGCCGTCTGTCTGCTCGATACGCTGATCGAGCAGTCAGACGGCGATGACTCGAGTATAAGCCGAGGGGGGCACTTTCAGCCTCAAAAAAGAGGCTGAAAATCTCGGCTTATACTCGAGTATATACGGTATATCATTGACCATAAGTATATATATATATATATATATATATATATATATATATATATAGATGCACCCATTATGGAAATAATACAGACAATATAAAAGATTAATAAAGTCAGCCTATCTCCTCTGCCATGAGTGAAGGGACAGGGCTAAAATAACAGGAACTGCATAAAAATTCTATTGCAATAAACTGGTTCACCTAGTATTAAACTGGAAGATGACCACTACACACATACAGTAGCATGGATCTCTAGTTATCTGGCACTGTGCATGTGAGATAATAACAATAGGACATAAATACATCTGTCACAATAATTCAGATACACTCAAGAAGCTACAGTTAGCTGCAGTTAAAATATTAGAACATAGGAATATTTGCCCCTATTAGTCATATAGCTCAGTTCTGTCCTTCTTTTCACCTCCACCTTCTGGGGTTTCCAACCCAACAACCCCCGAGAAAAGAAGAGCTATACATAACTAATTATGTGATAAACAGCATAGCTATTTACAAATACAGACAGTAGAGGACAGCAAATCTCTACAAAAGCATGTTTTGATGTCCTCTTTCTGGACAAACACATTTTCCTATTCACTTCAACCCATGTGACTTCCCACCTATTCATTTAACCACTTAACAACTGCCCATAGCCGAATAACGGCTACAGGGCTGTTGCTTAACTCTGAGAAGCCGTTATATAACGTCCTCCCAGAATTCTGCTCTCACGCGATCCCTGGGGCACGCATTCGAGAGCATCCGTGAGGACCCGGCGCATCACGGATCACGGTAAATGGCCGCACATTGCAGCCGCTTACCATGTGATTGCTCCGTCAAATGGAGTGATCACTTGTAAACAAACCGGCATCATGTTATGATGCTGGTTCCTCCCTCCCCTCTCTGTACCGATCGGTACAGTGGAGGGGGAAGCGATCGGTGTCAGCAGTGCCGTGGGCTGCATCTGCAGTGCCCACAGTGCTGCTCACTGAAAATTAACCCCTCAATTCCCTGCCAATACCCTGCCAATACCTGTGAATACCTGCCAATACTCTGCAATACCCTGAAATACTCTGCAATACCCTGAAATACTCTGCAATACCCACCAATACTCTGCAATACACTGCAATACCCGCCAATACTCTGAAATACCCACCAATACTCTGAAATACCTGCCAATACTCTGCAATACCCGCCAATACTCTGAAATACCTGCCAATACTCTGCAATTCCTGCCAATACTCTGCCTGCAAATTACTCTGCAATACCCGCCAATACTCTGCAATACCCTGCCAATACTCTGCAATACCCTGCCAATACTCTGCCATAAATTGCCATACCCAGCCATACTGGGAGATACCCTGCAATACCCAGCCATACTCTGCAATGCCCAGCCAAACAGCCGGTTTTTTTTTTGCAAAAAAAAAGCGTTCGAAAAATTTCCGCGCAAATACCGTGCGAGATAAAAAGTTGCAACAACTACCATTGTATTCTCTAGGGTCTTTGCTAAAAAAAATATATAATGTTTTGGGGTTCTATGTAATTTTCTAGCAAATAAATGATGATTTTTACATGTAGGCGAAAAATGTCAGAATTGTCCTGGGTGCTCCAGAACGCCTGATGGTGCTCCCTGCATGTTGGGCCTCTGTATGTTGCCACGCTGTGTAAAAGTCTCACACATGTGGTATCGCCGTACTCGGGAGTAATAGCAGAATGGGTTTTGGGGTGTAATTTGGGGTATTCATATGCTGTGTGTAAGAAAAAAAATCTTGATTTTGCAAAGAATTGTGGGAAAAAATTACAACTTCAAAAAACTCATCATGCCTCTTACTAAATATCTTGGAATGTCTTCTTTCCAAAAAGGGGTCATTTGGGGGGTATTTGTACTTTTATGGCATGTTAGGGTCTCAAGAATTGAAATAGGCCATCAGTCCTTCAGGTGTGATCAATTTTCAGATATTGGCACCATAGCTTGTGGACAGACTCTATAACTTTCACAAAGACCAAATAATATCCACCAATTTGTACTTATTTTTACTAAAGTTATGCAGTAGTATAAATTTTGGCCAAAATGTATGAAGAAAAATTACTAATCTGCTAAATTTTATAACAGAAACAAAGAAAAATTAATTTTTTTACAGAATTTTCGGTCTTTTTTCTTTTATAACACAAAAAATAAAAAACCCAGCGGTGATTAAAAACCACCAAAAGAAAGTTCTATTTGTGTGAAAAAAATGACAAAAATTTCATATGGGTACAGTGTTGCATGACTGAGTAATTGTCATTCAAAATGTGAGAGCACCGAAAGCTGAAAATTGGTCTGGTTATTAAGGGTGTTTAAGTGCCCAGTGGTCAAGTGGTTAAAAAACCTACTGACAATCTTTTTTTTTAGTTCAATATTATGCATCTCTCCATGGTGCCTTCTTCATAGTAGGAAACCAGCAATTCAGTGCTCCATGGTGGGCTTGTCGCTATCCAGTCTTGTTGCCACCCTTCCTCATAATATCTTGCTGCTAATCCTAGTCTCAGGACAATGCAAGGACTCTAAGGACCCCAAGATGGACAACCGATAAGAAGTGTCCACATCACTAGAGAGGAACATAGGTGCTCTGACCACCCCACTCAGGGTATTTAGTTTAGGTTTTTTTTTTTATTAAATTGAGGGATTAGCTTAATCATTTTTACATTTCTGAGCAATTAGAAAACAATTACTAAATATAAAATAATTAATTATATTAAGTAGAAAGCTGCTTGCACCATTAATTCCATTGAAATGAGCAAAGCATTTGAAGAATTTTTAAGCTGGGCATCCACAAAATAATTTTGTACTGTTGATATGCATTAATACAAGTAAAATCATGCTTTACTACAGATTTTATATATCATACTTGAGGCAGCATATGCCTTTTCAAGAATTAGTAATAATATGGTAATTTGTTGTATTATAATTAGAACGCTAGTAAAGAATAATTATTGTAAAATATGTAATGCTGAAATGTGTTCTTTAATTGTAAATACATTTTTTATAAGCCAGACATTTTATATTTTTGGTGACTAGTACTACTAACATAACATTATATTACTATAATACTGTGCAAAAATAAAGCCCTTTCTCTTGCACATATGTAAATCAATAAATTTAGAAGTAGAGCATTATAAACATGGAGATATAATCTTAAAAACTTTAGTTTTTTTAGCGCTGTTACTGATTAAAATTTTCCTGTTCAATAAATTTTTTTTTTTAATCGATTAATCGACTAATTTCGATTAATTATAACGCACATACAGATCCAACTACATTTAGCTGATCTCCTTGGTAAATGTGGTATACACTATATACAATCACCCGACACTAGTTCGTTTCCACAATCCATGACTTAACTTCACAGTTCACACAAATATGTTTTAAATTCAAGCTGTAGCACTGACATAAGTATTTTTTTTTCCACAGCAGCTTGACAATCCCTCCACCTCAGGTCTAACTAATCACTCTCAACTTATGGCATGGACCCCAAGCGGGTATCAAAAGGGTTAACACAGACCATAAACTTCTCTCAGGTCTTAGATCTCAGGAAGGATGCCAGGTTATGGGTAGAAAGAAAAGATCTAAGTGCTCACCGCATAAGTATAAGATTTCATTTTTGTGTTCAAACACAAACTACTCACATGAAGATGATAAAAACACAGCATGTAAAGCCGACAAGCGTGTTAGTTCCGTAGGGCAGCAGCGGGTGACGTCATGCGTAGCTCCTCCCCCACATGCGTTACATTCATTCAGAACTTAGACGTCACTGTACTCCTCCCCCCTTCCCTTCCTTAGCAGATGGAGGCACTTAGGGAAGGGGGGAGGAGTCCAGTGACATTGGTGTCCATGACGTCACTGTATCTCCGACGGAACTCCCTGAAGACCCAGAAGTCGGGGGAGAGGTGAGTATCGATTAAAAGAATTTTGATTGATCAAATAAATTAATTGATTAATCGAGGAATTAATCTTTCATTTCCAAAGCCCTAGTTTTTTTTATATGCACATTTCTACAAATGAATTAGAAAACCTGCATAATGCTTTGGCCCCCAGTTTCAATTAAGTATTCGGTAGCATCACCCTGGATTGACAGCACAGTAAATTAGACCCTATCATTTTTAATCTAACAAATGATGATCAATAATGATTCAATAGAAATTGAATATTTTACCTCATGAATATATCTAACATTTAGGAGTATGCAATGTATAACACATTAACATATCTTACAAATTAAATGTTTAATCTACAATAAAATATTATATCAAATACAGATATTTTAATGATGCACATTAAATAAATCTTACAACACAATGAAAGTCATATTTCTTTTCTGTGGCAGCTAATATACTGTTATATCGTGCATTGGCAACTATTATTCTCTACTGCTAAGTGTTGATAGCATTATGAATGTTCAGTGAAAGTGGATGCAGCATAATTGAGATGTCAGGTGATTTACCGACACATAGAGGACAAACATACATAAGAAATACAAAAGCAATTTTAGTTGAAACCCTTTTAAAGGCTATACTTTACTTTTCATCAATAGCTTAAATGTAGGAAAAAAACATTTATTATCTATGCTTGCCATTTAGAAATATCAAAACAATTGCTGCTGGTGGAACAATAATAATAATTAGTAAGAAAAGGTTACATGCAATAATATATTTCACTACTTAGAATTGATGGGAGAGGATGTTACTTTAGACTGTAATTTTTAAATGTCTTCTGGGTTGGCTCAGAGCAAGTATCTAGCTATTTTGAAAGAGATCAGAAAGGTGGTACAGTATATGAAATTCAAAAACAGACATTCTGGAGTCAATAAGTCTGTTATATAGCCTCGAGAAATGCTAATGTGTTGTTGTTTTTTTTTTTTAAAGCAGAACTTCACCAAGAGTAACAAGATAAAAATGAATGAAAAGGTAAAATAAAATAAAAAATTAAAAAAACATTTTGCTCCAGAGATTTCCCTATTAGTTCCTTTTTTTTCTGCTGACAGTCCTCAGTGTGATGCCCAGTATAATTTAAAGTATACCTAAAGTGGTGATCTATGCACGTACCATATCCAGTTATTATGCGATGCATAAGAGCTCATTCACACGTGTGTTGATTATGAAGAATAAAGCAATGCTCATCAACATTCCTGTGGTATTTATGATGTGTTTATGACATGCCTAGGTTGTGTTTATGAAGTATTGAAAACACTTCAAGATTGCTTTATAAATGCCCATGGAAGCATTGCTTTTCTAATGCTAATATTATATATATATATATAATATTATATAATACTAATGATTATTTATAGCGGAATTGATTTAGAGGACATTATCTACTTTGGGGTGTAGTTAGGTTGTGGGGGATAGCAGACATTTTTGTGCATTCTCTCTAAAGCCTAATAAAAAAACAGAAAATTGGACAAAAATGACAGCTTTCAAAGCAATCACACGATGATCTGATCATTAGTACACAACTTTTGAGAGCCAATCACGACAGTTCATCTGAAATTATCCAAAGGGATAAACACAAACATTTTTGTCGTACAATACCAGATTGTACGATTTTCGTTTAGTAAGCACAGTTTTCATCCAAATATACTATACAATACAATACATTTCATCACTGCCAAAGTTGTATTCTGTCATATGAGAATTTCTGTAAGTTGAGTAGCTTCTTCATTTTCGATATGGAGATTAGCCTGCAAAAAAAACAAAAAACAGATGATCATTCGTCTGATATTCTCCTTCTGTGTACAATGGATTTGTATACTTTGATCTCTTTGACACCTGGCTGGATCCAGCTCAAGGCGATCATGAAAAGAATGGCCCGGCAAAAGAAAGAGTAGGGTGTTGTGCCGGTATTGCGTGCATGCCATAGTCTCACAGAGAATTTCCAAGAGGCATTTCCATACCAGACTGTATTGCGGGTATAACCTAAAAAGATCTTTGATTATACCCGCATGAAAGTGACCAAATTTTATGCCCTTCTTGCTAGGCCCCAACTGAACCACCCCACAACTGATATGAGGCATCTTGTGTCACCCAAAGAACGTCTCCTTTTAACTTTGCAATAAGTCATTTCTAACTATTCTATTTATATATATATATATATATATATATATATATATATATATATACACACACACACACACACACATTATATTACCAAAAGTATTGAGACACCTGCCTTTACATGCACATGAACTTTAATGGCATTTAGTCTTAGTCCGTAGGGTTCAATATTGAGTTGCCGCACCCTTTACAAATACCAGCTTCAACTCTTCTGGGAAGGCTGTCCATGAGGTTTAAGAATGTGTTATGGAAATGTTTGATTATTCTTCCAGAAGCACATTTGTGAGGTCAGGTACGGATGTGTACGATCAATCGCAAAGGTCTTCTATTGGGTTGAGGTCAGGATATATATTTGCCTAGAGTTTAGTAGTATTGTGACAATGTTTTCTTTAAAGCAGAGCTTCAGTTGATTTTTTTTCTAGATACATTGGGGATAGGTTAGAATCATTCATCAAAAAGTAGAAAAAAATGGTCCAAACACCCAATTGGCTATCTTCTCAAAAAGGGAAAACAGGTAAAAACACTACATCACAGCTCTCACCACCTTGCATCTGGGGGGGGGGGGGGCAGCTGATTAAGAGGTAGGGATTTTTCCTGGAGGGGACTCAGAGGGCAATGGGTGCTCTGTGTGTTGGAGGTTGCTTGGACAGGTTCAGTGGGTGAGGGGTGGCCGGTGGGACCTGTGATGCATTGTTTTTACATGTTTTTCTTTTTTGATATACAATACTTTTTTGAGGATGTAACCAATTGGGTGTTTGGACCATTTGTTTCTTCTTTTAAATCATATATGTATTTTGGTTACTCCCTACCCAGATCAGTTACGGTGGCACCACCTCATTTGCATATATACTGGGCATTGGCTCCTTGAGAACATCTTGCCTTTTGTACAAGGTTAAAATCACTGTCAGGTTTTGTTTTATTGTCTATGTTTTCCCTACCTGCTCCAGTGATGATGGTCATAAAGAGAAATCTCCCTATTGGGTATATAGGAAGTAAAACATAAGTTGGGAAATGATTAAAATCTGTGTCATTTTTTTATTTTGCTCATGTCATTGGAAAAATTGCCTTAATTTCTGCCCTTACAGCGGCGATTACTATGAACAGAAATCTCCCCACTGGAGATCCCGAAGCAATAGGAACCCAACAATGCTTCTGAACCTTTCAATGTCTATTAAAAAGGAAAAAAAAATTTAAATTGAAATTTATACTTTACTGTCACTGACCAAATGCAACAGAACAGATCCACTTGAAGCTGGCCAGCTCAGTATCTCTTAGCCCTTGTACACACGGTCGGACATTCCGACAACAAAATCCGTCAGATTTTGTCCTACGGATTTTGTCCGAAACTGGTGTTGCATACACACGGTCGGACAAAGTTATCGGAAAATCCGATCGTTCGTGACGTGATGACGTTATTTAGTTACAACGGGACTACATTCAGGCTAGTAGCCAATAGCTTTGATCTAGGAATTTGATCTGAGCATGCGTGACACTTTGTCCGATCGGAATTCTCTACAAACGATAGACAAAGTCCGATCGGATCATGTTGTCGGAAAATTTTTATATCCAGCTCTCAAACTTTGTTGGTCGGTCATTCCGATGGAAAAAGTCAGAGGAAGCCCACACACGGTCGGATTATCTGACAACACTGTCCAATCGGACATTTTCCATCGGAATGTCCGACCGTGCGTACAAAGGCTAATGCTGGCTGCATTACCTTCAGGTGTAAACTCATGGTCAATTCAGCAGAAAGACTGAGTGACCAGAGCGGCAGTGGTGGACAGCAAGGAGGATCCTTCAGAATGGTGAGCAGAGGATTGGTAAATATGTTTTATATTACCAATCCTTCACTTTCCTCAAAGACCACAGTGCTGATCATCTTGGTGTGTATTTATAAGTAAAAAGATTCATATTAATAATAAGTAATACCGTAGCTTTTCACATAGAAACAAAGCAAACAGAGAAAAAACATAAATTATTTAGCATGTTGTACACAGAACCTCAAACTCCAGTGTTGTATGTCCTAAATTATTTTAAGATGAAATAGACATAAAGAGAGTATAAAACTTTTGTTTTTAGAGCTCAAAAGCCAAACCTCAAATTTACACAAACAATTTCTACCTGTGTTTTCAGATGACTTCTTCTAAAGTTTCAATCACAGAGAGTGTTTTAAGCAAACTGTTAATTCCCCCTACATTGCCTTGGAACTAAGGGTCAAAACATTTTTTTTCTATAGGGAAAATATCAATTACGGTGGGGAGGTTTTTGGGAGGGAATGCTATAAATATAATTCAAGATTTAGAGAATTTTGTAATTGCATAGCACATGAATGAAAGTGGAGAGGGTTGATTATGGGAAAGGAGGGTGTAAGGGAGAGGAAGGTAGGTTCTGTGGTGTAGGTAGAAGGGCCAAACAACTCTGAGCAATATGTTTTCTAAGCAGGCTCTCTTGAAGAAACCTAGGTGGACCAATAAGTATTTACAAATTGGGGGCTGCTTTCTTTCTGTTCTTTTTATTTTTAATGAGAATGAATAGTGAAGTTTTAATAAAATATCATGCGTTAGTTAGTAGTTAGTTGTGTCATGTCTGTGTTTTATTGCATTAGTTGCATTAAATACTATTGGGGTTATTTACTAAAACTGGAGCATGCACCATCTGGTGCAGCTCTGCATAGAAACCAATCAGCTTCCAGGTTTTATTTTCAAAGCTTAATTGAACAAGTGACGTTAGAAGCTGTATGATAAATAAAATATGGACACAGTTGCAGCAATTTGCTTGGAAACCTCAGCTATGTGAGTTAATTCACCAACTGGTTTCACAATATTACAAATATGTTATAAAGCCTACCTTGGTTTCTAAGACTATTGTTTCTTTATATATGTTTCAATGGTTAAGATCATTAATTGTGTGTATTTTAAAACCATATTTTAAAACCTGTGAGCTGCTATGATCAATCACAAACCCAAATGCTGTTTAGCTGCTTCCACCAAATAACACACTCCTATGTGTGAAAAAAATAACGTAAACAAACAACCACTTATCCGATTTATAACTTTAGTTTTTATAATGTACCACTTTGTGTTTTTATATCTAAATGAAAATTAAATTTAAAACAAAATAACAAGAGTAACAATAAGCAGAAATCTCCCCACCAAAGATCCCAAAGCCATTGGCTCCCGCTGCTATCAATCTGAAAGCAAAGTGAATGCTTGGGGGGGGGGGGGGGTGAGTTGAAGTTCCTGTAGCCCCGAAGATTTAAAGGCTACGTTAACCTTCGATCACCATTTTTTTTCTAAATTCCAGCTCCCCTATGTACCGATATAGCATCACTGTACTTTTTTTTGCAGAGATAACAAAGCTTTCCATTTATTCTACATATGCTTACCTCACTGTCTTAATGGCTGTTTGAAAACACTGCTCCATTACTTCTCTCTTACTTCCTGGACAGACACGGACATAGGTCATGACACAGGAGGGAGTTGACCAACTGACAGGGTGCGTGCTAATGAGGTCAGCTTGTCAACTCCTTCCTGTGTCATGACCTACAGTCTGTCCAGGAAGTAAGGCAGAAATAAAGGAGAAGTTTGTTGGTGAAATGGTGAAATTAGCCTTTAAAGCATAGCGTGCATTAAGGTAAAACAATGTAAGGCTTTATAAGGCGTCACACATTGAGCACAATAAAATAAACATTCCCAAGTAAACTATTTGTTGAACACCTTACCCCAGCACTTTACAACTTTCAGTTCTTCTGGCGTCTGTTCTCTCAGTGCTGCTTCCCTGAGCTTCTGCTCTTTATAGGAAAGTATTAGTAGTGGATAGTGCCGTTTTGAAGCTGTGTGTTAACATGGAGAAGGGAGGGGGAGGTGGATGGAGGAGTAGAGGAGTGCCTTCCCATTCTACGCTACAGGAATGAGTATTTGTATGGATGCATGTAGTGTAAGGAGACACAATTCTAGTCTCTGCATGTAAGGGAGACTCCATAGGATGCTGCAAGAGAAAGGAACCTGGGGCAGTGATCATGGCACCAGTTCAAACAGAAACATAGGCATTGACTAAAACATAAAGAAGCTGAATATCCAGTAAGTGATAAATCAGCTGCTGAAAGTGCTTAAAAGACATAGGAGGTTATTTACCAAAGGAAAATCCACTTTGCACTACAAGTGCACTTGGAAGTGCAGTCGCTGTAAATCCGAGGGGGACATGCCAGGAACACATTCTCTTACCTTGTCGGACTGGATCTTTGATCTCAATAGAATTATTGATTTAAAAAAACATACATATTTTTTAAGGAAGTCAATGAGGAAGTTTGATGCTATCTGGTCACAATGGCTCAAGGCTATGTCCCTGGTATTGGTATAGGCCAATCCTTCACCATAAGTATTGTTGTGTATGTGCGGTTGTATATATATATATATATATATATATATAGATAGATAGATAGATAGATAGATAGATAGATAGATATAGATATACATCTATATATATATATATATATATATATATATATATATATATATATATATATATATATATATACACACATACACATAACACACCTTCTAGCGAAAAGGTACCTAATGGCCATGTAAAGTGCATTACATTTAGTAGGCATTAAAGGAGGGAAGAAAAGGAAAAGGGGAAGGAAAAATAAAAATAAAAAGAGAAAACAATTTTTCTGTTTTTTCTTCTTTCTTTTTTTTTTCAATTTGTATGTATGCTTAATGCTCGAAATTCTTGTGGGGGTGGGGCGAACAAGGTATTTTTTTTGTTTTGTTTTGTGGTATTGGCAATGTTGTGTGTAATCCATCTTGTATAATAGGTTTGTATGTTTTAAAACTGAAAATTTTGTTAAATAAAATCTGACTTAAAAAAAAAAAGAATATGGAAAAACATAGACATTAGACATGTGCACACTGAAATATTTTGTTTCGGAACTTAGTTTTTGTACGAAAAATACATTTATTTATTTAGTTACTCCCAAAATTCAATTTTATTTATTTAGTTTTTCGTTAAAGAATGCATTAATCCAAAAATCCTAATTAATTAAAGGTCGAATCTGTCATTGAAGGCTTATGGTGTCTGTCGAATGTTCAAAGAAGATTCGACAGAGCAGGTAAACTCTATTACTCCATATAGTTTAACTGCTCCGTCAAATCTTCTCAGAACTTTTGACAGACACCATAAGCCAAAGATTCAACATTTGTATGTTTTTCACTGCTTTGTCAAATCTTTGTTGTTCATGTTGAATGTATATAGTTCAAACAGAAAATGGACTGGTGATAGTGATCACTGATCAGACAGGTAACAAGATAGGATATATAGAATCTATATAGAATCTCAATCTGTATTATAAAATCTATAATAATAAACCCCCCCCCCCACACACACACACACACGACACCCGCATCCTCTGAGGCTATCACAACACTAGCAACACTAGTATCACTATCAAGTTCACAACACTAACACAATAGCAGCAGATTATTATGAAAAAGTTAAGTTAAACTGTAGCTTGCTTCACTATTGTTCTGCTGCTGTGCTTATGCTTAATTGCTAAATAATTCATGTTCTCTGACAAACAGACCAGCTAAGATTGACTGTCTTCTGAATTCAGTGTGTGTGTCTCTCTCTGCTAGCAATCGTACGTGAAAGTAAGTTGGCTGTACATGTATACTTAATTCTAGCTATTTTACTGCTCCTCCTCTTTGGTTACAATCAGCCAATAACATTCATCATCATCATTATTTTTATTTTACTTCCCCCACCCAATTCTCTGTCAAATCTAGATACAGATTGTTATTGTCAGCATCATGTCGAATCTCCTATTTGTATCGAATTGTTGTCACAACGAAAACGAAAATAAAGCATTTTTTTATGTCGGATCTTTAGTTTTTCGGATTCTGCACTTTCGTTATCGTTGGTTAAAACAATACCTGAGATTCGGACGAAAATGCATTCGGACGAAAACGAATGCACATGTCTAATAGACGTTAGATATTTCACTGATAATGTGGATTGCTTCAATATGTATACATATTCATTGTGATTTAATATAGTTTTGTTACCACAGTATCACAATCACTTTTATGCTTAAAACTAGGTTTTTTGTTTTTTGTTTGTTTTAGCTACAATCTTAACTAAAATTACTAAAAGTGACAATGTAGAAGTTTCTGTAGAGAAAAAAAGTCAACCCACTGTGCAAAGTGTTCATGACCATGGTGTCCATCCTTCCTGTATATTAACTAGCACCTATACATTTGATAAAATGCAATATTTGTTTTAATAGATTCACTTTGCTTGCTAACAAGGTTAAGTTCTGGGAAATGTTTCTATCTGGTATATCAGGGGTACCCAACCAGTGGCCCGAGGAGCCCTCTGATGTGGCCTGTGACCTCCTGCTCTGGGATGGTGGGTTGGCAAGCCTAGATTATGGGTTGCCAACCCGCCATCCCAGAAAATCAGTGCTGTGAATAAATCCACTGGTAGAGCTTCTGTTTAAAAAAAACAAGCCACTGGTAGAGGAAGCAAGTGGCTGCAGAGCCGCATAAGCCAATGCTTCCTGCATAGCGCCAACTCCTATCACAGGTGGAGTGATAGCAAATGTGATCTGCCTGGGACAACAGCCAGTAATACCTGAATGGAAAACTGTTATTAAAGTTAAGTTTATTAGTTTAATCAGTGTAGATATGGGCATATCTGTTCTGCGGTGGTTACTGGGCTGCTTTTAAACTGATCCGCAGGTGAAGCGCAGAACACCTTTGGGTTACCTGCACTGAGCCATAGACTTCTGTTATTACCTGCAAGTTTAGTGCGCTTTCAAAAAGTGCACCACACCTGCAGGATATCATAGAAGTCTATGGCAATGTACAGCTAACCTGCAGGAAAGCCACAGGTGCACTTGTCTGCACCCTCTGTGTGGGTAAACCACAGCGCATCAGTGTGAAAACAGCCTTAGGCCCCATTGACACTATCGGTCTGACCCTCTGTTCACCTCTATCCAGCCGCAGATGTAAATGTACTTGAGCCTATTTACACCCCACCTACCTCCAATCTGATTTGTCCCCTTCTATCTGGGCAGATGGGATCCAAGGGCCCATAGAGTAGAGTGGGTTGTATCCGCATCTGCTCTGCATATACAGAGCGGACATGGAACTGTCATCCTTCTTTTCCACTCATTGTGGCCCACGACCGGTTACCAAGTTGCTTAAGTGGCTCTCACTCTTCAAAAGGTTGGGCACCCCTGTGCTATATAGTTCTAAACTGTTTTCACCTCACTATAAACTAACAACTTTGTCTTTTTGTAATATACCCTCTTTATATGTTGTGTGTGTTAGTGCCTATAGTGACAAATTTCTGGGGATATTTTTGCAGTTTTTTTTTAGAAGATATTCCCCTTGTGCATCTGTTATTTATCTCTTTGGTCTGTTATAATATCGCATTGCTTCTGTCCAGGTCTTTACAGGTATCAGTTCAACTGTTTCATATTACTAACTCGCATTTATTTACTATGGTGGGTTAACCATATTCACTGAAGTACTGAAACTCAATAATGTGTGCTACAGTATGTAACCTAATTGCTAGAATAAAAACCAAATGAATAATTACTTAACTTCAGAATGAGGCCCATGGGAATACTTCTTTAATTAAGGCTTAATTCACCAGTGATAATGAATGCAATCTCACAAACTACTGAATAACACCATTAGCATAATGGCTGTGATACAAAAACTATAATTAGATCTGAACAGAAATGTTAAATACTACCATTGAGGTTGTAAATGAAAAATGTCTGTTTAGAAAATTGACCTTGTAGCCATATTTCTGGACAATGGAAACGCATAGGCTTTCCTTATTGAACACAACAGATTTTTTTCAAATTCAATTAGCATTAAAAAGACAATGCGCTAACCAGTTCTCTAAAGAAAATTTTCTAAAGCCTGCTATAGCCGATGTGTAGATGTCAGTGACAACAATTACGTGATTTTCTTCCACAAATAATACTATAACAAGAAATTGGTTGTAAGAATCTGTACTCTCATTGCAACTTCATATGCAAGGCAGAACATAACATTTGGCTGCTGCTTTTTTTTTTTTTGACTTATGTTTATGTGCTATCTTTGTATTCGTGTACATAAAACTTTACTGTAACTATAAGATACAGGCTGGGTATCAACTGTAAATGCCGCAAAATGTAGTTATACATGAGCAGAGCAAGGTATTTTTTTGCCAATGGTTCTAATTTTTCTTTCTGGATTTGAAAAAAAAGTCATACCTTTTGGGTCAGTAGCAGAAATTAATCATGGCTCAGATAACTGAGGAGTCTGAAAGGCAAAAGAAGGGAAATAGAAAATATAACAAAAGTGTGTAATAATATTAGTGACTGCGTGCGCACAATTGATGCATTACTCCCACAAGATATGCAATATAATTATAATGTCAGATATATATATATATATATATATATATATATATACATATAACGTTAAGAGCAAATATTTATTAATACAGTACATTTAAAACACTTAAATGAAAAGGAAAACATAGAAATCACACATAATTCATCCAATGATAGCATTAAATAACAATTAATATCGTAATATACCACAAATTGATAACGTTTTGCCAAAGGGCAACATTTTGCTTTTATTGAGTTTTTCCAGAGGAAAAACCTCTAAGAAAAGTGGCAAAAGAAATTAACTTATTTAGGCCTGGATATGAGGTGGCATGTAGTCTAAAGATCCATCTTTGTTCTAATTGGAGTAGAATTTTGTTACAATCGCCACCTCGATCAGGAATATGGACCCGATCGAGCACGGCAAAGGAGATTCTTGGTACCTTATATCCATGCACAAGCACAGCATGTCTGCCAACTTGATCATAACGGTTTCCAATCTGCATGTTGTATATGTGCTGAGACATACCTCGCCAGAATTCTTGTTTGGTCTTGCCTATGTAATAGGCATCACATTCACAAACCAGGAGGTATACTACCCCCTGCGTTTGACAGTTTACAGTGAAAACTTTCTTTCTTCTCATAAGGGGGCAGTGGGAGCAATGGCCACATGGGAAAGAGCCCAAGGCTAGACAATGTTGTCTTCTTTTGGATTCATTTTTAAATTCATTCTGCACGAGTTTTTCTTTGAGTGAAGAGGCTCTTTTAAAAGTAATGGAAGGATTGGTAGATACAAAAGTATTGATTTTAGGGTCATCGATAAGTATATTTCAATGTTTGCATATTATGTCTCGTATTACATTGTGTTGTCTAGAAAATTGCAGGATTATCCTGGTTGGATCGGAAGTGGAGTCATTTTGTGCCTTGTGTTTGAACAAAAGTTCAGCTCTTGATTGAGCAATGGTTTTATTATATGCTTTATCCATAGTGTCAATGTCTATGTTGCTTCTGGAGTGCATACATTTCAGTAGCAATCTATGTGCAAACAATTGTAAATCCGTTACAACCTCAAAGAGGTTAAAGTTTTCCTGTGGACAGAATGCAAGTCCATGAGATAGCACTTGAGCTTCGGCTTGGGACAAGAGATGTGAAGAGAGGTTGATAACGCTTAATTGTTGGATTGGGTCCATGTGATGTAGGGGTCTAGTGCCCTGCCACCCCTGTTTGTATGGCAGCAGCATGATCCCCCTGTTGGTTTTAAAGACTTTTGTGATGAGGGTTTCAAATGACCCAGTATATGAGTAGTATTATTAACAGTATTAGAGGTGTCAGATAGAGAGGAATCTGATTCACTCATACCTGTATTTTATGAATGGTCATTACATTGAGAGGATATCACTTGCGCATTAATTGTTATATTATGACCATACTCTAAGTCATTATCCACTATGCATTTTTTTACTCTCATGTTGCCCGTAGCTCCTATTTGGACGGCTCTTTTTCTGTCTAACCCTTTCTTTTGGAGGGAAAGTTTGGCCGTGACCCATAGATGAGGGAAATCTAGATTTAGATGTTTTAATAGTTTCATTATGCTGTTCTCACGATTTGTATAGTTGTTTAGTTTGTATGGTGTTCGTAGTCCTTTTAAATGCTCTCCCCTCCTAAAAAGCCGTTCATCTTGCCAAAATTTTATCACCTTTTTCTGCAAGATACCCTTATTGAAGGTCGACAGGCCATCCCTAAGGTTGGCCTGTAAGCTCACACACAAAGCATGTTGTGCCTAAGGCATGAGGGCTGACTCCAAGTTACCAATTGCTACATCCAATATGGCAATCTGTTTATTATATTCACGAGTAAAAATAACCATCATCTCCTGAAATTTTCCGCACAAACTTGGTGTGCCAGAAAAGAGCAGACATTTTTTCCAAAACACAGTTCAATTTATGAACCAAGGAGGTAATTTGAGTTTCAATTTGACCCCCCTGTTTGAAGTCTGTTTTGTATCCCTGCATCAAATTGGCCCATTCTTTGTCCTGAAATGTACTCATTTTGGTACAGTTACAACAAAGTATACACAACAATTTCATACAAATGACCAAATATATGTTAAACGTTGGACAAAAAAATTCTCAACTCATATCCTAACTCTCATGTATCTAGGAGGAAGGAATGTTTAGCCACCCAAAGTAATAGAGCATGGGTAATATACATATATAGAGAGGTAAAGTTGCTGCACACCCCAGATAATATAATATGAGAAAATTCCACCAAATGGGGTTTTTAAGCAGCAATGTAGGTGAGTAATAAGGAATTCAGAAGAAAGTGTTTGATTAATAAAAATGTATTAACATACAAAATTTACTATCCATAGGTGAAAATATGAGCTCAGCAAGGGGGTATACCCAAGGAATACAATTATTAATATATTGCAAAATTGAAAAATACATAGCATTACATAACAAACATGACTGATAAAACAGAATTGATGTGTTTCAACCCATTTCTTTTGTGTCCCCTCCCTATATACATAGGTAAATGTATGAAATCGTTATTGGTTGTGCCTATATGGTCGTTTGTGCATTTTTTCCATTGATAAGCTAAATGTCGTTTCCTTGCAGAAAACCTATCCCCTGAAGAAGACCCGAAAGAAATGGGTCGAAACGAGTCAGTTTCTGTTTTAACAGACATGTTTGCTATGTAATGCTATGTGGCTTGAACTTTTGTTATTTTATACAATAAAGGCGTTTTTATTTGAGTGCGGCTGTCCAGATCCTCCTTCTTCTAATTGCTACATGCTTAGCCTGCACCTGTTGCTTCCACCTTGAGAAGAGTGCCATTCTCAACACAACCCACCTGGATTGGTGATCTCTTCTCCCCATCTCTTCCTTGTAAGGAGTACATTCGGCCTATTATATGGATAATGTCTCAAACTACCATTCCCAGGATTCTCAGCACTCTGTAGAGAAGACTTTGAGCTTGCTTGGCTTTAGCTCTCCCCTGCTGGCTGCTGAGGAGGATGGAGCAGCATAACATCAGCATCTCAGGAGAGTGAAAGAAGAGTAAAGGGCAATGTCTGTATCCCTATATTGCTATAGCCCAGCACCTGGCTACCCATGTATGCACGTGAAACCTGGCAGAGAGGGTGGAGGATAGGTGGAGTTATGAAGTTATGAAGTTATGGAGTTATGAAGTCTAACAAACACTAATAAAAACACTGATTGAAATTAAGTTTTATCATGGTAGCATGTTTTCAGCCCAAACAGGAAGTTGTGAGGACTATGGATTTTTAGCAGATCAACAGTTTTGTTTTTTTCAACACAGGGATAAATGTGCATGTATTGGATATGCTTATTGTTTTTATTTTGCCCTGACATACATTTTTACCTTCCCTTACTTTTGTGGACCATATCTATTTTAAAGAATTTCATTTTACAAAGAACTGTTAATTTTTCCCTGCTGCTTAATAGAATTCCCCCCCAAAAAAACACATACAATTATAATTTCACAGTGCACACATTACTGCATTTAAAACCAAGAAGCAATGCAATTTCAAAGCAGAAAGCCTTTATTTGAAGAAAAAAAAAATGTAGTGTCTTTTTATGTTTCACAATACTAGTCTATATTTATTCAACATATAAATCAACAAGCCATGATACACAGCATTCCAAACAAAGCACTACAATAATTATACTAATTTTTTCATACCTATTCTAGTGAATTTAATTATACGTTTTAATTACACAAGAGATAGAATCCATTGTGATAATGAGACAGACAAGAGTAGGCACCACACTAGAGGTTGAATTTCATGTTCATGAATGCCATGAAATTATTATCAAATGTAAATCAAATATTTGATAAATTGTAAGAGGTTTTCAGAATGCTAAATTGATATTATTACTGTGACTCTGTGAATCAGAAAATGTTATCGAAGTCAGTTAAGGTAAGTAGGATATTTGTGCCAGAGAGGATTTATTTTATATTAGCAAGACATCAGCTTTGCAATAATCAGCACTAATATATTCAAACTGTTTCTTTTCATGCTATATTATGGTCTTTTGTCCTATAGTGTTTGTTAATACAGATAGATACTGTATTAAAAAAAAAAAATGCTACATGTTCTAATAAAATATTGTATGGTTAAAATGTATTCATAACTCAAAAAATAATACTGATTTTGCAGAAAATATGTAAAGGTAAATAAAATTCCTTTAAACATAATTAGCTAATTATTTAGTTCAATGTATCCCAAGTTTATTAACACCTAGGCACCTGGAATCTACTAAGCATGGTTCTAATTGTCAGGAGAGCAGTTTTCAGACAGCTTCTGGTCTTCACTAAGGTCCAAAATGTGTTGTGTGGTTTGCAAGCAAACCTACCACCTCAGTTGTTATTGTGCTTCACACAGAGAGAGGCACAGTAACATTTCAAGCCTACCGGCTGCCGTTGTTTTCATGCAATACAGTTTGCAAATAAAATAAAAAATAAAGGGAAGAAATATTAATTATGTGAAAAATGATGTGTAAAATCATAAAATACACAATTTTTCGGCACAACTTGTAGTAAAAAAAAGCAGGGTATTTATTAAAACAGTGTAATAAATAAGTACAATATATGTGTGTGTGTGAGTGTATATATATATATATATATATATATATATATATATATAAAGAAAAAGTCCAGGGATTGCTGCACTTAAAATGTATTAATTCCACATGTAGTAAAAACAGTTTTGGGCTACAAAGCTTCAAATGGGAATAAGATGTATACAGACATTCTCACTTCATTTTATATTGTTACATTTCACATCAGAAATGCATTAGGCATCAATTAACCAAATAATCAATACAAATTATCATAATTATTTTCATCCTAAATTCCAGAGTGATGTAATCATGCTCCAATCACATAGAAAATCCATCAAAAAATGTCCAGAAAAAAAAATATAAAAAAAATAATAATCAAAAATAATACATTCAAATCATAATCTATATACAATAAACCTCATTTTAGTGATCTATAGAAATAAATGCAAGTCAAAATCTGAGTTTAAACCTCTAGGTTGCAAAGTATCCAATCTATTTATCAATTTACTTCCATTTTTTTTATTTAATTAACAATTACCCCCCATGTGTTTGGGGGAACTGCATCAATGACCATATATTTCACTTGCAATACAGTATGTCCCATCTCAACATAATGCCTTGCCAATGGTAATTTTACAGAATACTTATGTCTGGCAATTCTATCTTTTACATTTTGTGTTGTTTCACCCACATGAAATAGCCACATGGACATTTTATAACATATATCACATAAGAAGACTGGCATGTATGATGTCCTTTTATTTCAATTTCAAGTGGATGTGTCAAGAACCTTCCTTTTATCATCAAATTACATTGTATACATCGAAAGCATGGATAAGATCCATGGTTTTGTGGTTCCAAAAAGGTTAAATTTTGAGTTTTTTGTTGAGATTGGTCAAATCTGACCAATCTGCTGTGTATGGTTCTGCCTTTCCAATGAAAATGAAGGAAAATGAAATTCAGGGATTTGTGGAAAATTTTCTTTTAATCTATGCCAGCGTTTTTTCATAATTTTATGTATTTGAAATTAATGTGGATGGAATTGGGACACAAATGGTAATCTTTTAATCATACTAGTGGTACTCTTTTGATTGGCCATATTTCTCCTTTCCTCCTTAATAGTCTCTATGGGATACCCCCTCTGAGCAAATTTATTTTCCATTTCATCTAAACGTTTATTTCAGTCTTCAGTATTATTAACAATTCTATTTACTCTAATTAGCTGACTCTTGAGAATTGATCTGAATACCCCAGGTGGGTGGAAACTATTAAAATGCAAAAGTTGATTACGATCAGTCGGTTTTGTGTATAAATCAGTTCTAAGTCTCCCATTTACAATACTAATACATGTATCCAAGAAGGGCATTTTTTCGTGACTATAAGTCATATTAAACTCCAGACCAGGTATCAAATAGTTAATATAGGTATTAAATAATGATAAAGTCGCCCTACCATATCGCAAACACATATTTTAATCATGCTAGTGGTTCTCTTTTGATTATATATATATATATATATATATATATATATATATATATATATATATATATATATATATATATATATATATATATATTTACACAGTAAATAAATATATATTTGGGAATTGGTCATAGCGTGTGTGTATAATGTGAAATATATATATATATATATATATATATATATATACACACACACATATAGACACACACATATATATATATATATATATATATATATATACACACACATATATATATATTTATGGTCGAAGCCCTATGTCCGATACGTATCTGAGCAATACAAGTCTATGATAAGATACCCTATATGAAATGGACCTGAAAGTGTGCCCTGGTCTAATGGACGGTATACCAAAATAAGGGGGCATACCCAGTGATTAGAAATAAATGAGTTTAAAGAGAAATGTTTTGAGAAATGCCTTAAAAAAGGGGATGGGAGGGTGGGTATTGCGCACAGGAAACCGACAAAGACCACAGGCGAGTGGGCTGGTTAAATACCCCCCGGGCTCCTCCCAGAAATTCAGGCCACCATACTGGCCTTCTTACTTATGGTCGAAGCCCTATGTCCGATACGTATCTGAGCAATACAAGTCTATGATAAGATACCCTATATGAAATGGACCTGAAAGTGTGCCCTGGTCTAATGGACGGTATACCAAAATAAGGGGGCAAAAACACTTAGGTAGGGGTAAGAGATTTTTATTGTTTTCAGCTTTATCTTACTGCACCAGTTGGGAGAATGCCCGAGACATTTCTATCTGTGGGTTAGGGATGTATCGAGCGAAGCAGGCCGATTTCCACCTGCCCAATCTTTTGATGACGTGGTCCGGGACCCCGTGTCGGGATGCAGATGAAGCTGCTCCGATGCGGAAGGATTGACCGGAGTACTCACCGGGATTGAGGAGCAAATTGCAGAGAAGAACCCTTACATGCTTGATGAACTGGTGGTTCGTTAGTGGTTTGACCGGGAAGGGCAACAGAGGACAAGAGTCCAGGAGCTCGGGTAGAAGAGAGAGCAACTGTGAAAGTACAGCGACCGGGCACCAGGCGTTGTTGGTTTTGTAGAGGTGGATATCTACGCTGGTGCCTGCTTGCTGAGTCTTGGTAACCGGGAGGTGGAGAATGAAGTGGTCCTGGTGACGGATCAGATGACGTCTGCGAAGGACTGGACTGTGTGTGTTGTTATGGGTGAATTCGCTGGGTCGTAGAAAGCCGTAGTAGACTAGATAAATGGCCGCCTGTATGACCATACTGGGGAGAACACCGAAGGGGTAGCTGATAAGCATGTTGGACATATCCCTGAAGATGGAACTGGTGATGGGGAGCCGCTTGACCTTGTGTGGTGGTTGCTGTTTCTGAATGCCGCGCAGGACGGCTCAGATAGCGTGAGATGAGAAGATGGACGGTTTGGTAGGATCCTGTAATGAGAGGTAGTGCTGTATGCCAGCTAAGTATAACCAGATGGTGTTGAAGGACAAGGCCAGTTGACTATGGCAGTACGAGGTGAAGGCTAGTATATGCCTGGCATCAGTTGGGGTGCCTACTGAGGAGGCAACCAGAAATGTATTGAACGCTTTCCAGGCTACCTGGTAGGCTTTCAAAGTGTTGTCTGCGAGTGATTGGTTGATGAGCCGAGTGGCTCCATGTAGATGCGGCTCTAGTCCAGGGTCAACTGAGACCAGTGTGGGATAGGCGCTGACACCGTATCTGCTCCAGGAACCTGCCGGAAGAAGGACAGGAAATTAAAACGGGACAGTGCGTCAGCGGCAAGGTTGTGCTTTCCAGGGATAAATGTGCAGTACACATTAAACTGATGTCACAGAGACAGCTGCACCAGCCTGCGAAGGAAGGACATCACGGAGAGAGACTTAGACCTGCCTTTGTTGATAATTTCGGCCGTGGCCTGGTTATCGGTGGTAAAACCTATGGTTTGTCCTGTCCAGGTATGACCCCAGAGCTGGGCGGCTGCTACAATGGGGTAGAGCTCGAAAAGGGATGAAGACTGACTAAACCCAGGGATCAAGAGTATTTGAGAAGGCCAGGGTCCGGCGAACCAATGGTGGCCAAAAATAGCCGCAAATCCTTTGGAGGCTGCGGCATCTGTTACTACCTGTGGTGAGAGAGGTGAGATGGACGGGATGAACAGGGAGATACCGTTCCAGGAGGACAGGAACTCGTCCCACATTGCTAAGTCTGCTACAGCTGCGACATCCAGGCTAAGGACTTGATCCGGGTCTTGTGCCTGAGAAAGGCAGACCAACAGGCGCGAGATAAAGGAGCGACCTTGTGGGATAATTCGCATGGCAAAGTTCAGCATGCCTAGTAGCGCCTGAAGCTGCCTCTTTGTACATCCCCTAGTGCAGGTGAATTCATGGAGGACTGCCCTGATGCGGGTCAGTTTGTCATAGGGCAGGCTGGCCTGCATGGCGCTGGTGTCGAGATTGACTCCGAGGAAGGTGATAAATTGTGCGGGCCCGTCAACCTTATGTTCGGCGATGGGGACGTTGAGATTCCCAAAGACGGTCCTTAACTTACCAAGGTCCCTTGGAGGTACGCCTGGCTGTTCAATCAATAGAAATTCATCCAGGTAATGGATAACTTGCTGACAACAGGCCTTGTGCCGAAGGATCCAAGCAAGAGACTGTGCGAACATGTCGAACAGCCAGGGGCTGCTCTTGGAGCCAAATGTTAACTTAGTGGCGAAATAATATTGATCTCTCCATTTAATGCCGTGCCAGCACCAGAGGGATGGGTGAATAGGCAACAGTTTGAAGGCATCGGATATGTCGGCTTTGGACAGCCACGCACCTGTGCCTACTTCAAGGATGGCCTGGATCGCCATGTCCACGGAGGCATATTTTAATGAAAATTCTTCTGAAGGAATCAGGGAATTTAGGCTGTGAATGTGGGAAGAACGAGGCGCAGACAGGTCGTACACCAAACGATTTTTATTAGAAAACTTGCCCTTGACAAGCCCAATAGGGCTAACTCTCCACATATTGAAGGGGGGCTGTGTGAAGGGGCCTATGACGAAGCCTCGTTCCACCTCGGTATGCAGCAACTGATCAATGGCCTGCTCGTCGGAAGCTGCTGAGCGGAGGTTTCCGCACTCGTAGGTTGTGTGGGGCAGGGAGATGAGGCCGGTATGGAAGCCTGTAGTGAAGCCACCGATGAGGAAAGTGGCTAGTGAAGGAGTGGGGTGCATGGAGAGGTAGAAGCCCAGGCATAGGACGTCTATGCGGCTCAGTCATGAGCCCTTGCGAGCTTTAACCTCACACAGATTTCTGGGGTGCGCTCTGTGACATATGACACAGACGTGCAATAGGCGGCACTGGCTAAAATTACATGAGCCATAGTTATAATTATTACAAATGGCCGCACCCCCCATGGTTCGGACCGAACGCCCAAACTTGTCCACTTGTGTTTTCGGTGTAGGGCCTGATGGGCCTTGGCCTTGGCCTGTGCCAGAGGTGGAGGGGAACTCTACCGGGCGGCTAGCCGTGACGTTGGCGCACCAGGGGGCGGTATGGGTGGAGGACTGGCAGATGGCCCACAGAGGTGACCGAAGGCCGGCAAAATGCCGGCAGAACAATTCGGTGTCCATCAGGCTCCAGTCCGTGGGTGATTGGAACTGTGCCAGTTTAGCGGCTACTTTGGCGGAAAAGGAGCGATGGTAATCATAGAAGGCGAAGCCTCCGTATTTGTAACCTAGGTCCACCACTGTGTGGAGGTACAAGTCCAGCTCTTCCCTTCTGGCGGGGGATGCTGAACAAATGACGCCTCGAAGCATCCCAAAAGCTAGGGCAAACTCTGGGATGGAAAGTTTGCGGTTCAGCCTGGGATCCTTGGCTTTGAGGACTACGGAGACGTCTCCCCATGTGCAGGCCTTGTTCTCAGCAAGGTCGTGGACTGAGATAAGCAGGGAGGCAAGGTTGATATCCTTGCCATCCAAGATGTCCTTCCTTATGCCGGCCGGCACCAGATGTGCTGGGTGGACAACGGGACATGTCCCTGCGTTACCTGTCGACAGTGGTAGCGGGACTGTAACTGGAACATGGGCGGCTGTGGCTGGGTGAGCCTCTAGAAGCGTCACTCTGGTCTGGACGTCTGTGACCGTGTTGTTTAAGGACGACACCATTGAGTGCAGCTGAGAAATAGCCGCTGAGATTGACTGAAGAGAAGCCTGAGGTGGGGTACTGGGCCCGGCTGTAGCTGGAGGGGTGGAGAGGAGCCTGAAAAGCTCTGCCTTCCTAGCGGTAGCGGGGAAGGGAATGCCCTTGCGTCTCAGCTCTGCCGTCAGCCTGGGGATAGTCCAACCCCTGTAGGACTGTATGCTGTCGCTCACTGAAGGCGGGCGAGGAGACAAGGGGGCGGTAAAGTCTTCGCTGCCGACTTGGGACATGGCTCCAGGTGAATCGTGCCCTAGGAGTGATGTCCTATCTCTCTGGGGACGAAGGATGGATGACCGGAACCTATAGAGGGTGACATAAGTCAAGACTGTTTCTCTATTTTACCAAGTGAATCCACCTGTTGCTGAGTGCCAAGGCGGGAGCGAACGCGTATACATATATATATATATATATTGTCACGGCCTTCATATATATATATATGTATGCCAGCATGGTTGCTGTCGCATTTTTACGCCTTCCCCTCTCTCTTTTTTTTTTTTTACCTGGGAAGATAACGTCCAAGCTGGTGCAGGGTGGACCTACTGAACTTGACTGACCTGGAGAGAGAAATAACAGATGGCAAACTGGTGAAGAGCCTAACAAGTAAACTGAAGAGTGACGCAAACGGTTGGCTATTACGAGCGAGGTGCACCGGTGAGTAGACAGTTTCGACGTAGTTCCTTTCATTATTACCACCATTTGTTCATCATTTTCCCCCTTTCTTTTTTTTTTTTTTTGCTGTCTCAATCCGACGTATCATTTGCATGAAGGATGGGATGACCTGTGTCCAATGCAGGAGCGTAAATAAGTGCTGGATTTGTGACCGTACAATAAGGCAACCTGTGGAGAAAGTGAAATGTGGCCGTTCCCTCTGGGGCACACCGAACCGAATCGATGCATCACGGATGCTACTGGATTCAAGTCGGAGCGCTGTAAGTGACAGTAAAATGAAGTATGAATGCCATGACAGAGGCACGAAATGGTCGTGTCGCAAGTGCGACTGACAACAAAGCGGACTCTGGAGCATGTACTGAAATGTGGGAAATAACCTGGGGCGAACCGGAACGAATCGGTGCATGTGAAGGTGCGACTGGATTCGAACCGGAGCCCGGAGCGTGACAGTGAAATGAAATGAACAACTTCTGTCATGACAGAGGCCTGGATCGGTCGGCCCCGAACTGAGACTGGAACCGAACCGGTCTCTGGAGCATGCACTGAAATGAGGCTGAAAAAATACCTGGGGCCGTCCGGACGAATCGATGCACAGTGATGCAACCGGATTCGAACTGAATGCACTATGTGACAATGAAATGTTTCCCATGATAGATCTACGAATCGGAGAGGACGCAGCTTGCGACCATCAACGAGCGGGCTCTAGAGCATGTACTGAAATGAGGCCAACGCAACTGGGACACGTCGATCGAACCTGTGCGTTGAGAAATGCGACTGGTTTCGATTCGGAACGTAATAGGTGATAGTGAAATGATTCCCATGACATAGACCCGGATCGCTTAGCAACGAGCGGGCTCTGGAGCATGTACCGAAATGAGGCCGAGCAACTAGGGGCACACCGGAACGAATCGGCGCATTTAGCAGATGCGACTGGATTCGAATCGGAGCGCAGTGAGTGACAGAAATGAGTGAAATGATGAAATGACCTACGTGAGCCAGCTGTGGCAGAGGTACGAATCATTGTGCCGTGTGATGCGACTGGCAACGATTTGTCTGTGGAACACGGTGATGAGGCAGACAACACAACAAGTTACGAAAACAGTGCAGTTTTTCTTCGAGCAATTCCTTCTGAAATGAGGCCCGTGAAATGAAGGCGCTGATGGTGCGTTTTGAGTGATAAACGACCCGGTTTCGTAACGAATGACTCGAGATATTTCAAGTTTTAACGATACTCAAAATAGAAATGTTTCTAGTAAAGGAAGGTCAATCGAGACCCTTACCTGCGGCAGTCGAGCCAGAGACGTTGTACAAAACACGAACGGGAACGAAAACCACGAGACTTCTAGTAGAGAGAAGTTATCCGAATGGCAACGAAACTCGAGCAGTCGGCCTAGTGACGTAGTATTGCGCACAGGAAACCGACAAAGACCACAGGCGAGTGGGCTGGTTAAATACCCCCCGGGCTCCTCCCATAAATTCAGGCCACCATACTGGCCTTCTTACATATATATATATATATATATATATATATATATATATATATATATATATATATATATATATATATATATATATGTATATATAGTATCTCACAAAAGTGAGTACACCCCTCATATTTTTATAAATATTTTATTATATCTTTTCATGTGACAACCCTGAAGAAATAACACTTTGCTACAATGTAAAGTAGTGAGTGTAAAACTTGAATAACAGTGTAAATTTGCTGTCCTATTAATATAACTCAACGCACAGCCATTAAAGTCTAAACAGCTGGCAACAAAAGTGCGTACATCCCTAAGTAAAATGTCCAAATTGGGCCCAATTAGTAATTTTCCCTCTCCAGTGTCATGTGACTCGTTAGTGTAACAAGGTGCCAGGTGTGAATGGGGAGCAGGTGTGTCAAATTTGCTCTCACTCTCTCATACTATTCACTGGAAGTTCAACATGGCACCTCATGGCAAGGGACTCTCTAAGGATCTGAAAAAAAGAATTGTTGCTCTGCATAAAGTTGGCCTAGGTTATAAGAAGATTGCCAAAGCCTTGAAACTGAGCTGCAGCACGGTGGCCAAGACCATACAGTGGTTTAACAGGACATGTTCCACTCATAACAGGCCACGTCATGGTCGACCAAAGAGGTTGAGTGCACGTGCCCAGCGTCATATTTAGAGGTTGTATTTGGGAAACAGATGTATAAGTACTAACAGCATTGCTGCAGAGGTTGGAGAGATGGGGGGTCAGCCTGTCAGTGCTCAGACCATACTCCGCACACTGCATCAAATTGGTCTGCATGGCTGTTGTCCCAGAAGGAAGCTTCTTCTAAAGATGATGCACAAGAAAGTCAATAACCAGTTTGCTGAAGACAAGCAGACTAAGGACATGGATTACTGGAACCATGTCCTGTGGTCTGATGAGACCAAGATAAACTTATTTGCTTCAGATGGTGTCAAGCATGTGTGGCGGCAACCAGGTGAGGAGTATCATGGTCTGGGGCTGCATGAGTGCTGCCGGCACTGGGGAGCTACAGTTCATTGAGGGAACCATAAATGCCAACATGTACTGTGACATACTAAAGGAGAGCATGACCCCCTCCCTTCGGAGACTGGGCCACAGGACAGTATTCCAACATGATAACGACCCCAAACACACCTCCAAGATGACCACTGCCTTGCTAAAGAAGCTGAAGGTAAAGGTGATGGACTGGACAAGCATGTCTCCAAACCTAAATCCTATTGAGCATCTGTGGGGCATCCTCAAACAGAAAGCGCAAGGTCTCTAACATCCACCAGCTCCGTGATGACGTCATGGAGGAGTGGAAGAACACTCCAATGGCAACCTGTGAAGCTCTGGTGAACTCCATGCCCAAGAGGGTTAAGGCAGTGCAGGAAAATAGAGCCACACAAAATATTGACACTTTGGGCCCAGTTTGGATATTTTCACTTAGGGGTGTACTCACTATCTAATTTTGTACAGGGCTGAAAAAACATGGATCTTTTAATATTTCACTATAATGCACATTTAATAGTGTTTAAAAAGTTCCAAACAATAATTTGCCTGCTTGAGAAGGGATAACAACAGCATTTTATTAAATCATAATTACAATTACTAATAGTCATTCAAAGCCTACAGCAGCAGAGAATCATAAATCGGTAGTACAACAGTAAACCTCACTGTATCTGTATATTTAAAGAATATTAAAAAATACTGCTATCAAAGAAATCTTTGTTAACAAGCTACACATGTGTGTCATTTTATTTATGCATTTACAAGGTCTCATGTAATAAATATTATATCAGTAACTAAAGTTTGCATATGTAGCAATTCAATATAGATGATTATTTTATTTCTAAACATTTTCAAATTCTTTTTCAGTAAGCAAACCCTTAACAAATCTGAAATTCAGTTTACTAAAATTGCTTTTTTTGGCTTGTTTAATTTTTTATACTTTACTAGACAGACCCTGTACATCATACATAAATAATGGTGAGTCATATTCTTTCAGTGATTTCTTTCTCTATTTTCCTTAGATTTTCTGATCTATGGCAATTTGGCAGTCTGCCTTAGACATTCCAAAGAAAATCTATTTTAACGCTCAAGTTCTGGTATTTTACAGTTTTACACCCACTTAATATTTACATCACTATGTAAAGGAGACATGCTAAGGAGTGTATTTTTAAAAAACAAAAAAAAACATATGCAGAGCTATTTGTTCTGCTAAACTGCATGTACATTTGTTCTGTAGTCAAATTTGAGTCTAATGTTACTAGGCTCTCTAGGTTGCATGTTGTTCATTTATAAGAATAACATGAATCAGTAAAATACAGCATTGTGGCTACTAGATAGAGCTGACAGTCATAGTAAATAAGTATTTATTTCCTATAAAGGTTGCACTCTGCCGTAAAAAAAAAAAAAAAACATGGGGGCATGACCAGAAGTTGACTGGGATGACCGCACATTAGCACTGCTCCGGGACTCGGCAGCAAGGGCCTAAGTGGGTGGCGATCACCAAACAGTGCTTATTCCCCACTCCATTGCTGCAACACAAATGTCAAAGTGGAGGAAAGACTGCACAAGCTGACAAAGTTTGATTTCCAAAGAGGTTCCAAAATTTATCTGACAGCCACACAGGCTCACAGGAAGGACAACTGTCTCAAGCGAGTGTTCACTCAACAGAGGAGGACAGATTAACACCTTCCAACAGCCCAGCAAATTCTAAGCCCAGGCTATCAGATGCAGTGGCTTCAGCCACTGAGGTGAGACCTCAGATATCCATTTCTGGGGCCATGGAGCTTCAGAGTTCCATAGCGGCTTTCCCTAATACAAATCATCCGGTGCTAGACACTACACTTAAATCTATGTTGATATCCTTACAGGCCTCGATCTACTCGAAAACTCTAAACTTGGGGCACCATTTTAAGGCTGAAATCAGCGATTTGGGTGAAAGGGTCACACACATTGAATCCAGAATGAAATGCTCTCAGCTAACATTATAACTCTTATAAAACCAGGGAAGGAGCCGGTATCTCCCCTGAACTTTCGTCCAATTTTTTTGTTGAACACGGATCTCAAATTATAAAATTATGGCACAGAGATTAGCCCCCATTATGCCTCAGTTGGTACATGCTGATCAAATGGGCTCCACTTTGGGCAGACAAGCACCCAATGCCATACACAAAATCATTCGACCTGCTGTATTACACTGAATCCAAGAAAACCCCAGAATTGTTCTTAGCACTCAATGCTGAAAAAGCACTAGATATAATCCATTGGGGATATCTTCGTCAGGCGCTCCTGAAATTAGATTTTTAATGGCAATGTTTTGTCAGCCATTATTGCTTTATGCACATCAGAATCATCAAAATTTAATGGAATAACACTTTTTTAACAACCTCCTGCAATCCAGGTGTAAGAAAATGGTGGGTGTCTACACAAATAATAATACGGACATTAATAAATAATATCAATGTGATTAACCCCCGCCCACTTTTCACTATTCTTTTTAGGGGTAGGTTGGCAATGGAGCACACAACATACACTGTAGGCGAAAAAGATTATATTGTACCAAGGATTAAAACAGGCTTAGTCTCTGATAAAAAATATTACACCAATCAAAACTTTTTGAGGCATAAAAAGTGCAGGTATAGAATAACAGTTGTACCAAGATAACATGCCACCAATACTACATAACTAATTCTAAGTAGCCTATAACTCACAGGCACTGAAACTTCACCCAATCAACTGATCCTAAACTGGGTACATTACCAACCCACAAGCCCATACTATATTACCACTGTCCTCAATCAGGTCTCCCCCTCTGGTCTTCAGTCAAGTTCCCCCCATGCCTCTCTCCCAATCTGGCTATTCAGTCTGGGTCTCACCAGGTACTCCCCAGTAAAGCTTCTCTGTCACGTCGCCCCCCGCTGTGAAGCTCCCACCAATCTGAAATCTTTGGCTATTCTAATACAAGTTCCCTTAATTCACCTTCATTGAGCAAACTGATTGGTCCGAACTGCACAATCAAATCTTTCTAAAAAAAATTGTATGGAACTCAAGAATAGTTGTCTATGATACTTAAACAATATTAATGAAGTCAAGGTGTCTGAACCTGGCTTTCAATATTTGGGGTATCCCTTGACATTCATATCAGAAAATAGCAGTAATAATACAGGGAGAACTTCCCTATATATTTTTTAATCTTTTTGTCTTAAAATCTAAGGCCCCCATCTCACAAGCATATGCATACTAAGGCCAATTTACCTACCAGAATGTCTTTTATGTGTGGAAAGAAACCCACCCAATCATAAATAAATAAATAAACCACAAAGCCATTGTGCTGTAGCACGTTGAGAGGACCAAGTCCTTATACCAATAAACGCCTCGTTCCTGTCCCCCAACAGGGATTATAATAAGGGTCCTTCAGATATTCGCCACCATACACTATGACAAAGTCTTTAACATCAATCACATTATCCAGTGACGTAGATCCTCATAAATCATGATGGCCCACCGAAATAACAACCAGTCACCCAAATAATGTTGATTCAGTGACACAACGATACAACGTATGACCATGTTCACCTGTCATGCTACTACCACAAAAAGACAGATTACTGACCTGCTGCTGTATGTAAACAAAACCAGCCAGGGATCCTGAGTGGTGTCATAGACCAATTATATTTTCTGAACATATTTGGCTAATGATGTCATTCAGGACTCCCAGATAGTTTGTTTACAAACACCATCCAGATGAGATCTGTCATTTTGTGGAGGTAGGTGATATTTGTTTACCTGCTGGGCAGGTGAACTAGCCAAACATGGCAAGATGGTTTGGCTGTTCAATGAACGTAGATCACGTTTCAGGTCAAACTTATGTTCAATCTGAGCCTCAAGTTCATATCTAGTTATACATTAACTGGTTCCCGACTGGCGCATGCTGATGCACGTCGACAGAATGGCATGGCTGGGCAAATGGGAGGACCTGTATGTCCCTTTGAATTTGCTGCCATGGCATCGCGTGCACACCACAGGCGGCATGGCCAGGAGCTCCGTGAGTCGGGTCGTGGGTCCTGCGGACTCGATGTCCGTGGGGATACCCGCAATCATCTCACAGAGAGGAAGAACAGGGAGATGCTAATGTAAACAAGCATCTCCCCGTTCTGCCTAGTGACAGTGTCACTGATTATAGCTCCCTGTGATCGGGAGCTATGATCAGTGATGTGTCACAGCTAGCTCACCCCCCCTACAGTTAGAACACATCTCTAGGACACAATTAACCCCCTCAGTGCCACCTAGTGTTAACCCATTCACTGCCAGTCACATTTACACAGTAATCAATGCAATTTTAATCGCACTGATTGCTGTATAAATGTGAATGATCCCAAAATTGCACCAGAATTCTGCGACGTGTCCGCCATAATGTCGCAGTCACGATAAAATTCACTGATCGCCACCATTACTAGTAAAAAAAAATAATAATAATAATAATGCCATAAAACTATCCCCTATTTTGTAGACGCTATAACTTTTGAGCAAACCAATCAATAAAGGCTTATTGCATTTTTTTTTTTACCAAAAATATGTAGAAGAATACGTATCAGCCTAAACTGAGGAAAACATTTTTTTTATATATTTTTGGAGGATATTTATTATAGCAAAAAGCAAAAAATAATGTGTTTTTTATTCAAAATTGTTGCTATTTTTTTGTTTATAGCGCAAAAAATAAAAACGCAGAGGTGGTCAAATACAATCAAAAGAAAGCTCTATTTGTGGGGAAAAAAATATGTCAATTTTGTTTGGGAGCCGCGCAATTGTCAGTTAAAACAATGCAGTGCCGAATTGCAAAAAGTGCTCTGGTCTTTGGCCAGCAAAATGGTCCAGGGCTTCAGTGGCTAATGAGCTTCCTGCAATTTTTTCTTTATAGAATGAATGATAGCTATTAATACCAGATGTTAGAGGCCCTAAGTGACTTTAGTCTTTTTGTATGATGCTGCACCCCTAATTCTACGTTTCCACTAGTGCGACTTGTCATGCGACTTTGGACACCTAAAGTCGCATGACAAGTCATAGCCCATTCATTTCAATGGCATCTGTTCCAATGAATGCCACTTTGAAAATCAGCGACTTTGAAAAGGTGCCTGCACTACTTTGATGCGACTTTTGATGTGGCTTTGATCCAGAGAATGTAAAGTTGGATCAAAGCTGCTTTTAAAGTCACACTCCAAAGTCGCACTCTAAATCACGCAACTTTGGGGTCACAATCGTGGAAGCGTAGACTTAAGGTTCAAGTAAGTCAAACTAAGCATTTATTTATTTTCTTCTTAATATTTTTATTAGCTGAAGACCATACATGTACACATACATGTTATATGGTTTCTAATTATAATGTTTCAGCCAAAATTGCTCTAAATAATACACTTGTCACTAATTGCGATCCTTTATATGGTGAGTGGATATACTTTGGCATACCCTATGTTGGTATGGTTGCCCTTTTTCATCCCTAATTTAGAAAATGAAAAATTACAAAGAGACATAAGTATTCTATTTAAAAAAGCTGTACAACACTAAGCACAACAACTACCAAGCAACAATATACAAATGTATATTTTTCATAAAATGTTTAATAGGGAAAACAGCTATCTGCAATGTGTGGTTACATGTGGCAATCCAAATACCTGTGGGGGTACTATATTTTGCACATAATCATTCACCTCTTATCTTTGAATGGCTTTATTAAATGAGCCCATGATTGATTCTTCTCTTGTGATCAGTCACCAAAAACACGTATTTTCTAATTGAGAGAACAGGGGTCCTGTTGGGTGATATATTTCTTATCTAAAGCGAGTTAAGAAAAGTAGATAAAGTGATGGCTGAAAGAAGCAAGTGGCTTTTTTTCAGTAGAGTGTATTGTGTTTTACGGTAGACTGCCTCTGCTCCAAGCCAAACATTTTCCATCAATTTCTTTTTGATAGAAAAGTACTGTCAGATAATGAGTCACACTGTAATCATATCAGCATGTACTGTATGTCTACCACAGTGCTACCAGCTTTTAGTTGAGATTTGCTGCTGCTCAATTTAGACTAATTTCAGGTGATTGTTATACTCTGTAGGCCATGAAATGCTGTCAATGTTGTACAGATACAGGGAGAGAAAAATTGTGTTATGCTTTTTGAAGAATATATAAATAGGTATAAATGAGGCCTAGAGAATGACACTAATTGCATAAAGCTACAGAAGTAGACCCGCTGTCTGTAAAAGCGTTCTTTGCCGTCTCTCCATGTAATTAGTAACTTGAGATAAAGGCTATGGCTTATATAGTGTGAGTATAGGCAGATTAATGTGCTCTAAAAACCTCATAGCCAACGATCACAGTTTTATAAATGCCACCTCAATAGTTTTCTAATACTTTTCCAGTTTAAAAAGATTATGTTGGGGAATTTGCAAATTTTATGACTTTTATTGAACTATGTGAATTGTAAAAGTGAAGAGCGGGGAGTGAAGAGTTTAGGATTAGTTTGAAAACGAATTTAAATTGCATATAGCCATTTTTTTCAGTTTTGGCTGGAGTGGAAAAGAATTAGAATTAGTTTAAGGTATTATTGCCTTTCAAGGTCCCATTGGAGAGATTCCTTCACTTTCTGTCCGGTTAAAAGTTTGGCCCTGGGACAAGAAGTGAGGAAAAATCCCCCTAACATCAGCACAGGCACAAGTAATTTTTTTTATTTTTTTCTAAAGTTAGGGCCCTTTCACACTATTTCACACTAAAAAACGAAGTGAAATCGCATATGTGTTTTTTTTTATGCATTTTTGGTGCATTTTCTGCTTGCCTGACTCCCAGCTGGCACCTGTGAAACATTGATATGTGACTCAAAAACACAACCAAGGTTATATACAAATATTGATTTCATTGGGAGGTATGTTTCTGGCATGCATTGTACACAGGGCACCAAAGTTGCAGCATGCTGGACTTTTAAAAACGCACTGTACCCGCAGTGCCACTTTGTAAAGAGTTCCATAAGATTTAAAGGGAAGTGTTTTTCTTGCGCTTTTAGGAGGGCAAAAACATATCATTGTAAAAGTGCTTTTAGATGTGGGGATTTTAGGATCCCCATACATTTTTTATTGCTGTCTATATCCTGTAGCACCTTTCCCTCACTGTCTCTTAAAACATTTTCCCCAGAACAGAAAGTAAAGAGAAATCTCTTTAACCAAGATCCAGATAGAAGTTAAACCTGACAAGGGTTGTAATCTTTCCCTATTCTATCCAGAGAAAAACTTATGGATATAGAAACAATTTAGGAAATGCCCTATTCTGCCTGAATGCAAACAACTCTCTGATGGGGCAGAGTAACGTCACTTTCTGGTAGTGCCAAAGCTGTTCTATTCCACCTCCCATGCATTCCCATGGCCAGTGGGGCCAATAGGAATGTGTGATGTAAAACCTATGCTTGTTAGCACATCAGCTGCCAGGTATAAATTCTGATTAGTCTTCTTTTACCAGTAAACTGAATTTTTCAATGTGTCCAGGGGATTATAATTTATTACCATTTGTGATAACATCACAGGTCAGGTAACTTGAAGTGTGTTGATGTATATGTAGATGCATATAACAATGTCTAAGAAAACATATTTTCTTTATTGTACAGGACACAGGACCACAGTAATGACTGTATGGGTTATATAGGCACCTTTAGGTGATGGACACTGACACACCATATACAGGAAGTTTATATAGCTCCCTATATAACCCTCCCCTTACTGGGAGTGCCACAGTTTTTTTTACCAGTGTCTTAGGTGTTGGTCACAAGTAAAGATGTACTGTGCTGAGCTGTGCAGATGGAAGCATGTGAGGCCGCGTACACACGGGCGGACTGTTCGCCCAACTTTGTCCGCTGAACAGTGTTTCAGCGGACAGTCCGCTCGTGTGTGGGCGTTCAGCGGACAGTTTCCGCAGACAGTTTGACGAACAAAGTTTTTCGGAATTTCCGTAAAACTGTCCGCTGAAACTTGGTTTGAGCGGACAGTCCGCTCGTGTGTAGGCTTGTTCGTCAAACTAAGTTCCGCGCATACTCAGAAAGAATTTACAGGGCGGAAGTGCTCGGTCTTGTAAAACTAGTGTTCGTATTGAAGCTAGCATATTCGTCATGCTGCTAATTTTGTGGTTTTTTTTTTAATATAGCCCGTTCTTTTCTTCTTCGTAATGCAAGAAAAGTGAAGTAGCTTTGCTGCTTATATTCACACAGAGTTATACTACATGTTTTTATTCATCCTCATCCAACCAAACAAACCAACCCAAAAAAAAAAAAAATAATAAGAAAAAAAAAAAAAAAAATATATATATATATATATATATATATATATATATATATATATATATATATATATATATATATATTTATATATATATATATATATATATATATATATATTTATATATATATATATATATATTTATATATATATATATATATATATATATATATATATATTATATATATATATATTTATATTTATATATTTATTTATTTATTTTTTTATTTCAGGAAAAAAAAAAATCTATTACTATATATTTTTGGAACTACTATTGTTTTTTTTTTTTTTTTTTTTTTTTTGGGGTGGGGGGTTTGAAACAAGATGGACTTGCATTTTTTTGGGCCAAGCAGGACTATGCAAGTAGAGATAGATAGATAGATAGATAGATAGATAGATAGATAGATAGATAGATAGATAGATAGATAGATAGATACCCAAACCATCATTTTAGCCTACACATGATTGCATGTTCAAAATCAGCAGAGCTTCCCCTCATTTCAAATGTTAAGCCTCAAATTTACAGCGAATGCACTTCCAAGTGCACTTGCAGTGCTTTAAAAATTGCACTTGAAGTTAGCATATCCCCCATATATATAACCCCCAGAGTCTTTTGACATGTATCTGCCTACTCACAAATAAACTTTGTTTTTTTTAACCCAAAATTATACAAAAATATTGATAAAAAAAAAAAAAAAGAAACCATACAAGATTTTTTTGAAATCAAAAATTTTTATTTTTCCTCAGAACCAAAATAAATCAAGAGGGAGGCAACACTGGAGACAATTTTGACGTTTGTGAAGCCTTTTGTCCCCCAGGCACACATCAAGTGAGTGGACACCAAAATTCCGAACCTGCGTAGCATGTACATAGGGAGCACAACCAGGTCCTAGAATCCCAAAGACCAGGAACAGCAGCAGATGAGATCTATGTCCCCAGACTGTGGTACTACAACAGCCTGCGTCTTCTTTCAGAGCAGACTGAAGCCAGGCAGTCACTTGCGACTCTTCCGTCTAGCCTTCCCTCCACGCTTCGCTGGAGGCTGTGCCTCTGGTGGTGGAGTTGTGGTAGGAGGAGGAGGAGGAGGAGGAGGAGGAGGAGGAGCAGCAGTAGGGTCTGTTTTGTAGAGCTTCGTGGTGGGTGTGAGCTCACCCTTCAGACCCAGTTGTATGGCATCAAAGAAGATTGCCTCACACATGTTTCTTTGGGGTTTGTCCATTTCTTGGAGCTTGCTAGCCAGATAAGTGGCATAGGCCTCCTGCGGATTGGGGGGTTTGGACAAAATCTGGGTGGCTCGCTGTATCAGCACCAAGGACTCCTCCTCTGTACGGCCCATCCTCCTGGGCCTTTTGCTGGCTAGGCGGAGGGGAGGGACCTGGCTCTCAGTCCTACTCCTGCTGGGCCCAGCTAGCTCCTGCGTGTGGCTGGTCCCGGCCTCCTCCTCCATACCACTGGTCCCGGCCTCCTCCTGGGTGAGCTCATCCTGTGTAAAAAAACAAAGCAATCAATAACTAAAATATGTCTATATTTAGAAATCATCAATCACTAACAATTTTACAGTTCTCACTTGCAAATACATTTGTCTTGAAATACAAAAGGCTATCATTTTGACACCATCATTTTTCCATCAGTTCATTAAGATTTGAGCCACATTTGTGTAAACTACTGTATCCTTCTATCTAATTTAATTTGTGATGAAATCCTAGATTTGGAAGCAATTCAAACATTGAACTTGACATCATTAATATTTGAGCAATCCAAACGTTAGAAACTAAAATATACCTGGCTCCAGCTGGGCGCATCAACTTCGTCCAGCAAGGAAGGGTCTGGATCTTCCAGGGATGGCTCACCTGAGGCGGAGGGAAGGGTGGAGGGACGGGTAGACGGAAGAGTCGAAAGTGACGGCCTGGCTTCTGACGTGTCATCCAGAAAACGCAGCCTGTCATAATACCACAGCCTAGGTACATAGACCTGACCTGCTGCTGCTCCTGATGTTTGGGACTCTAGGATCTTTCTTTGCTCCCGCCTATACGCGCTACGCAGGTTCTGAATTTTGGCGTTCACAAAGGCAGTGTCTGCCTGGGGGACTCGGGTTTTCACAAACGCCAAAACTGTCTCCAGTGTCTTCTTCCGGGCAGCACGAATTGGGTATTGGGGGTGTTTTGTATCCCACAGATTGCTGTGGGACTCCACTAGATCTATAAAGGTGGAGAGGAAGGCCTCCTCTTTAAAGGGGTCTGCAGTATACTTTTGCATTTTCTGAAAAGAAAAAAAAAAAAAAAAAAAAACAACAAAAAAAAAAAGTCAGACCAAATGCACACTATATTGTGACAATGTAGGCGAGACACACACTACTACACACGCTACCCCCCCCCCCCCCCCCCCACACACACACACACACACACACACACACACACACACACACACAAACACTCCCCCCCACACACACACACTCTACACACACTACTGCCCCCCCCCCACACACACACACACACACTAGCCCCACCCCCTATACACCCACCCCCACACTACCACACAAAACACCAAGCCCACTCAACCACCAACCCACATAGAAATCAATTAAACATCAATAAGAATAAAATTCAATATGGATATCCCTAACGCAGGCTTTAAATTAACCGAAAATAAAATGATAACTATCTTACCGTCGCGTGTAGCACTCGCTGCTCCCGTTCGGACAAGCGTACGGCCTCGTGGTACCGCTTTATATACGGCGCATGCGCTCAGGCTCCGCCTGCGTCGCCCGCCCCTGACGTTCCTTGCGACCGTGTTTCCCCGCCCCTTTTACCCTCCTTCCGCTGTGGGTGTATGAGAGTGGAAAATGGCGGATGCAAGTTCAATTAGCAGCGTGAGCAGCGCGGAGGAAAGCCATGGGCCCCAAGCAAGGAGGAGATATAAGGCCACCAATATGGCGTTCGAAGAGATGGTGGAGATGGTATCTATCCTTAAAAGTGAGGATTATGATGGGGAACATGGCCCTTACCCAAAACCAAATATAAGGAAAAGCGCCATCTTGGACGAGGTGGTCACAGCCTTGGAGTCAAAATTCGGGGTACGGAGAGGAAAGGACCAGCTGCGGAAAAGATGGTCGGACATCAAGTCCAGGGAGCCGGAGCAATATCATCGGATCATGAAGGCCCTGAAAAAAAGTGAGTAAACTGCGCTTTTTCCGTGACTGTCGGACATAATCGTTCGTGTACATACCGTATCTGAATCCGGCGGATTTGATCCTAATCATTCGTGTAGGTACCTTATGTGAATCCGGCGGGTTTTATCCTAATCGTTCATGATCATACCGTAGGTGAATCTGGCGGATTTGATCTCAATCGTTCGTGTAGGTACCGTTTGTGAAACTGGCGGATTTGATCCTAATCGTTCGTGTACATACCGTATGTGAATCTGGCGGATTTGATCGTTCGTGTAGTTAATAGTTCATGTAATGAGCTCATATGGTTGTTCGTATATGTGGGCGTAAATAGCATGAATTTGTATATGGTGTAAATTTATCTGGTGTTGGATTAGATTTTAATTAGTTATTATTTCTTTGGTATTGTTCATGATAAACTGAATTGTCACGCTCAGTTTATAGGAAATGAATTTTTGCTAAAGTTTCCTAAATTTATTCAGTGCAATGTAGACTCAATCAAAAAAAAAAAAAAGATAGATGATAGATAGATGATAGATAGATAGATAGATAGATAGATAGATAGATAGATAGATAGATAGATAGATAGATAGATAGATAGATAGAATGCTGGTTCAACATCTGGACTGGGAAACATTTAAGTGTAGTTTGGGACATCATAGAACATTTTTTGACATAATCACACACAGGTACTCCAGGGGATGATTCGAGTGTGTCCGTCTGTGAAACTTGGACAAAAGATATAAAGTATCACAGTTTGGTTAAAGGCTAGGTTCACATTGCTGCAATGTACGAGATCGAATGTGATTTGCACCGCACTGCAGTGCAAATCACATGTGATCTCTGTGTGATGCGATTTCAGCCATACATATAGTATGGCTGAATTTGCATCGCATCCGGCCCAAACTTGTACATGGCCCTTTTTTTAGTGCACAGCCGAATCGGATCACATGGGTATTCACACCATGTGGTCCGATTCCTGTCCGAGTTTAAAGATTGCACTGTGAAATGAGAACTAATTCGGAGGTGTCAATAAAACTTTACATTGATACTCCCAACAGGTCACATAGGGCAGTCGAACTGCACATGCGATGCGTGAAACCACAGTAGATTTGCTGCGTTCGCACATCGCACCAGTCTGAACACAGCCTAACTAAAAAAAAAGTCATTTTAAGGATGTATTAAACTAGGATCTTGTAATAACCAGCTAATAATTGTACACCACTTCAAACCAATGTTTCATATTCACATTTCGGAACTCAAATATCACTATGCTTAAAAGTATCTTTTATTTTATTTATTTTTTTATTTTCATTCTCATAGGGAAACAAAGACTCAGCCAAGAGGCGGAGCAGCCCATGACCCCCCGACCTCGCCAGCCTGATTGAGCAATTAGCCCCAGCCCCAGCCCCAACCCCAGCCCTGCGTCGGTATTGGAGCTGCCCAGTCCTGTGTCTGCGAGGGAGCAGCCAAGCTCGGTATCCTCCGCTGGACCAAGCTCCGTAGCTCCACTGGATGAGCCGAGCCCAGGGCTAGATGTGGAGGAGGAAGAGCAGGTGGAGTTACACACCCCACAAAGTGAGTGTCTGACAACCCAGCTTAAGGTAAACAATTAATGGCTGTATATTTTAACCAATTTTTTTTATCTACACATGTTTTTAGGTGATCTGGTTGTGGTAGAACAAGTCGCGGACCCATTTACCAGTGATAGTGCCCAGAGGATGATTGGTGACATAATGGCCTGGAATGGGCAGATTGACCGTATGGAGAACCAGATTCTCAACATACAAAGAGAACTGATTACTATGAGGCAGGGAATGAAGAACATGATCGATGTTTTAGGGAGAATCTAAGCCCCTTTTCCCTAAAACCCAATCGATCATGTTCTTCATTCCCTTGGAACAACGTTTTTAATGTTTTAAAAACATAGTTTTTAGAGGCCAAATTTTGAAGATGCACACGGTGTGTCAACATGTGCTATGTGCCATCAGAGGATCGCAATGGACGCATTTGGTGTTTGCAAACCCTTCCTCATTCTAGTATGTGAGAGGAAGGGATTGCACACACCAAACACGTCCATTGATCACTCATGATGGTACATAGCACATGTTGACATTACCATTTTTTGGTGTGCATCTTCAAAATTTGGCTTTACCCCTTGTTTTATGTAAATAGTTAAAAATCTGATTTTATTTTTTTATTTTTGTGATAATTGTTTTTTAGATATTTCTATATATATTCTATGTTTACAAAAAAAAGAAAAAAAAAAAAATTCCCCAAAAAAAAAAAAAAAAAAAAAAACACCAAAAAAATATCTAAAACAGAGGCACTAGTTGGCATGTGCACTATTAAAAAATCAAAAAAAAAAGATGTGTGTGTGTGTGTGTCTACTTCTTTCAATACTCAATACCAGTTTGGGAAGTCATTTTGTGTTTTCTGTCACAAAGGGCCTTATTTCCTATTGTCAAAAACCACTTTGCAATACAAATGCACTAGGACAGGAATATGCAATTAGTGGAAATCCAGCTGTTGCAGAACTACAAGTCCCATGAAGCATAGCAAGACTGACAGCCACAAGCATGAGACCCAGAGGCATGATTGACTTGTAGTTTTGCACCAGCTGGAGGTTGGCCAATTGCATATCCCTGAATTAGGACAATGTAGGAGACAAGCAATGTGAAAAGCAAACAAGAACCAAACTTAAAAATGTGAACAGACAAGACATATTTCAAGAAATTTTTTTTTTTATTGCTCAGCTGGCATTGGAATAGCCCCCCTACCATTAAAATAGCTGACATAGCGGTCACACACCTCACGTGCTGTTTGGGGGGCTAAGCCAGGAAGGGCATGATCCAGCCCTGTCAGTTCTGGAAATATGAGTCCGGCCTCAGGCCCAATAGGCTGCAGGTACTGGTTACCTGAAAATTTACGTAGAAAATTGTGCAGAATGCAGCAGCACAGAATCACATAGTTCAGTTTATATTCTACAAGGTTGATCGCTCTCAGTAACAGACGGAACCGGCTGGCCATAATGCCAAAGGCACTCTCCACAACCCTTCTTGCTCTGGCCAGCCGGTAATTAAAAACCCTCCTCTCCGGGGTGAGGGTCCTTTGGGGGAAGGGTTTCATAAGATGTTCACTCAGACCGAGCGCTTCATCAGCCAGAAACACAAACGGTAGACCCTCCACATTCTCGGCATCTGGTGGCAAGTCCAGGCCACCAGTGATGAGACGGTGGCAGAACTCGGTCTGCCTAAAGACTCCTCCGTCAGACATCCGGCCGTTCTTCCCCACATCCACATAAAGAAAGTCACATTGTGCCGACACCACTGTCATTAGCACCACACTATGGAACCCCTTATAATTCCAATAGTAGGACCCCGAATGTGGTGGGGGCACAATCCTCACGTTTCCCGCCGATCGCCCCTCCGCAGTTGGGGAAGTCCCAACGGGCAGCGAATTGGGAAGCCACAGTCTGCCATTCCTGTGGCGTGGAAGGACACTGGGGAGTCAAACACAGGGAAAAAAAAAAATTGTCATTAAATAAAAACAATTCATAACAACTAAAACACCAAGCCCCAATATAGCACGAACTCGTTCCCGAGTACGTCCACTCTCCATGGCTTTGAAACGGTCGGCTGGACAGACAAGCTCAACTGAACGCACTGAAGAACAGCCAGACCTATGAAGAACGACCTGAAACACAGAAACGAGCGGACCAGAAGCGCCCAACAGGTACAACTGATCCACGCGTACCGAAAGGCAGATATACACCTCACAGGTAGACTGCGCCGCAGTGAACGGACAAATTAAGCTGAAGTCTAAAAATCGCGAATCGTCTCTAACCAAACTTCTACTAACGCAAAGTCAGCAGAAGGAGCCCAAAGGGTGCTTTGCTGTGTCTTGTGCTTCCTGTTTCTAGTCCCGTCGTACGTGACGTACGTCATCGCGCACGGTTTCAGCGGACTGTTTGTTCGTCGTGTGTGGCCATGTCCGTCCATGCTAATTTTGAGCGGACTGTTTGCCGAAACTGTTTGACGGACAAAGTTGGGCGAACAGTCCGTGTGTGTGTACGCGGCCTGAGTGTTGGTGACACAGGCATTCCCAGGACACGTTTACTTAAGCATCAGGCTGAGCCTTGATAGCAGCTGCAGTTGCTGGACTTGTTCAGCAGTGGGTGAATTTCTGGTAGTACCTCTGCATTTGTGCTTAGCACTATGGGCTGAAGGGGGAGTAAAAATATCCCTCAAGGGATCTCCCTCAGACTATGAGGACCCTCCCTCTGAAAAGCCACCCCTCCCTGAAAGGCCTAGGGAGGCTGGTCAGAGCGAGTCATTGGGGTTGTCAGGGGTTGCAACTGCTTCCGGCATTTATGCCTGTGTATATATTACTGAGTAGGTTTTCTCCTCAGCCATGATTGGATTGGAGGAAATATTAGCAACTTTAACTCTTCACAGAGTGGAAGAAAATGCATTAGGTCCCCTTCTACCACCCAGGACACTCAAGCAGAGGAACAGTGGGAAAGGGATGATGATTCTCCCTCAGGGGACCATGAAGAGGCTGATGACTCCTCTTTCAAGGGATCAAGGGATGAAGGACCTTCTTTAGCTTCACAGATTTTCAAGACAGATGGGTGGTCTTCACTATAACTCTAGGTTACAAACTAGAGTTCCGAGAATTTTCGTCTTCTCGTTCCCGCAGGTCAAATGTTTCCAAAGATCCAGAGAAAATAAGTCTACTTCAAGTGCATACCACAGCACACAGTGGGTGAGGCTAAATTATACCACATATTAAGTGTGGCTTTTTATAAATTGTAGTCTGATCTTTTTTTTTCTTTACACATTTATTTATTTATTTTTCCTATTTTAAACTTTTTACTTTTTTATCTTAATGGGGGGGGGGGGGGGGGGGGCTTTGGTGATATATCAGGGGTATAAACAGATCCCCGAAGCCTCACTTTTGAGATAGAGAAAGGAACTCAGGACATATTCAGTATGTACAGGAGAGGAGAGTGGAGAGCACAATAGTGATCAGTATGTATAGAATAGGAGTGTGGAGGGTATGACAGTGATCAGTATGTACAGGAGAGGAGTATTGAGGGTATGACAGTGGGCAGTATGTACAGGAGAGGAGTGTGAAGGGTATGAAAGTAAGTGTTATGTACAGGAGAGGAGTGCAGAGGGTATGACAGTGGGCGGTATGAACAGGAGAGGAGAGTGGAGGGTATGAAAGTAAGCGTTATGTACAGGAGAGGAGTGTGGAGGGTATGACAGTGGCGGTATGTACAGGATAGGAGAGTGGAGGGTATGACAGTGAGTGGTATGTACAGGACAGGAGGGTGGAGGGTATGACAGTGGGTGGTATGTACAGGAGAGGAGTGTGGAGGGTATGACAGTGGGTGGTATGTACAGGAGAGGAGTGTGGCGGGTATGACAGTGGGTGGTATGTACAGGAGAGGAGTGTGGTGGGTATGACAGTGAGCAGTATGTACAGGAGAGGCATGTGGAGGGTATGACAGTGGGCGGTATGTACAGGAAAGGAGTGTGGAGGGTATGGCAGTGGGCAGTATTTACAGGAGAGGAGTGTGGAGGGTATGACAGTGGGCACTGTGTACAGGAGAGGAATGTACACAGACACATGCGCTGCGTTTTGCCAGCATTGCCAGTGACAGAATGGGGAGGGATTTCTTGCAGTGTCTGTAGGCTGACCAGGGAATGATGTTGGGAAGATAAGGGAGAGATAGGTAATTATGGAATGATGTCTCTCAGCTGGATGTATGAAGTGGTCTGGGGGTGATGCAAGCTGGGGAGAGTTGGGGGGCTGAGAAGTGATGTCTATAATAGAAAAAAAAACACTATTGTGCTCATCTACTAATATATACAACCATAAATCATACTACTCAATAAAAATGATCTCTTGTTATAAGGTGTAAATACGTATCTATACAAGCCGGCCCCTGGCTCTCTGTATGTGAAGTTAAGCTATGACCATTCATATAACCCTGTGTTATCCAGTCTCTGAGTCTGTACATTCAATAGTGTAAACTCACCACATATACAAAGGTTTATATGAATGGTCATACATTTCCTTCCCATTATCTGAACAGCATGATTGGGGGATGTTTGTATAGATAGATGTGTGTGCCAGCTAGGGAGATATCTGTCAGCTGTGGGGGGGGCTGCAAACTCCAACCCTCTCGGCTGTCTCTTGATTTGTCACCTTAACCCTTCACTGAAATATATGCAACACAAATCCTCCTGGAACTTTGGCAGCTTTCAAGCCAGGAAAACTCAGCTCACCTCCTTCCTACCTCCTGGTTCTGTCAGTACACGGTGATGAGGGGGGGAGATGTTTGAGTCAAAGGTCACACTCAGAGTACAGGGGAGGGAGGGGGGACGAAACAGAAAGGAGCTTTAGAGATTCCCAATACAAACACGGCACACCTGGACTGGAAAGCAGAGCAGGAGCCAGCACTTCTTCCACCTTATTCACGACACCCTCGAGGACCCGATAAACCTCCTCCTCCCAAGACACAGGCGGGAAGCTGCACTGCAAGGAGCCAATGGAATAGAGTGGTGGGCGGATCAGGGGCCAGTGTAACGACATATTCGGCGACCCATCGCAGTTTGCTATGGAAGTGACGTTCTGTCGCCGCCATCTTGCTACACCCCACACTCCTCCATAGTAAGGAAACACTAAGAAGAGAGAAAGCAGACATCTTGTTACACCCACCGGAGTTTTGCATTTTACACGTATTTATAACAGTAAAGTGAGTTTATATAATGAAATACAGGACTTAGAACTCCATCTGACTAGTTAGATGTTGAATTTTAAAAGCAGCAGCATTCCCTGCTCATTTCTCGGGTTTACTAATCTCACAGAAGTGTGCTGCTTTAACAATTCAATATCTAACCAGTCAGACGGAGTTCTAAGTACTGTATTTCCCTATACAGCTATAAATACGCGTAAAATGCAAAACTGCGCTGGGTGTAACACGTCACTTCCGTAACAAACTGCGATGGGTCGCGAATATGTTGTTACACCAGCCGCTCTGCTCAGTGCTGTGTGAAGACACTGTCAGCCCAAGCCGAGTCTGACAGTGTGTAAACAGCACAGCATGAGTGACGACTGAGTGCGGAATGCTGCACAGTGCAGTTGCAGCTACTAACAAGTATTAAAACACTGCCACAGATTAGTGCCATTGACTGGCAGAAATTATCAACTGCATGGTGTCCCTGCTCTGCTGCCAGCCACACATGGCACCGGCAACAAAACAGCACAGCACAGCAGGGACACCATGCAGTTTTTTTTTGACAGGATGCTCTGAGGGGGGTTTCAAGCCCCCTAACCCCCCCCCCTTATCTACGTCCCTGACACTTGCCAGTCTCCTAAAATGAAACACCTCTAGTTTAGGGGCTTCCTATATATATATATATATATATATATATATATATATATATATATATATATAATACTTCACAAAGAAATCCAGCATGCCTTTAAAGCTTGAAAATGCAAGGTAAACCTGTAAAGCTTGATTTCAAAAAAGGGGATACCACTGATGGCTCTATTCTGCAAATGTTAGTCACCTACCCTGTTTCCCTGAAAATAAGACTTAGTGTGATTGTCGGTGATGGCTGCAATATAAGCCGTAGCCCCCAAATAAGTCCTAGTTAAAGTCCATGTAGGTCTTATTTTCAGGGTAGGGCTTATTTTCGGAGAAACAGGGTAGGGCTTATTTGGGGAGTAGGGCTTATATTGCAGCCATCACCGACAATCACGCTAGGTCTTATTTTCGGGGGAAACAGGGTAGCTGTTATAGTGACTTAGAGTATTTATTAATAAATATGAGCAGAACAGTATAAAACCCTTATCTGCATGTGATGCCTGAGCAAGATCCTCTAAAGCCCAAAGACATCAAAATGTTCTTCTTTCTTTTCCAGGCTCAAATAGATGGAGCTTGCACATCCGAATGAGTACTGGCTAAACCAAAGCAATTGCAATTTGATCAATGATCATTTTAAAATAGCAGAATGTTTATAGAGATGTAACATACTAGTTATATTCTGAAATGTGTCTTTTTTATTTTGACACCAAAATTATGTTTCTAGCACAAAATATTCCAATTTATCAGAGCAGGGAGAAGAAAGATTTAAGTGGTGCTAATAAAGTATAAAAATGGGTTCATAAAGAGGTAAGTTTATGAAAGACCCATTAAAGCCAAACTCAAATTTTAGTTTAAATCAGTTAAATGCTTTCCAAAGTGCATTACAACAGAAACAACTCAATGCTTTATAGTTCGTTTTCTTTCTAAAGCAGCTACAGCCTGAGTAGAAACGCCTATTTGCTGTAATCAGGAGTAGTGATGGCCGAACGGTTCGCCCGGCGGTCGTTTCGCGGCGAATTTCCGACTTTCGCCGTCCGCGGGTTCGAACGCCTTTTTCCGTCGTTCGCCCCGGCGGACTTACGTGTTTAATGTATACAAGAACTTTAACCTTTCGTGACACGTTTATCATGTGTTACAGGACAACCAATTGAGACATGACAGCTCATGGACACTTGGACATTCCCCCTAACCTATAAATACACCCGATCCGGTGGCCATTTTACATTCTTTCTTCTGTCACTGTAGGGAAAGGATCCTGTGTGGAGTAGGGACAGAGAAAACGCTAGCTATTTGGTACACAAAAGTTCTTTTCAGGACTGGTATAGGTGTTAGGTCAGCAGCCTGAGTTTCTTTTGTCAGTTTAGATAAAGGGACAGAGCGCTGTATGCTGCTATTTTAGGGACAGCTCAGCCAGATTAGTCTTTCTTCATCATCATCATCATCATCATCATTAGCTGTTACTATCAGGTCCACAAAAGAGCTGTTCCAGCTAATCGTTCCAGCCTACTCTTTTTTGCCAATTTGTATAGGGACAGGCAGGAAGCAGTGTGTCAGGCAGTGAGGATAATTTTAAAGACTTGCTGTTACTATTAGTTCCACAAAGGTTCTTTTCAGGACTGGTATCAGTGGTACGGTAATAGGCTTGTACACGTATAATATTCTTTCTTCCAAATATAGAAAGAATATTATACTTGACTGCTGCCCTTCTGCTGCAGTCTGCTAATCATTCACAACTCACTTGTTCCACAAAGCTCTTTATCAGGACTGGTAACTTGGTCTGTCTAGGGTGCTACGGTACATAGGCTTGGGTGCGGTACAGTCTGCTGTTCTGTAAGGACCGCTATCGGTCCACAATAGATAGGGTTGCCGTGCACTACTGCTGACCGCTGCCCTATACTGCAGCAGTCCTTCAGCGGTATAGGGACTGACGCACAGTCTGCTAAACACTAACACACAACCTGCTTGGTCCACAAAAGTTCTTATAAGGACTGGTAACTTGGTATAGGGTGCTACGGTACATAGGCCTGAGTGCAGTACAGTCTGCTGTTCTGTAAGGACCGCTATCGGTCCACAATACATAGGGTTGCCGTGCACTACTGCTGACCGCTGCCCTATACTGCAGCAGTCCTTCAGCGGTATAGGGACTGACGCACAGTCTGCTAAACACTAATACACAACCTGCTTGGTCCACAAAAGTTCTTATAAGGACTGGTAACTTGGTATAGGGTGCTACGGTACATAGGCCTGAGTGCGTTACAGTCTGCTGTTCTGTAAGGACCGCTATCGGTCCACAATACATAGGGTTGCCGTGCACTACTGCTGACCGCTGCCCTATACTGCAGCAGTCCTTCATTGGTATAGGGACTGACGTACAGTCTGCTAATCACTAACACACAACCTGCTTGGTCCACAAAAGTTCTTATAAGGACTGGTAACTTGGTATAGGGTGCTACGGTACATAGGCCTGAGTGCGTTACAGTCTGCTGTTCTGTAAGGACCGCTATCGGTCCACAATACATAGGGTTGCCGTGCACTACTGCTGACCGCTGCCCTATACTGCAGCAGTCCTTCATTGGTATAGGGACTGACGTACAGTCTGCTAATCACTAACACACAACCTGCTTGGTCCACAAAAGTTCTTATAAGGACTGGTAACTTGGTATAGGGTGCTACGGTACATAGGCCTGAGTGCGTTACAGTCTGCTGTTCTGTAAGGACCGCTATCGGTCCACAATACATAGGGTTGCCGTGCACTACTGCTGACCGCTGCCCTATACTGCAGCAGTCCTTCAGCGGTATAGGGACTGACGCACAGTCTGCTAAACACTAACACACAACCTGCTTGGTCCACAAAAGTTCTTATAAGGACTGGTAACTTGGTATAGGGTGCTACGGTACATAGGCCTGAGTGCGTTACAGTCTGCTGTTCTGTAAGGACCGCTATCGGTCCACAATACATAGGGTTGCCGTGCACTACTGCTGACCGCTGCCCTATACTGCAGCAGTCCTTCAGCGGTATAGGGACTGACGCACAGTCTGCTAAACACTAACACACAACCTGCTTGGTCCACAAAAGTTCTTATAAGGACTGGTAACTTGGTATAGGGTGCTACGGTACATAGGCCTGAGTGCGTTACAGTCTGCTGTTCTGTAAGGACCGCTATCGGTCCACAATACATAGGGTTGCCGTGCACTACTGCTGACCGCTGCCCTATACTGCAGCAGTCCTTCAGCGGTATAGGGACTGACGCACAGTCTGCTAAACACTAACACACAACCTGCTTGGTCCACAAAAGTTCTTATAAGGACTGGTAACTTGGTATAGGGTGCTACGGTACATAGGCCTGAGTGCGTTACAGTCTGCTGTTCTGTAAGGACCGCTATCGGTCCACAATACATAGGGTTGCCGTGCACTACTGCTGACCGCTGCCCTATACTGCAGCAGTCCTTCAGCGGTATAGGGACTGACGCACAGTCTGCTAAACACTAACACACAACCTGCTTGGTCCACAAAAGTTCTTATAAGGACTGGTAACTTGGTATAGGGTGCTACGGTACATAGGCCTGAGTGCGTTACAGTCTGCTGTTCTGTAAGGACCGCTATCGGTCCACAATACATAGGGTTGCCGTGCACTACTGCTGACCGCTGCCCTATACTGCAGCAGTCCTTCATTGGTATAGGGACTGACGTACAGTCTGCTAATCACTAACACACAACCTGCTTGGTCCACAAAAGTTCTTATAAGGACTGGTAACTTGGTATAGGGTGCTACGGTACATAGGCCTGAGTGCGTTACAGTCTGCTGTTCTGTAAGGACCGCTATCGGTCCACAATACATAGGGTTGCCGTGCACTACTGCTGACCGCTGCCCTATACTGCAGCAGTCCTTCATTGGTATAGGGACTGACGTACAGTCTGCTAATCACTAACACACAACCTGCTTGGTCCACAAAAGTTCTTATAAGGACTGGTAACTTGGTATAGGGTGCTACGGTACATAGGCCTGAGTGCGTTACAGTCTGCTGTTCTGTAAGGACCGCTATCGGTCCACAATACATAGGGTTGCCGTGCACTACTGCTGACCGCTGCCCTATACTGCAGCAGTCCTTCAGCGGTATAGGGACTGACGCACAGTCTGCTAAACACTAACACACAACCTGCTTGGTCCACAAAAGTTCTTATAAGGACTGGTAACTTGGTATAGGGTGCTACGGTACATAGGCCTGAGTGCAGTACAGTCTGCTGTTCTGTAAGGACCGCTATCGGTCCACAATACATAGGGTTGCCGTGCACTACTGCTGACCGCTGCCCTATACTGCAGCAGTCCTTCAGCGGTATAGGGACTGACGCACAGTCTGCTAAACACTAACACACAACCTGCTTGGTCCACAAAAGTTCTTATAAGGACTGGTAACTTGGTATAGGGTGCTACGGTACATAGGCCTGAGTGCAGTACAGTCTGCTGTTCTGTAAGGACCGCTATCGGTCCACAATACATAGGGTTGCCGTGCACTACTGCTGACCGCTGCCCTATACTGCAGCAGTCCTTCATTGGTATAGGGACTGACGTACAGTCTGCTAATCACTAACACACAACCTGCTTGGTCCACAAAAGTTCTTATAAGGACTGGTAACTTGGTATAGGGTGCTACGGTACATAGGCCTGAGTGCGTTACAGTCTGCTGTTCTGTAAGGACCGCTATCGGTCCACAATACATAGGGTTGCCGTGCACTACTGCTGACCGCTGCCCTATACTGCAGCAGTCCTTCATTGGTATAGGGACTGACGTACAGTCTGCTAATCACTAACACACAACCTGCTTGGTCCACAAAAGTTTTTATAAGGACTGGTAACTTGGTATAGGGTGCTACGGTACATAGGCCTGAGTGCAGTACAGTCTGCTGTTCTGTAAGGACCGCTATCGGTCCACAATACATAGGGTTGACGTGCACTACTGCTGACCGCTGCCCTATACTGCAGCAGTCCTTCATTGGTATAGGGACTGACGTACAGTCTGCTAATCACTAACACACAACCTGCTTGGTCCACAAAAGTTCTTATAAGGACTGGTAACTTGGTATAGGGTGCTACGGTACATAGGCCTGAGTGCAGTACAGTCTGCTGTTCTGTAAGGACCGCTATCGGTCCACAATACATAGGGTTGCCGTGCACTACTGCTGACCGCTGCCCTATACTGCAGCAGTCCTTCATTGGTATAGGGACTGACGTACAGTCTGCTAATCACTAACACACAACCTGCTTGGTCCACAAAAGTTTTTATAAGGACTGGTAACTTGGTATAGGGTGCTACGGTACATAGGCCTGAGTGCAGTACAGTCTGCTGTTCTGTAAGGACCGCTATCGGTCCACAATACATAGGGTTGACGTGCACTACTGCTGACCGCTGCCCTATACTGCAGCAGTCCTTCAGCGGTATAGGGACTAAGAGTTTTGTCACAGGGTGATTTAAAAAATGACAGGCAGAGGAAGAGGCAGGCCCTTCCGCAGGGGTGGTAGGGGTAGGGCAGGAGCAACAGCCTTGAGCCAAAGTGGGAAGTTGCAGAAGGTGCGTTCAATTACTTTAAAGGACGCACCAGACTTGGTTGAGTGGCTCACTCAGCCTTATTCTTCTGCACCCTCCTCATCCTCTCGATCTGCACCCTCTTCTTCACTCTCTGCTATGTGCACCCCCAAAGACACTACCACCAACAACACCACCACCACCACATACCTTCCGCTTGAGTGCAAATGGGGGCCTTCATGCTCCAGTGTTTTAATAGGGACCCCCGTATAAAAAGCATGAGGGTCAAGGACCAGTACTGGGTGGCAACGTACTTAGATCCCCGGTACAAACACAAAATGGCGGAAATGTTACCGCCGTCGCAGAGGGCTGTCAGAATGCAGCACTTCCAGGCCTTGCTTCGAGAAATGCTGCATTCTGCTTTTGCGTGCGCTGGCAGAGGAGCAATTCCCACTCCCAGAGAAGGATTTGCGGGTACCAATCCAACAGCGCCTGCAAGAAGAGGCCGGTTTGAAGATGTGTTGGTGACTTCGGATATGAGGTCATTCTTTCAGCCGACCCATCGACAGGTGTCATCCGGATCCAGCATCAGGGAACGCCTAGACCGTCAGGTGTCCGACTACATTGGGTTAACGGCCGATGTGGACGCTCTGAGGAGTGATGAACCCCTAGACTACTGGGTGGGCAGGCTTGACCTCTGGCCAGAGCTTGCCCAATTTGCAATCGAACTGTTGGCTTGCCCCTCATCCAGTGTCCTGTCCGAAAGGACGTTCAGCGCAGCAGGGGGGATTGTGACCGATAAGCGTACTCGCCTAGCTCACGACAGTGTTAACTACCTCACATTTCTAAAAATGAATGAGGCATGGATCTCGGAGGAATTCAACACATGTGATCAGTAGACCATGTATATGTCTATAAACAATTTTTGGAATCAAGCACACAGACCTTCTTAATTCATTTGGCTCACTTCCCTGACCCAAAAAAGCACACCGTACTATATGCCCCTACCCTCCTCTTTGAAGAGGTTGAGCGGTGTCATATTTCTACTGGGGCTGCTTATTATGAGGGGTTCCCACCATCCCTGTGCTGTGCTGACTTCCTCCTGGGTGTTCTTATTATGAGGGGCTCCCACCATCCCTGTGCTGTGCTGACTTCCTCCTGGGGGTTCTTATTATGAGGGGCTCCCACCATCCCTGTGCTGTGCTGACTTCCTCCTGGGGGTTCTTATTATGAGGGGATCACACCATCCCTGTGCTGTGCTGACTTCCTCCTGGGGCTGCTTACGGTGCTGCTGTCAGCGCTGTATGTCACGGAGCTGCTGTCAGCGCTGTATGTCACGGAGCTGCTGTCAGCGCTGTATGTCACGGAGCTGCTGTCAGCGCTGTATGTCACGGAGCTGCTGTCAGCGCTGTATGTCACGGAGCTGCTGTCAGCGCTGTATGTCACGGAGCTGCTGTCAGCGCTGTATGTCACGGAGCTGCTGTCAGCGCTGTATGTCACGGAGCTGCTGTCAGCGCTGTATGTCACGGTGCTGCTGTCAGCGCTGTATGTCACGGAGCTGCTGTCAGCGCTGTATGTCACGGAGCTGCTGTCAGTGCTGTATGTCACGGAGCTGCTGTCAGCGCTGTATGTCACGGAGCTGCTGTCAGCGCTGTATGTCACGGAGCTGCTGTCAGCGCTGTATGTCACGGTGCTGCTGTCAGCGCTGTATGTCACGGAGCTGCTGTCAGCGCTGTATGTCACGGAGCTGCTGTCAGTGCTGTATGTCACGGAGCTGCTGTCAGCGCTGTATGTCACGGAGCTGCTGTCAAGCTGCTGTCAGCGCTGTATGTCACGGAGCTGCTGTCAGCGCTGTATGTCACGGTGCTGCTGTCAGCGCTGTATGTCACGGAGCTGCTGTCAGCGCTGTATGTCACGGAGCTGCTGTCAGCGCTGTATGTCACGGAGCTGCTGTCAGCGCTGTATGTCACGGAGCTGCTGTCAGCGCTGTATGTCACGGTGCTGATGTCAGTGCTCTGTATTACGGTGCTGCTGTCAGTGCTCTGTATCTCCTGCACCCTCTTGTTTGCCTACCCTGGTCCCTGACCTTCCCTCTCCTCCATTGCCTTCATTAGCTCCATAGTCCTGAATTGTCAGAACAATTTCCCAAATAAAAAAAAAATGCTTGTAGTTATCGATCCCAAATTCACCTCATACATGTATTATGCTATTGTCCAGGTGGTGGGACTACGTGCTACCCCCTAATAATTACCCCGTGGCCGCAAATTCGACCTAAAGGTTTGCGAAATTCGCCTCCCATTGAAGTCAATGGAGCCCGCGGCGAACGGTCGTTTTCGCGAACGTTTGTGCCCGTTCGCGTTTCGCGTTCGCGAAACGTCCCGTCGGAAGTTCGTCCATCACTAATCAGGAGTGTAGAACGTGTAGAAGCAGTTTTCTGTCTGCAGATTTCTGACACACCCCTCACTGATTGAGACATAAAGCGGTCTGCTGAGCTTTGCCTTTGCTTGTGTCTTACCACTGCAAAGAGGTCACTGCTTCCTCAAAAAATAAAAGGTCTTTTCATCTACTGTCAAGGGACAAGCATTTCTACTCAGGCTGTACCTCCTTTAGAAAGTTAATAAATTGTAAGAAATTGAACACCTTTTGTTTTGATGCACCCAAGATACATTTAGCTGATCTAAGCTGACCGTACATGACTTCAGTTTTTTTTTGTTCAGCCAGCACGATTCTTCATCCACAATTGAGTTGGGTGGGGGAACCATCTCTACTACACTATTGTATTCTGACAGTGGGGGCACTCCTCTGCTGTCAGAACACACAGATCAGCATGTAAGCAGGTGCAGTTAGTAAGACCTTTTTCACACAGAGCCACCCCGGGCGTCAGCGGTAAAGCAATGCTATTTTTAGTGCTGCTTTACCTTCGTTTTAGCGACGCTATTCGGCCACCCGCAAAATGCTGCCGGAGCAGCGTTTGGCCAATGGTATCGCAGCGATGCCCCATTGATTTTAATGGGGGGCAGCGGTGGAGGAGAGGTGAGTTTGACAGGTTTGACAGATGCATATCATTGCAATTTTTACAGCAAAGCCAATTCTTGCTTTCATCAAGAGTACCTCTATAGGGTTTATGGTGGGAAGGCGCCACTGACGACCAAAGACCAATTTTTACGCATCCGTTACTTCTATCCAAAGTCAAAGTGACACCAGAATGTATCCAAAAAATCTCTAATCTTGTTCCCAGTGCACGACTACATTGTGGCCTCATCATACACACTGAATCCCCAGCTGTTACTGGTCAAAATAAAGGCAGCTTGCAGGGAAAATTTCCTTTTTTTGGCTTTATAAATGCAATTATTGCTGCAGCCGATTCTAGACATGGTACAGATCTGCCACTTTACAGGTAGACTAAGGCCGCGTACACACGCGCGGACTGTTCGCCCAACCTTGTCCGCTGAACAGTGTTTGGGCGGACAGTCCGCTCGTGTGTGGGGCTTCAGCGGACAGTTTCAGCGGACAGTTGGCCGAACAAGGTCTTACGGAAATTCCGAAAAACTGTCCGCTGAAACAAGGTTTCAGCGGACTGTTCGCTCGTGTGTAGGCTTGTTCGGCCAACTAAGTCTCGCGCATGCTCAGAAAGGATTTCCACGTCGGAAGGTTGCATTGCAGTGTATAGGACGTCGTATTTTTCGTCCCGTCGTACGTGCCGTTCACGTCATCGCGCACGGTTTCAGCAAACTGTTCGTCCGTCGTGTGTGGCCATGTCCGTCCATGCTAAGTTTGAGCGGACTGTTCGCTCAAACTGTTGGATGGACAAAGTTGGGCCAACAGTCCGCGCGTGTGTACGCGGCCTTAGGGGACTCCCCCAGGCACTATATTGGAAGTATTTTTTTATTTGTATGCTTTCACTTTAAAAATCAAAAAAGTAAGTTTTTCACAAACTTTATTAAGACTTCAAAATGGGTACTTTTGATTTTTGACGTTAATGGGGTTCGTTATTCGGGTCCGAACTTTGCGGTGTTCAAAAGTTCTGGTACGAACTGAACAGGGGTCTGTTCAGCACATCCCTTATGTTAATGTTAACATTAATGTCCCTAATGTTAAGGAAAAATGGTTTATGTGTGATGTGCAATGTTCTGCTTTCACAATGACTGCTACAGATTGTCCCCTTTTGTGTATGGCGATGTATGGAGAAGACAACTGCCAGAATGTCTGTGTGATGTGATGTGTCACTGCCATCTTTGAAAACATTAGTAAAGTGTGGAAATATATTTCTTATGTGGACATTCCTTTCTTATGAATATAAAGTGTATTGTTTGGGAATGTCATGATTAGGTCTCTGGCACGGAGTTGGACACAAGATGGTGAAGGCTACTAACTACCAGCAGTGGGTTGTTGTCCTATCCAACTAGCAGTGAGATGGGAACTTGGGTTATTTGGGGCCAACAGTCAGCCAATCAGAAGCCCCCTTACAAGTCTTGCAGCCATTGGCCGTAGCAGATGATTGAGCCGGTTTTTTTCAACAGATCTATTCAACAGAAATCGATAGATTGACTTCTGTTGCAATGGCCACACCTGAATTTTAATTCCACCAGTCCCTGCTCAACCATTTGAATTTTGATGCTTTTATAGCCACTTCTGGGCCTCATACACATAGGGTCCTACAAAGTACAATTCAGGTGTATTTCCCTATCCAGGAGCCACAGGTGCTGCATACAACTGCCCTCAGTAATCAATGGCCTGTGGACCTATGACCCTGGAGGTAGATTGACTTAATTCAGAGGCATAAGTCTGTAGACATACACATGTTTACGCAAGTGCTAGTGTATACCCACAAACAGTCACCTACAGCCATTGATTACTATGGGCACCTGTACACAGCACCTGTGGCTTTTGGGTGGCCCTGTCTGCATAATTATATCAGGTCAGTGTATTTGAATATTAAGGTCAAAGAGTCAGCATGACAGCCAGGCTACTTGCATTTTTAAATGGATAGGTCAGCAGTGGCAGTGTTTTTTGAGAATTTTACATAAATTTTAAGGCTGGGTTCACATATCTGTAAATTGGATGCCTATGACAGGCAAGTGTGATTGGCTTTCAATGGAGCTGGTTCAGACATGTCAGGGATGGCCACAGAGCGGAATGCAAAAGGGTCTTGTGCGTGTTTGGGTCCAGTTCGGGTGTAAATTTAGGCAAAAATTCAGGGATAAATTGCACCTGAACCAGTGAACAAACATGCACTGGACCCCAGGCATGAACCCGTGGCCGCACATATGTGAACCCACCCTTAACCTTTTGACATAGATGTTCATCATTCCAATAGTAACATTTTTAATAAGATAAGTCTTTATATCCAACAGTTGCCTGGACAGAAGCCAAAACTTATCCATGAACAAACCAGTTAGAGAAATTGCCAGTACAAATTGCCAGTTTCCCCAAAAAGAGAAGTGCAACTTGTCTGCCTCCTCCTCCCTTCCTCTTGTTTTGGCACTTAATTTTTGGGGGTGGTGTTTTGTTTTGCAGAAGACACGTATTCCGGGACAGGTAACAGGTCCCTGGAGGCTGCAGGAACAATCACACAACGCAACGTGGCTCATGCACACGCATTGGGAAGCTGGCTGTGAAGCCACAAGCAGTTACAGCCAGTTTCCCAAAGTAAACATGCCAGCGCCAGGGACCCGAAGAGGGGCATTTTGTTTCTAGGGTGAAGAACTGCTTTGAGAAGGTCCCGCAATTTGCCCCAGTCCCCAGCGCTGCCGTCTTTAAAAAACTGCTGCATTTGCAGGTGCACTTGACAGTAAGGGGGGGTTGAAGGGTTAGATATATGGCAAACCTTTCAAGTATGTTGATATAATAAAATACAACAGTGACCAGTATTATAATATGAGCTATAATTTGCCTTCTTCCCTGGATGATATTCGTGTAGAAGAAATGTGTTGGGCAGGATGTCATCACCCACTCTGGGGGGACTCGTTTTTATACTATGTGCAATTTTGATGTGGAGTGCTGAAAAATCATCAAACCAGAGGATATAGCTGTGTGACAGCCAGGTGTATTTGATCTTGGTATTGTGAGATCAAAAGCATTTGGTAAGGAGCTTCTAAATACTGGTGGGGCCCCTGTGGAATACTCCTGGGTTTGCTGTGTTCCATTGCAGGCACTATATTCTTTTCTCAAGTTTCTTTTCATGGGATTTGTTTGCAAGAATTGTTTTTCATTCTTGAGTAAGACTTACACCTTTTATTATTTGTTTGCATTTACTGTATTCACTATATACTGTATATGACATATTCAGCTTGGGTATTGGTAATGATTTACTGTGTAAATCTATTGCGTCTCTTATTTATGTATGTTTTTAAAGTCCAGTATTCGGATGATTTAGCGTGCTGCTGTTTTGATGTTGTTTTGGCACACTAAGCGTAAGGATTTTTTTCAGTTCTTTAACCACCTCAATACAGTGCAGTTACACCCCCTTCCTGACCAGACCAATTTTCAGCTTTCAGCGCTCTCACAGTTTGAATGACAATTACTCAGTCATCCAACACTGTATCCATATGAAACTTGCGTCCTTTTTTCCACACAAATAGAGCTTTCTTTTAGTGGTATTTAATCACTAGTGGGTTTTTTATTTTTTGTGCTATAAATAAAATAAAACGTAAATTTTGTGAAAAAAAATGCATTTTTCTTGGTTTCTGTCATAAATTTTTGCTAATTAGTAATTATTCTTCATAAATTTTGGCTAAAATTTATACTGCTACATATCTTTGGTAAAAATAACCCACATTAGTATATATTATTTGGTCTTTGTGAAAGTTATAGAGTCTACAAACTATGGTGCCAATCACTGAAAATTGATCACTTCTGATGAGGCCTTCAGTACATCAGGTGTATCTCATTTCTTGAGACACTAACAAGTCAGGAAAGTACAAATACCCCCCAAATGACCCCTTTTTACAAAGTAGACATCCCAAGGTATTAAGTAAGTAGCATGGTGAGTTTTTTTAAGTTGTCATTTTTTCCCACAATTCTTTGCAAAATGAAGATTTTTTATTTTTTTTTATTATTTTTTTACTAAATTGTCATATTATCAGGTTATTTCTCACACACAGCATATGCATACAACAAATTACACCCCAAAATACATTCTGCTACTCTTCCCGAGTACGTCGATACCACATGTGTGAGACTTTTACACAGCCTGGCCACATACAGAGCACCAACATTGATGTAGTACCTTCAGACGTTCTACGAGCAAAAATGATGCATCTCATTTCTCAACCACCTATTACACTTTTGAAGTCGCTAGAGTACCAGGACAATGGAATTTCCCATAAAATGACCCCATTTTGGAAAGCAGACACCCCAACGTATAATCTGTGAGGCATAATGAGTCTTTTGAATGGTTAATTTTTTTCCAGAAGTTTTTGGAATATGTGGAAAAAATTAAAACACATTTTTTTTTTACACAAAATTGTCAATTTATAAGATATTTCTAACACATAGCATGTATATAGCAAAAATTACACCCCAAAATACATTCTGCTACTCTTCCCGAGTACGGTGATACCACATGTGTGAGACTTTTTAACACAGCCTGGCCATATAGAGAGGCCGAACATTGAAGTAGTACGTTCAGGCGTTCTAGGAGCATAAATGACACATCTCATTTCATTCCTACCCATCACACTTTTGAAGGTCCTGGACCACCAGGACAGTGAAATTACCCACAAAATGACCCCATTTTGGAAAGCAAACACCCCAACGTATATTCTATGAGACATGGGCTGCAAATAGGTACTCGGGTACTCTGATGGCCTGGTGACAGGTACTCGGGTACTCTGATGGCCTGGTGACAGGTACTCGGGTACTCTGATGGCCTGGTGACAGGTACTCTGGTACTCTGATGGCCTGGTGACAGGTACTCGGGTACTCTGATGGCCTGGTGACAGGTACTCGGGTACTCTGATGGCCTGGTGACAGGTACTCGGGTACTCTGATGGCCTGGTGACAGGTACTCGAGTACTCTGATGGCCTGGTGACAGGTACTCGGGTACTCTGATGGCCTGGTGACAGGTACTCGGGTACTCTGATGGCCTGGTGATAGGTACTTGGGTACTCTGATGGCCTGGTGATAGGTACTCAGGTACTCTGATGGCCTGGTGACAGGTACTCGGGTACTCTGATGGCCTGGTGACAAGTACTCAGGTACTCTGATGGCCTGGTGACAAGTACTCAGGTACTCTGATGGCCTGGTGACAGGTACTCTGATGGTTTGGTGACTGGTATTTGGATACTCTGAAGGGCGGTAACAGGTACTCATATGGACTGTGACAGGTACTCGGGTACTCAGATGAACTGTGACAGGTACTCGGGTACTCAGATGGACTGTGACAGGTACTCGGGTACACAGATGGACTGTGACAGGTACTCGGGTACACAGATGGACTGTGACAGGTACTCGGGTACCCTGATGGACTGTGACAGGTACTCGGTACTCTAATGGACTGTGACAGGTACTCGGTACTCTAATGGACTGTGACAGGTACTCGGTACTCTAATGGACTGTGACAGGTACTCGGGTACTCTGATGGACGGTGACAGGTACTCAGGTACTCTGATGGCCTGGTGACAGGTACTCTGATGGTTTGGTGACTGGTATTTGGGTACTCTGAAGGGCAGTGACAGGTACTCATATGGACTGTGACAGGTACTCGGGTACCCTGATGGGCCGTGACAGGTACTCGGTTATCCTGATGTGCCGTGACAGGTACTCGGGTACCCTGATGTGCCGTGACAGGTACTCGGGTACCCTGATGTGCCGTGACAGGTACTCGGGTACCCTGATGTGCCGTGACAGGTACTCGGGTACTCTGATCTGCCGTGACAGGTACTCGGGTACTCAGATGGGCCGGGACCGGTACTCGGGTACTCAGATGGGCCGGGACAGGTACTCGGGTACTCAGATGGGCCGGGACAGGTACTCGGGTACTCAGATTGGCCGGGACAGGTACTCGGGTACTCAGATGGGCCGGGACAGGCACTCGGGTACTCTGATGGGCCGGGACAGGTACTCGGGTACTCTGATGGGCTGGGACAGGTACTCTTATGGGCTGGGACAGGTACTCGGGTACTCTGATGGGCTGGGACAAGTACTCGGGTACTCAGATGGGCTGGGACAGGTACTCGGGTACTCAGATGGGCTGGGACAGGTACTCGGGTACTCAGATGGGCTGGGACAGGTACTCGGGTACTTTGATGGGCTGGGACAGGTACTCTGATGAGCTGGGACAGGTACTCGGGTACTCTGATGGGCTGGGACAGGTACTCGGGTACTCTGATGGGCTGGGACAAGTACTCGGGTACTCAGATGGGCTGGGACAGGTACTCGGGTACTCTGATGGACGGTGACAGGTACTCAGGTACTCTGATGGCCTGGTGACAGGTACTCTGATGGTTTGGTGACTGGTATTTGGGTACTCTGAAGGGCAGTGACAGGTACTCATATGGACTGTGACAGGTACTCGGGTACCCTGATGGGCCGTGACAGGTACTCGGGTATCCTGATGTGCCGTGACAGGTACTCGGGTACCCTGATGTGCCGTGACAGGTACTCGGGTACCCTGATGTGCCGTGACAGGTACTCGGGTACCCTGATGTGCCGTGACAGGTACTCGGGTACTCTGATCTGCCGTGACAGGTACTCGGGTACTCAGATGGGCCGGGACCGGTACTCGGGTACTCAGATGGGCCGGGACAGGTACTCGGGTACTCAGATGGGCCGGGACAGGTACTCGGGTACTCAGATTGGCCGGGACAGGTACTCGGGTACTCAGATGGGCCGGGACAGGCACTCGGGTACTCTGATGGGCCGGGACAGGTACTCGGGTACTCTGATGGGCTGGGACAGGTACTCTTATGGGCTGGGACAGGTACTCGGGTACTCTGATGGGCTGGGACAAGTACTCGGGTACTCAGATGGGCTGGGACAGGTACTCGGGTACTCAGATGGGCTGGGACAGGTACTCGGGTACTCAGATGGGCTGGGACAGGTACTCGGGTACTTTGATGGGCTGGGACAGGTACTCTGATGAGCTGGGACAGGTACTCGGGTACTCTGATGGGCTGGGACAGGTACTCGGGTACTCTGATGGGCTGGGACAAGTACTCGGGTACTCAGATGGGCTGGGACAGGTACTCGGGTACTCAGATGGGCTGGGACAGGTACTCGGGTACTCAGATGGGCTGGGACAGGTACTCGGGTACTCTGATGGGCTGGGACAGGTACTCAAATACTCTGATGGACTGTGACAGGTACTCTGATGGACTGTGATTGACAGGTACTATGAGGGGTGGTGACAGGTCCTCTTTATTGGGGGGGCAATCAGTGTGATTGGTGTACACTGTATGCGGTAACGAGATGTTACCGCAATCTCCTCCTCACACACGATCGGTGTGTGAGGAGGAGAACCCGGTAACATCCCGTTACCGCGGTTTGTTTACATTTTAGTGATCGGCTGTGAAAGGATCACAGCCGATCACGTGGGTAAACAGCCGGCCAATGGCTGTTTACCAGCGTCGGTGACGAGCAGTGTTCCCGGGGAACACGCCGCCACCGACGTGCACGCGCAGCGCGCTCGCGATCGCGCGCATGCGCCGTGCACGTTCGGGGTGTGACCATCTGGGATCGGCCGTGACTTCATCACGGCCGATCACGTGGTAAACAGCCATAACGAATGGCTGTTCACCCCCTTCGGTGGCGAGCGGTGTCTCCGTGACACGCCGCCACCGAAGAAACAGGGATGCGCGCGCACGATCGTGCGCATTCCCTGTTTAAACGGGAGGACGTCATATGACGTCCTCCCGCCACAATAGGTGCGCCGCCTGGCCGTCATTTGACGGCCGGCGGTCGGCAACCAGTTAATAAGTAGGCAGTGTTGACAGTAAGATGACGGTACAGGGGCTAAATATATGGTTACCCGGGGCTTTTTTTCTCAGAGAATAGGTGCAGAAACTCCCCTCTTCTGTGTAACCCCTTGATTCTGCCCTTACCCACCTCCAAAAACCATTAATTTCTTCCACCCCTTACCCACCTGCAAGTACTACCCCTTTTGGAGAATACAGAACCAAGTATCATTTTGTGATGCTATGTATTTTGGATGGAATTTGTTGATGATAACAAGAAAGGCAGTAAAATAGATCTAGCAACACCCCAACGGCCAAAGATCCACCCCAGCATCAATAGAACCTCCAACAGCCAGCAACATCAGACCGCTACCTCAACAGTAGATCCCTCCTAGCAGCGATTGACCCCACAAGAAATATAAGACCCACCCCCAAAAAACATAGACCTCCCCAGCAACAATAGACCCCCTTGGAAAAAAAGATCCCCTCCAGAAACAATAGACCCTCCAGCAGTCAGCAACAATGACCCCCCTCCCTTAACAGTAGATCCCTCCCAGCAACGACTGACCCCCTCAGCAACATAAGACCCACCTCCAGCCACAATGAGCCCATGAGCAGCAAAAGAACTCCCCAGCAACAATAGATCCCCGTCCTCTGCTAAAATAGATCCCCCAGCAACAATAGATCCCACAGCATCAATAGACCCTTCAACACACCCCAACACCCCTTGTCATTACATGCATTCAGTTCTGAACTGCATTCCCTCGCATTTATGCAAAAAAAAGCCCTGTGGTTACCCATTCATAAAAATACAAGGCAATGGTCATGGGACTTTAAATGAGGTAGGTAGATGCAACTGGACAGTATGCAACAACGTGAGGTCCCAGCTGACCCCGGGTAAATACCCCCACGGCCATGAGCAGAAACCTGCCAACGCCATGCGGACAACAAGAAACAAACGGTGGGGGGGCAGTGAATTGATCCCACATCTGGTGCGAGCAACGGAAATGGGTCACACCTGTCCACCCCCAGTGTCAAATGGAACCAGTCTCCCTAGCAATGCAACGTTGGAACACAGCGTCTCAGGCGTGGAGGCATGACATTGATGCGCAGCGTGGCTCCACCCACAGCCCAGATGAAAACAGATACAGGGATGAGAAGAAAGTGTCAGGCCATGCCTCGCAAACCCTGGGACAGGCAGGTCCAAGCAGATCCTCCCACTCCCTACTGGGTCTCAGACAAAAGGTGCCAAAAATATATAAAGAGGAAAAAAACTGGTTGAAAAAAGGGAAAACCTGCATATGTTGGTAAAATTGCTGTAATACAGTAACATTGAAGAATATGAGTATATTCATAATAGTGATGTAAGAGATCATAGGGGACAGGGGTGTCTTCCACCCAAACAATACAGGAACAAAAGTGATTGATCTGAAGCATACAATGTGACCTACCTCCATCACATTGTATACTTTACTTTAAATGAGTTAAGTCACTAAGTAGATGCAGCTTGAGTACAAATATGATTTATTACAAATTCCGTGATTAACATAAATGCATTAAAAATGATTTACAATAATAATACAAATATATACAGTAAAATTGTCACAGCGAAATCCATACATGATGATACGGGTCACACCAGTCCGCTCATTCATAGACCATTTGTGTATTTTACTATGGAATTTCATGAACATTATCATACATGGGCTGTTTCATCATATATGGATTTCCCTATGACAATTTTACTGTATATCTTTGTATTGCTATTGTAAATCGTTTTTAATGCATTTTTAGTTTATCATGGAATTTGTAATACATTGTATTTGTACTCAAGCTGTATCGACTTAGTGACCTACCTCATTTAAAGTCCCATGACCATTGCCTTGTATTTTTATGTATATGTTAGGGATGAAGGTAGGTTACGTTGTATACTTCAGATCATCCCCTTTTTTCCTGTGGTTACCCTTTAAAGTATGATGATAATATAAAACAGAACACCAGTGATCGGTATTATAATTTGAGCTGTACATAGAATTACAAATTTATTCTTATTTATTAAGCTCAGCTCTTTCTTTGCTTCTTTTTAGCAAATAAACCCAATAATAATGATATGTTCTCATAATTCCTCACACTGATATAAATGGTAAGCAAGTGGAAAGGTGAGCATCAGATGTATACCAGATGTATTGATAAGTATTAGAAAAGCATTCCTACAGGAACAATGTGTACAGTATACTGGCTATACATTTCTCAAAGGCAAAGGGTACAATGTGAACATCTAACCATTTCCAAAGCAGTACAGTGGAAATTTTTTAGGATCTCTTATAAATATTAAAAAAAGACAGTAGCAAACCTTGTCTACAAAGCCTTAAAACATTATTGTCAGAAAGACTGAATTGTTTAGCAGTCACTACAAACCTACTTTACATTGAAACGTTAATTGTGTTATGTTGTAATGTCTCATTTTTTAACTAATATTAAAATTCCCGAAAATTATTTTTAGTCACTAATAACCTGTGAATTACAATCTGTTCTCTCAGATTCTGGATAAATAGTATGCAGAACACCATAATGCACCATATGTCCTCAAACGACAAACCCAGGAGTAACAATATTGACAACCAAATGAAACAGCAAGATGGAGCTATTTTAATCAAGCTCAGTACTTTATTAGATTAACTGCAGTACTACAGATTGTACAATATTTATACCTGTCCAAACACCACAGAGGTCCCAAATGTTTACTGAATATGCTGAAGATGGTATAACTTTCTATAACTTATATAAATGGATGCCAGTAATGCATCGCTTAAAAGAAAAAAAATATATAGATAAAATAAAAATATATTGCATGCATTTATTACATATTGAAGAGTGTAATCAGCCTAGATATTGGAAACTATAAAGGTATGCTACATTTTTCAATGTTGTTTATCAGATACTACAACAAAGCAGGACAATAAAATCAAACAGAAATGTAGATAAAGATAAAGATGAGTATTGTTCATAATGCTGCTCCATTTCAGATATAGATACTCACAATAAGTTAGTTAAAGATTCTGGTCCCTTAAAGCAGATTACACAGCACAGTGCTTGTGCTGTGTAATCTGCCCCCTTCTAAACTGTAAAAAAAAAAAAAAAAACTCTGAACATTGTACTTCTTGTGTGACCTCTCTAAATAGCCCACGATAACCAGGGCTGTTCTGCTCTGATCACCATGGTCTAATTGTGGCCCTCCATCATACACTGTCCCCTCGGCTCTCCTCTCACCCCCTCCTTCCTCCATGTCATCTGCCTCTGTGTCTGTGTCCGACCAGGGGTCTGCCCCCGGCCACTATTGCTTGGAAATTAAAATCATAACATTTTCACTGCCAGCCTCTCTATTAGATTTACAGCGACCGCAATTCCAAGTGCACTTTCAAGTGCACTTGCAGTGCAAAGTGGATTTGCCTTTCATAAATAACCCCCTATGTCATTAGTTTTACAAAACAAATGTTGTAAATACCTAATTAAATCTGTCTTCGGGCCGGTCACGTGACTCGCGGCTGCATACCAGCTCCAATGGGTGGCTTTTGCAGAGGAGACATGATCTCCCTGGCTGACGTCAGAGGGAGATAATGACCCCTCCCTCAGAAGCCATCCATCAGAGCTGAAAAGCGGGTGTGAGTCATGCTACCGGCCTGAAGACAGCTCTAATTAGGTATTTGCACTGCTCGTTTTGTAAAACTAGTGACACAGTGTGCTATGTCAGCCTCTAATAGAGGGGCTTGCAAAATTATATATATATGGGTTAACAAACCCTTTAACAATTGCCCACGTACATATATGAAAGTGGCACGGAGTACAAAACAACGTACCCATACATTGCTTTGTCATCGGCGGCTAGCGGGCACATGCGCACCATGGGAGCGCGCATGGGTACTGCGGACTCAATGTCCACTGGTGGCCCATGATCGTGACATGGATAGGCAGAATGGGGAGATGCCTAGGTAAACAAGGCATTTCCCTGTTCTGCCTAGCAACATTATAGGGATCTACTGCTCCCAGTGATCGGGAGCAGTGATCTCTGTCATGTTCTAGTGAGCCCATCCCCCCTACAATTAGAACACACCCAGGGAACACACTAAACCCCTTGATCACCCCTAGTGTTTAAGCCCTTCCCTACCAGTGACATTTACACAGTAATTAGTGCATTTTTATAGCACTGATCGCTGTATAAATGGCAATGGTCTAAAAATAATGTCAAAAGTGTCTGATCTGTCCACTGCAATGTCACAGTAATGATAAAAATTGCAGATCGCTGCCATTACTAAAAAAAAAAAAAAATTTTGTAGATGCGAAAACTTTTGCGCAAACCAATCAATATATGCTTATTGCAGATTTAATTTACCAAAAATATGTAGAGGAATACATATCAGCCTAAACTGAGGAAGAAATTAGTTTTTCTTATATATTTTTTGGGGATATTTATTATACCAAAAAGTAAAAAAATATTGCTTTTTTTTCAAAATGTTTGCTCTTTTTTTGTTTATAGCGCAAAAAATAAAAACCACAGAGGTGATAAAATACCATCAAAAGAAAGCTCTATTTGTTGGAAAAAAAGGACGTAAATCTTGTTAGGGCACAACGTCCCATGACCGCACAATTGTCAGTTAAAGCGACGCAGTGTCATCTCGCATAAAAGGGCTTGGTCGGGTAGGGGGTAAATCCTTCCGGGGCTGAAGTGGTTAATATCTTATTATACAGTGACCAGGTGCAAGCAGAAATAATTACTCTTAAACCTATCTTTTTGAATACAGACAGCAAATGTAGATTCTGGAACTAACTTACTCAGAATCATTTGCACCTAATGTAGTTTGATAATGCTTACCATACAGTGGGGTTGATTTACTAAAACTAGAGAGTGAAAAATCCGGTGCAGCTGTGCATGGTAGGCAATCGGTTTCTAACGTCAGCTTCTTTAATTAAGCTTTGACAATAAAACCTGGAAGCTGATTGGTTTCTATGCAGAGCTGCACCAAATTTTGCACTCTCTAGTTTTAGTAAATGAACCACGCAGTGCATGTGCTGCTATTCATTTTGACTGGTGCCCCAGCATACATACAAAGGGTACCTGTGTTACACACTGCGCCATAATGTTGGGGGTCATCTGCTTTGTGTGCTCCATGAATGGGCAAATTACAAATGAGTAGGTGTACCCCCAAAAGTGCATGCACAATATGTTGTAATGTTGGGGGGAAAAGAGTCTAACAGTAGTTAGGGTACCACCAATACAGAAAAATGACTATGATTATGATTATAAGGCATAACTAAAGATTATAATAAGAAAAATGCAAACCTCATATTGTCAGCTGGAAATGTATCCTGAACATGCATAAAAAACAGCTTTTCTAATTGTTAGATACTATAGATGTAATATGTATACTGAAGTTGGGTTTCAAAGTCAAGCTGTAGTGAAACATTGTTATCTGTGCTGTATAAGACTGCAATAATATTGGGCCAGTTTCATAGGCCTGACTTTATAGTAAACAAGATCAAGTTTGTATCTGAAGTCTTTTTATTGCCAGGCATAAATCCCACAGACATTTCTTGATGATGCTGGTTATTGCACATATTGGTTTTTGCTGATTTATCAGTACAGACTAGGCTTATTTATAGTGCAGTAAGGAGAGCTGCCATGATTCTTTTAAACTAACCTGTCCTAGAGTACTGTAATGTCAGATTGGATGTGACATTCTACTCCAAGGCATCATGAAAGGGTTAATAATGATCTCCACACAGCAAGATGCAACAATAACAGAAAAAGTTCCTCATTAGTTTCCTGTCAGTAAAGTAGCGGTCTAAATGACACACCAAATTTATGAACCCTGCAAAAAGTTCCCAATCACAGAGTATTTGAAATAGTCCTATCAAATGAAAATAATGCATGTATATGTTTATAAAAAGAGTTTTTATAAAAGGAAACACTGTGAATCTGACTCTGGCCCTGCAGTAAAAGATGGTCAGTTTTCGGGCAACAATCTCAATGCTGGAAAATCAACCAAAAGCTCACAAAAAAAAGCCCAATTTACAAAGCCATCATATTTGCAGAGAAATAGGAGACCTGAAAAAATCAGTTCCCTGAAAAAAACAATTATTATGCCATATAACACATTTAGGCTGGGTTCACATCTAATACGGATGAGGCTCACGGCAGGGGTCCAGTGCATTGCTGTTCTCCATTTCAGGGACGAATCAGTCCCGAATTTTTGCCTGAACTCGGACCTGAAACAGAGCCAAAGACACACAGGACCCCTGTGTAATGTGTCCACGGCTGCCTGGAGATGTGTGAACCGCCTTCATAGAGAGCCAGTCACACTCTTCTGTTATGCAAATTGGATGTGGGGAAAACCGCATCCAATTCGTATAAGTGTAAAACCCACTGTAGTTTAAGGTTATTGAGCATATTGTCTTAGACAAGTGACTCTTACACTGGGGGGACACTGATAAAGGGTTAGATTGAGGCTGCATGATCCTGGTCTAGTAGCACCACTGCAGATAGCATGGCCAAACAGGTAAGGATCACTGTGAAACCTGATAGGGTGGCAGTCATGCACCAAAAGGGTAGAACCCCTTATATTTTCATTTAAATGAAAGCAAACTAAAGTCAGGAGCATAGATGCTCAGATTAATGTAATAAAAGATCGTGCTGAAACCCGGAAAGAAGAACCCGATTTTATTTTTATCAGGAGAGCTTAAGTCTAATATAGTAAAATGGGAAAAAGAGGTTAAGGATAAAAAAAGAAAGAAGTATTTGAGAGATTTAGGAAACTATAAGGAAGGAAACATTTTTAAATGGCAAGCCAAAGTTGAAGAGCAGAAGATATCCTCCTGTGAATCTACACCCTCTAAAAAGAAAAATATAAGTAGAACTACACCACAAGTAGATACACAAAGGTATCAGGGCCAGCAGGCACCTCAGAAGCTCATTCCTGGGGCACAAACTCTGAATGGTCAACCCCAGAAAGTGTACCCCCACCCTATTCCTATGGGATCCAATCAGGAATTTGGGGGTCAAAACCGAACTTTTAATAATCATTTTAGAGGACACAGAAGACCTTATAATAATGGATTTAATAGAAGAAGATTCAATAGAGGTGGTTTATATGGGAGACACCCTTTTAGAGGGGGTTCCCAGGGAAACCCGAATCCAGCAACCTATTAGCCTATGCAACAGGAATATACTGTAGATCCCCTTATGGGACAAATAGGCCCCACCAAGATTATGGTAGACCCTATGGTGATTTTGAAGGTTCCCAAACTGGGTACTACCAGGGAGAGAAAAACAGACACGTACCAGCTGATGCGTTCCAGGGAGGACAAAATAGATATGCCCCTTTGGAGGGCTTGGAGGAAGAATTGTATAGGAGGGATTTTTTAGACAGTACCTCCAGGAGGGGGGACAGAGAGTGGAACACAATGGAGACACATTTGGGGTAGAAAGAAAAGACAGAGGGGGAGGAGAGTAGGAAGGTAACTCCAAAAAAAGAAAACACCAATAGGAGAGGGAATTTACAACCTCGGTGGGATCCCCCTTAATACCAATGAGATTAAGGTATTGGATAAAGGACTGAAATTTACCCCTATGAAGAATCTAAATAAATGTCAAACTTATGCGAATCTTTAAAATTTAAAAAGTGAAGCCCCATTGGAGAGGTGGTCACTACATTAGAGCGCCCAATCCATGTGAGTCTTTCTGGGTATATGAGACCAAGGTCTTGGCACCCAGGGGACTCAACGTTGACCTTGATTTAAACTGCTTTATTAGAAATAATTGAAGATAACAAAGGGGTCTCCCTAAGAAAGTTTTAGGAACTTAAAGCTAGGTGAATATAAGGTTGATTCATTAATTTAGCAATAAGGTCAAAGTGGAAACTTTTATATAAGATTGAGTAAGTGGTTCAGTGGTAGAATTCACGCCTGAAACTGGGAGGCTGGGGTTTGATTCCTGGCCATAATATATATTTGTTGGTCGGATTATTTTAAATGATTACTACATTTTAATTAATTTATTCATTAAAATGGGTTTATGGTGTAAAATGAAAGATAAAATGTATTGTATTTAAAGTGTTAACTGAGTGTTCTCCACAGTAGGGAGGTAGAGTAAGATAGGCATCTGCTAATCGCATGCAGATGCAGCGACATTTTGATGCGATCCTTTTCCAGCCATTTGACTGTGGTGAAAGTGTGTTTCGGGGCCAGCAGGAAGTGGGCGGACTTGTAGTCACTCAGATCTGCCATGGAGAAGCTTGGGAGGTTACCATAGCAATGACAGGATATTAAAAGGCTCGTGTGAGGTATCCCCCCCCCCCCCCCATCTGCTGAGGGAGACCATTTAGAGGTCGATACATGTGCAGAGGAGAGGATTGGAGCCTGTGACGTTGTGCAGTAATGGTGGTGAGCGAGCGGATGCTCTCAAAACACGTAACAAGCAAATTTTGTTTTTATATGTGGTAAGTGTCCTCTTTTAGCAGGGTTTTGAATAAAAGTTTTATAGCAGAGAGCACTATGTCAGCTGTGTTTTTGATTACATGATTACATGATACATGAGTCCCTTGAAGTGGAGGAACAGCTGAATAATCTCAGAGATCAACCCCCTATCTGTGAGGGATACGTTGGGTGGAGTGGAGATTGTGAAAGGGAGAAATTGATCAGCTGAGTCCTGAGAGAAAGAAAAGACGCTTGGGGAGTGAAAATAAAGAGTTCATTTGAGTCTTCCTGACTCATCCTTGAGGTGAGCAGATTAAATAGCTGGTGGTGATCTGCACAAGCAATAAGAATTATTGAGAAGCACGTTGATATGATAATAAAACTGGAGCACTACTATCAAGATTGATATTGATTTATGGGACATTTATTAAGAATTTTTTTATGAACCTGAATTGTATTGCATGTACAGTATACATACCACTAAGTATAGTATTTAATTATCACTGTAGTAGCACTGCACTGTGTGTGTGTGTGTGTGCATCTTTTGGTGCATATATATATATATATATATATATATATATATATATATATATATATATATATTTATTTATTTATTTATGGAATTTATGGATTTATTTATTTTTAAAGTATAGTGATTTCACTTAAAAGTGTATAGCGGCTGCAATTTTGCATTTGATTAATTTAAGGTGGCGCTGATTGTTTCACACATTTGTAAGTCATGTAATGCTGCACTGCCCCAAAGCACTAGGTGGAAGATGCAGAACCACAGGATAGATCAAAAATGTATGAACCTGTGGACTTCAGCATCCATTGTGAGTTAGCCTTTTCAGTTTGAACATTATGCCCTTGAAAGCATTTGGCCATAACAATGAGTGTCTGGACCCTAAGGCTGAGTTCACACTGGCATTAAGAGCAGCCGTTTTAGAAGCTTTTGAGAGGCGTTACAAAGGCCCCTCAAACGCCTATGCACAAGATACAATAGACAGCACATAAAGTGAAATGCCCCATAGACACGTAAAATCCGATCGTGTGTGGGCTCCATCTGACTTTTTCCGTCAGAATTTCCAAAACACAAAGTTTGAGAGCAGGATCTAAAATTTTCCGACAACAAAATCCGATCGTTTAAATTCTGATCGTGTGTAAACAATTCCGACGGACAAAATGCCAGGCATGCTCAGAATAAATTACGAGAGAAAAGCTATTGGCTACTGCCCTCTTTATATAGTCCTGTCGTACATGGTTTACGTCACAACTTTGTGCGACCGTGTGTATGCAAGACAAATTTGGGCCAAAATCCGTCAGAAAAAATCAGATTTTGTCGTCGGAATGTCCGACCGTGTGTACGGGGTATTAGCATTGCGTTGCTTTAATATTGAAGCCTTGTGTCGAGTCAGGAGGCGTTTGAAGCCTTTCAGTGCCTCCCATTCAAGTCTATGGTAAAGCTTCGCAAATGCTCTGGCAGGTAGTTGCGGAGTAGTTGTAGGGCATTAAGATTCGTTCATTTACTGTAATTGAATAGGCATTTGTGGAGCAGTTTTAATGCTCATCAAATGCTTCAAAACTTCCCATAGGGTGTTTGGGGAGCATTTTTAACTACTCATTAATGCTTCTAAAATGGCTGTCTAATGCCCATACTAAAGCTCATTGACACCTGTCTGATGCCCATATTAACGCCATACAAACACCATAGGTGTTTGTTGAGCGTTAGAAATGTATTCAAGTGTGAACAAGCCCTTAAAGGTTAATGCATCACTGGCAGCCTTGCTTGCAGTATTTTAAGGGAAATAAACAAGTTTCTTTGAGAATAATTTTTAGGGAGCCCAAACATAAATATATTTTTATTAGCATTGTGTTGATACTGGTTGCCATGATTTATACGAAAACATGTTCAAAATGATCAACTCCTGCACAGTTTCAAGATCCCTCATTTTATCAACTCTTTAATGTGAATGCAGAATGAGACAAATAAATAGAAAATAAATAAAACTAATTTAAACAGATACATTATGGGCCAAATTTTAATTAATGTAATATATGTCATATGTATAATTGACTGATCTAAAAAATGTGTATGGTTGTGATGGGTGGATAAAAGTTCAACTACTCCGTAAGAGGGACCTGAGCTGCATCATCCACAAGGCAAACTAGACAGTAGCTTGGGGATCAGTGGATGCTCCAGCAGGAAAGCAGAGAGATAGAACAATTGGTCAAAGTTGTGCACCCATCTGTCACTTCACAAAGTAAGATGAACTTGTTGGCATCTGGTGCCATATGAGTTGTTTTGCATATACCATGCTATATTTTTATTATTAATGCATATTTTTATTGCATAATGTTATGCAATATTTTTATTATATTTGATTGTATAAAGGAAAACGCCACTATTTCTAAAAGCTGTTGAAAGTTAAAGGTGCCTTTATTACTAGAGCCGCCCTGACCGGTGTCTGCAGACCTCATTTGCATATGTCATAGCTCTCTCCTGTTGTCCTATACTTTCAAGGTGAATTCTGTTTTTCACTATTCAGTGTATATTCGTTTATCTATACATATGATACCTGATATCCTAATACTTTCTACTCTACTACATTATAAGCAGATTTGTCTAATACATATAATATATAGTTAGGCCCTTTTGGAGCACTCTCAGTGCCAAACTTTTTGCTACTATATTGCTGGCTGTCATTCTTCCCCTTTTTTTAAATTACTCAGATGCAGCTTATATTTTCATTTCTTTATCTGTACTTTTTAACTGCTGCACCAGTTTCTGCCCTGCACTGTTATTGTCAGCCCCAGTGTTTCCCCACTTGCACCGCTCACCCTTTGGGGTTAAACCTTTTTATTTAGTTTTATTTTTTGATTTATTATTTTTTACTTCCCATTTTATTTGCATTTTATTTAATCCTATTGTATTTTATTTTATTTTTATTTTATTTCATTTGTTTCTCTAGTATTGCTCAAAGTTCAATTTTCAGTCCTTATCTATATATATTTATTTTTACCCCACCCCAACTACTATCAAAATTCCTTATTTCTTATCTTTTTTATCCAGGTGTTGTTTTGGGTAAAACAACTATAAAAGTCCCAGTTCATATGAATTTCTTCCCCAATAGGGGACTGCAGATCTGTCTTCACATTACTCTTGCAGGATTTCTACAAACTCTATTGGAATATAGACAGACTGGGGGATACACCTCGAGCACTGGCGGAGTCAAATATACCTATATGGTTCTGTATAATTATTTGTCCTTTTATCAAATGGTGCCCAGCGGCTATTGTCATACATGTTAACAGTATTGTAAGTATTTTGAAACTTTGTCTGTTTAACTATTTTTCACATCTGTGTGTCATACCTGCCTAGATACTATATAACTATGATATCCTGTTCCTTCCCATTTATCAGATTCTACAAAAACATTGTACCTACACATCCCTGAAGAAGGACATGCTTTTTCAAGCTCCGAAACGCGTAGGGTGTTTCTGTTCAAATGAATGATACGACATAGCATCAATACTGGTTGTATATATACCTGTTGGTCTCCTTTTTAATGTATACTGTATATTTAATTACCTTTTGTTTGTTTTATGTAATAAAATAATTTGTATATTATTATAATTTGTATGTGCCTTAAAAGTCCACCCTTTGGTGTGATGTTTTAGGATGTGGCACAACAAATTTACATGACCCTGTCATACCCTCTTTCTTGTTACTACTCCGTAAGAGGGACATGAGCTGCATCATCCACAAGGCAAACTAGACAGTAGCTTGGGGATCAGTGGATGCTCCAGCAGGAAAGCAGAGAGATAGAACAATTGGTCAAAGTCGTGCACCCATCTGTCACTTCACAAAGGAAGATGAACTTGTTGGCATCTGGTGCCATATGAGTTGTTTTGCATATACCATGCTATATTTTTATTATTAATGCATATTTTTTATTGCATAATTGTATGCATATTTTTATTATATTTGATTGTATAAAGGAAAACTCCACTATTTCTAAAAAATAATATAACATATAATTAGTACATGAGCTAATTTAAACTTTAATGCTATGAAAATTTCTGTTTTAACCACTTCCCACCCGGCCAATGTATATATACGGCCGGGTGGGAGCCGCCTGCTCCTGATAGGACGTTCAGGAACGTCCTTCAGGAGCAGCGGGATCGCGCGTGCGCGCGCCCGCGCAGCGGCGCGATCCCGATGTGCTCGTGTCACCCGGACACGGCACATCTCAGATCGGCAGGAGGGCTCTGTGATTGGCCCTCCTGATCACATGACGGCCGTGTCCAATCACGGCCGTCATGTGATGTAAACAAACAGCCGGTTGCTAGGCAATCGGCTCTCCTCTCCTCACACGGAAGTCACCGCTGAGAAGAGGAGAGCAGAACGCTGCAGCCGGCTGATGATCAGTGAGTATGGGCTGCTTTTCACAGCTTTTTACTCACTGATCATCAGTGTAGTGTAAACACACAACACACCACACAGTGAAAACACAGTCCCCACATATGTCCCCAAAACACACATGTCCCCAAAACATACATGTCCCCAAATAATAAAAACACATGTCCCTAATAATAAAAACATGTCCCCCACATATGTCCCACTAAAATCACATGTCCCAATGATTATCTGCACACATATGTACGTGATCACCTGCACACATATGTACATGATCATTTGCGTACATATGTCCGTGATCACACAAACCAATTATTATACACTTAACGGAATTTTTTTTACCAAAAACATGTAGCAGAATACATTTTGGCTTAAATTCATGACAAAATTTGATTTTATTGGATTTCTTTTCAAATAGAAAAAAGAAAATATTGTTTTTTTCCCAAATTTCCGCTTTTTTTGCGCTTATATCGCAAAAAAAAAAAAACGGAGTCGTGAATAAATAACACCAAAATAAAGCTCTATTTGTGCGAACAAAATGATAACAATTTCATTTGGGTACAGTGTAGCATGACCGCGCAATTGTCACTGAAAGCGCTAGAGCGCTGAAAGCTGAAAATTGGGCTGGGAAGGAAGGGGGTGAAAGTGCCCTGTATTGAAGTGGTTAATTTGCAAATACTGTAATTTTAAAAAAAAATTCAACACATTCACGTGCCACGTGTCTGAACTATAACAACATGATGGTGTTCAGTGTACAGCTAGCATACATAATGTACCTAGATAGCTAATATTCTGCCTTTTGATTGGTTTATTCCTGTTTTAGACGTCTGCACTTTTGAGGTGCAAGTCCAATTTTAGGTATTTGGAAAGATAATCGGTAAAGACTGCTATACACTAGTAGAATTGTGTTCGACATTTTTTGTTGTAAGAACATTGTAAGAACATTCCTTCATTTTTCTAATCATTAGTGGGGTCAAACTGACATTCATTTTCGACCATAGTAACAAGAAATCTCAAAGGACCAGGATGAAAAATGTTTCTTGAATGTAAAAAAATTCTAATAGCGTATGTGGTTTATGTTTGGTAAAGTTCTTTGATTCAAGATTTAGTTTCCTTTTGACATTTGATTTTGGAATAACTTTTGATTGACATTGGAATGTACTGAGAATTTTCATACACATTTTCCTAAGAATTTTCTTTTGAAATTCTATTAGCATATACCCAGCCTAAGACTTGTAAATTTTTGCAAACACTGCAGCATTTCTTCCTATAGCACTGACATTGTTCCATCTTGTCAGCAGACCTTTTCATTCAGAAAAGGTTTATGAAAGGACATGGTAAATCATAAAGAAACATCAATGTATATCATTTATTGAGATGTTTTTTTTTCTCAGCCATAATGAAGTTGCACTTTAAGGAAAAACAAACCTGGTTTTTGTAGGGAAATTCAGCTTCTAGGACCACCCAGATAGGTTCAGGTAATGCAGGAAGACTTCCGTAGACCCCCAGGCCCGGAGATATATATAATGTGACACAGGATACAGGTTTGCATTCATTCACTTTAAAGATATCTGCTTAAACAAGGCAAAAGTTGCACTTATACACAATCTAGGGATAACAAGGGAGGAGTTTCTTAAGTGTTACACGTATACAGAAGAAATAGCTTCAGTCAATATTTTACTTATTAGCTGGTGCCATAAGACAAAATTCACATCATTTTTACTACAAAATATATGTATTCTTGAACAGATGTCGTTATCTTATCTAAAACAAACGCAAGCCTGAGCTAGGTCAAACTCCACAGTCTTAATATATATGTAAAAATAACCTCGAGAACATTTCTATAGATAACAGTTTAACCAGTTGCCGACCGCCGCACGACGATGTACGTCGATAGCATGGCACGGGCAGGCATATTGGCGTACATGTACGTCCCTTGCCTCCCGCGGGTCGGGGGCCCGATCGGGCCCCCGCCCGGTGCCTGCGGCGGTCGGTATTCGTGCGGGAGCGATCCCGGACGAGGGGACGGCCATTCGTTCATGGCCACCCCCTCGCGATCGCTCCCGACGAATAGGAATCCCCCGTGACATCACTTCCTCTCCTGTAATGTAAACACAGGAGAGGAAGTGATGTATTCTCTCCTCCGTGTCGGTATTTTTCGTTCCGACACGGAGGAGAGCGGATCAGTGAGTTGCACCAACACATCCCACACACAGTAGAACATGCCAGGCACACTCACACCCCCCCTTTACCCCCCGATCACCCCCCCAATTACCCCTGCCCCCCAGTCACAGTGACACCAATGTCATTTTTTTTTTTTTTTTTTTTTTTTTTGCATTGGTGTCATTTGTGACTGTAATAACTGTTAGGGCAGTTAGAGTTAGCCCCCTTTAGTTCTAATGTACCCCCCTAACCCCCCCAATAAAGGTTTAACCCCGTGATCACCCCCCGTCGCCAGTGTCACTAAGGCTGGGTTCACATTGCAGCGGTTTATGAGAACGAATGTGATTCGCACCGCACTGCAGTGCAAATCACATCCGATCTCTGTGCGATTCGAGTTCAGCCATTCGCCGCACCCGCCGCACCCGCCACACCCGCCGCACCCACCGCAAATTCGCACGGGACCCTTTTTTTGGCCCGCAGCAGAATCGGATCGCATGGGTGTTCACACCATGCGATCCGAGTTTGCAGATCGCACTGCGATATGCGAACTGATCTGGGGGTGTCAGTAACATTTCACTGACACTCCCAGCAGTTCGCATAGGGCAGTGTGAACTGCCGCCGGGAGGCATGCGATGCGGGAACCCGCCGCGGATTTGCGGCGTTTCCGCATCGCTCCAGTGTGAACCCAGCCTAATAAGCGATCATTTTTCTGATCGCCGTATTAGTGTCACAGGTGACGCTAGTTAGGCAGGTAGGTATTTAGGTTCGCCGCAGCTTTTTATAGCGCCAGGGACCCCCATATACTACCGCATAAAGCCCCCTGATTGCCCCCTAGTTAACCCTTTCACCAGTGATCACCATATAACTGTTACAGGTGACGCTGGTTGGTTAGTTATTTTTTATAGTTTCAGGGCACCCGCCATTTATTACCTAATAAAGGTTTAACCCCCTGATCACCCGGCGGGTGTCATTTGTGACTAATAACTGTTAGGGCAGTTAGGGTTAGCCCCCTTTAGTTCTAAGGTACCCCCCTAACCCCCCCAATAAAGGTTTAACCCCGTGATCACCCCCCGTCGCCAGTGTCACTAAGGCTGGGTTCACATTGCAGCGGTTTATGAGAACGGATGTGATTCGCACCGCACTGCAGTGCAAATCACATCCGATCTCTGTGCGATTCGAGTTCAGCCATTCGCCGCACCCGCCGCACCCGCCACACCCGCCGCACCCGCCGCAAATTCGCACGGGACCCTTTTTTTGGCCCGCAGCAGAATCGGATCGCATGGGTGTTCACACCATGCGATCCGAGTTTGCAGATCGCACTGCGATATGCGAACTGATCTGGGGGTGTCATTAACATTTCACTGACACTCCCAGCAGTTCGCATAGGGCAGTGTGAACTGCCGCCGGGAGGCATGCGATGCGGGAACCCGCCGCACATTCGTGGCGTTCCCGCATCGCTCCAGTGTGAACCCAGCCTAATAAGCGATCGTTTTTCTGATCGCTGTATTAGTGTCACAGGTGACGCTAGTTAGGCAGGTAGGTATTTAGGTTCGCCGCAGCTTTTTATAGCGCCAGGGACCCCCATATACTACCGCATAAAGCCCCCTGATTGCCCCCTAGTTAACCCTTTCACCAGTGATCACCATATAACTGTTACAGGTGACGCTGGTTGGTTAGTTATTTTTTTATAGTTTCAGGGCACCCGCCATTTATTACCTAGTCTCACTAGTGTACCCCTAAATTTAGGGGTGTCTACTTTCCAAAATGGGGTCATTTGGGGGGGGTTTGTGCCATCTTGGCATTTTATGGCCTTCAAAACTGTAACGCCCTTAGAAAGCCTGAAGGCGGTGCTTGGTTTTCGGGGCCCCGTACGCGGCTAGGCTCCCAAAAAGTCACACATATGTGGTATCCCCGTACTCAGGAGAAGCAGCAGAATTTATTTTGGGGTGTCATTTCACATATGCCCATGGCATGCGTGAGCAATATATCATTTAGTGACAACTTTGTGAAAAAAAAAAAAAAAAAAAAAAGTTTGTAATTTTCCCGCAACTTGTGGCAAAATATAAAATATTCCATGGACTCAACATGCCTCTCAGCAAATAGCTTGGGGTGTCTACTTTCTAAAATGGGGTCATTTGTGGGGGTTTTGTGCCATCTTGGCATTTTATGGCCTTCAAAACTGTAATAGGTAGTGAGAAGTGAACTCAAAAATGTACGCCCTTAGAAAGCCTGAAGGCGGTGCTTGGTTTTCGGGGCCCCGTACGCGGCTAGGCTCCCAAAAAGTCCCACATATGTGGTATCCCCGTACTCAGGAGAAGCAGCAGAATTTATTTTGGGGTGTTATTTCACATACGCCCATAGCATGTGTGAGCAATATATCATTTAGTGACAACTTTGTGTAAAAAAAAAAAAAAATTTTTTTTTTTGTCATTATTCAATCGCTTGAGGCAAAAAAATTAAATATTCAATGGGCTCAACATGCCTCTTATCAATTTCCTTAGGGGGTCTACTTTCCAAAATGGGGTCATTTGGGGGGGTTTTGTACTGCCCTGCCATTTTAGCACCTCAAGAAATGAGATAGGCAGTCGTAAACTAAAAGCTGCGTAAATTGCAGAAAACGTACCTTAGTTTGTAGATGTGACAACTTTTGCGCAAACCAATAAATATACAATTATTGACTTTTTTTTTACCAAAGACATGTGGCTGAATACATTTTGGCCTAAATGTATGACTAAAATTGAGTTTATTGGATTTTTCTAATAACAAAAAGTAGAAAATATCATTTTTTTTCAAAATTTGCGGTCTTTTTACGTTTATATCGCAAAAAATAAAAATCGCAGAGGCAATCAAATACCATCAAAAGAAAGCTCTATTTGTGGGAAGAAAAGGACGCAAATTTTGTTTGGGTACAACATTGCATGACCGCGCAATTACCAGTTAAAGCAGCGCAGTGCCAAAGTGTAAAAAGACCTCTGGTCATTTACCAGCAAAATGGTCCGGTCTGAAAGTGGTTAAACATGTGTGAGTTTCAACTTAAACTCATATTTGAATTTAGGAGTTTTCATAGTAAAACATAAAATCTTCAACAAAATGGAGTCTATATTGCTATCATTCTTTACAGTTCCCCTCTTTGAGACATTTATGACTCACTACCTTTCACAGTTATGTAATCTTTCTTCTATCATAATACATACTAAGATAAACTCTATTCACAGCAGCAGGATCAGGGGTTCGGGATGCCTTAACAATTATGCACATTATAAGCTTATAACAGGCATATAGGAACAAAACAAAAAGAATAATCATAGTTATAGTTATGGCAGCACTTTTTAACCATGTAAGTATTCCTATTCCAGAACTTAGGTTTGCAAAAGGATCCCAGGTCTTAGCAATGTTTCTAGCTTCATCTTGTAATTTGCTTACATCTTTCCGGTGTTGTGCAATTATATCATAGTAATCTGGTACCTCAATACTTGTGTTATGAAACCAAGTACAACACTCATAATTAGGGATGAGCCGAACACCCCCCGGTTCGGTTCGCACCAGAACTTTCGAACGGACCCCGCGTTCGTAACGAACGTTAGAACCCCATTGAAGTCTATGGGACTCGAACGTTCGAAATGGAAAGTGCTAATTTTAACGGCTGATATGCAAGATACTGTCCTGAAAAGGGTTTGGGGACCTGACTCCTGCCTCAGGGGACATGGGTCAATGCAATAAAAAGTTTTAAAAGCGGCCGTTTTGGCGGGAACACTGATTTTAATGACGATTAAAGTGAAAAAAAAATGAAATATTCCTTTAAATATGGTGCCTGGGGGGTGTCTGTAGTATGCCTGTGAAGTGCCACGTGTTTCCCGTGTTTAGAACAGTCCCTGCACAAAATGACATTAAACGGAAATAACACCATTTAAAACTGCTTGCGGTTTTAATGTTATATCTGGTTCCTGCAATATGGTTGAAAATCATTCAGAAAAATGGCATGGGTAGCCCTCCCTGCCCATTACCAGCCTATTTGGGTCTTGTACGCATATTAAGGGGAACCCCGTACCCATATTAAAAAAAGGAAATGTGTGTGGCCCCCAGGCCCTATATACTCAGAACAGCAGTATACAGGTGGTGCAAACAAGACAGGGACTGTGTAGGTTTGTTGTGTTAAGTTGAATCTGTTTGTAATTTTCAACTGGTACATTTTTAAAGTGTAGCTCCAGTCAAAAAAACTATTTTTACGCTTTTTGGAAAACATAGGGAAGGGTTATCACCCCTGTATAATTTGTTTTGTCGTATATCTTTTTTCATCTCACTTGCTGTTGTCTCCTTCCGTTTGCAAGTAGGAGATGTTTGTAAATTGGATGTTTGAAAGTAGGGGCCTGCCCTATATGCTCTGCAGAAATGGCGGAACAAGGTGTTGGTTTTGCCACAACATTGTAAGCCCTCAAAGTGACTCTTGGTGGGCGCTGGAGCGCCCTGCTGTGAACGATTATATCAAGAATTGTAATTACATGCCATTGTTGAACAGTGGTAGAAAAATTGACCTTTGGTGGTTGTGGTGCTGGTGCCACAACACTATAAGTCCTCACCGTTACTCTGGGTGGGCACAGGAAGGGGCCCTCCTGTGAAATATTATATCAAGAATTGTAATTACATGTCCCTGTTAAACAGGGGCAGAAAAATTGGGCCTTAGGCACTGGTGCCATCACACTGCAACCTCTGCCATATTATACTCTAGTTTTATTGCAGGAATTAGCCCTGCTGCAAAGCATTGCATCAAAAATTGTACTTAAACGCCCCTGTTAAACAGGGGCAGAAAAATTGGGCCTTAGGCACTGGTGCCATCACACTGCAACCTCTGCCATATACTGTAGTTTTATTGCAGGAATTAGCCCTGCTGCAAAGCATTGCATCAAAAATTGTACTTAAACGCCCCTGTTAAACAGGGGCAGAAAAATTGGGCCTTAGGCACTGGTGCCATCACACTGCAACCTCTGCCATATACTGTAGTTTTATTGCAGGAATTAGCCCTGCTGCAAAGCATTGCATCAAAAATTGTACTTAAACGCCCCTGTTAAACAGGGGCAGAAAAATTGGGCCTTAGGCCCTGGTGCCATCACACTGCAACCTCTGCCATATACTCTAGTTTTATTGCAGGAATTAGCCCTGCTGCAAAGCATTGCATCAAAAATTGTACTTAAACGCCCCTGTTAAACAGGGGCAGAAAAATTGGGCTGCTGGCATCACCCAGAACCAAAAATGTTCTTCCAACATATCAGCGGAGGAGGAAGAGGATAGACAATCAACATATGTGTATAGCTTCTAGCAGACTTGTGACAAGCGTGGAATGTGAGATGGATTTACCATCTGCTGCTATGTAGCCCCGCCTTTTCCATATAACTCCAAAATCGTGTGCAACGCCGTAAGCGTACTTGCAGTCTGTGTAAATGTTTACATCCTGCCCTTCAAAAAGCTGACAAGCTCTAGTAAGAGCTATAAGTTCTGCAGCTTGTGCTGATTGGAATGGGACAGGGTTTGCTTCCAGTATTTTATCAGGCAGCTGAACAACAGCATACCCTGCATGGTATGTATTATCATTTGGTCTTGAACAAGACCCATCCACAAAGACATTCTGTGCTCCAAGGAGAGCAGTTGAAGACATGGTTTTGGTCTCGAGGATGTGTCTTGGTGGATGAGGTCCATGCATTCATGTTGAGGCACTACCTCATCTTCTTCACCTTTCAAGCCTAGCAAGGCATTCAGGATTAGAGCTGGGCCAGAAGTGGGAGAGGCATATTTTATCTCAAGTTTTGGGTTATAAAGTAAAATGACTTCATAACCGCTCAGCCTCTGGGCTGACATGTGCTGGATATGGATATTTTTTAGTAGAATGGATACGTTGTGAGTGGTATGCAGTGTGGTGGCATGTCCTAGAGTGAATGATGTAGCCAATTCCACCACCATCGCACAGGATGCAAGAGCTCTGAGACATGCCGGCATGCCCTGTACTGGCATAGGCACAACCTTTGAAAAAAACGAATAGGGCGGAGTTTGCCCCCATGCTCCTGGGCCAGGACCCCCGCCAAAGTTTTACAATTGTCCCTTGCAAACAAGTGAAACATTTTCCCATATTCAGGTAGTCCAAGTCCAGGAGCTGTGACCATTGCAGTTTTAAGATACACAAAAGCATTGTACATTTCATCATTCCATTTCACACAATCTGGCATGTCAGTACCTGTGGCTTGCCTCAGGAGATTATCATAGTAGGAACAATCAGGTATCCATTGGCGGCAGTAACCAATCATACCAAGAAAGGATAGCATGTCCTTCTTAGTAAGTGGGCGGGGCAGACCCACAAGAGCCTCAGCTCTCTTGTGACTGATTTTCCTTTCTCCTTTGGAGAGTACAAAACCAAGGTATTCAACAGTTTCCTGACACCATTGTAGCTTTTTCTTAGAAACCGTGTGACCATTGTCTGCTAACCAATGTAACAGATCTAAACCATCATTTTTACATGCTTTCTGGCTTGGACTACACAACAACAAATCATCAACATATTGAAGTAGGACGGAACCATGGCGGGGTGCCCAGGACTGCAGGGTTGCTTGGAGGGCCACTGTATATACTACAGGGGAGTCTACATATCCCATGGGCATTCTACACCACGTCATTTGCCGATTTCTGAAATTGAATGAAAAGATAGGTTGTGTCTCTTCGTCAACAGAAACTGAAAAAAATGCATTACAAAGGTCAATGACCGAAAAATACTCTGCATCGGATGGTATGGAGGTTAGGAGTGATGGCACGTCAGGCACTATGGGAGCAATGGGTATCACTAGGTTGTTTATAGCTCTGAGGTCTTGTACAAACCTGTAAGAGCCATCCGGCTTCTTTACTGGGTTAATGGGGGTGTTGTAGGGTGAGAGTATCTCTTTAAGAATTCCTTGCTGCAGGAACCTTTCTACCATTGGAGCAACTCCTTCCTCTTTTCTTTTGAAATGGGGTATTGTTTGTGATAAACCGGCTGTGCCCACGATTTTAAAGCTGCCTTGTATGGGGTACAAGAAATAAGACCTACATCCAAGGAGCTTTTATACCATACCGGTTCATCTGGTGGAGGGAGATCACTATCCTCAGTGTAATATATTGGTATTACCTTGGAGTGTACGAAGACCCCTCCTTCAGTGGTCATTTTCAGTGTTATACCCAATCTTCCCATCAAATCTCTTCCCAAGAGGTTCACGGGACATTTTGGTATAATCCTGAAACAATGATGCCAGACTGTTGCACCTCCCCCTTCAACATCACTTACTGGTAAAGGCGGTGTTTTGTATGTTTTGGTAAGTATCCCATTAATTCCCATAGAAGGTTCAGCAATTTTGGTCTCACCTCTGTAGTAGTCCTCACTGAGGGTGCTCCGAGTCGCTCCTGAATCGGTTAAAAACGGAACAGGCCTATATTTAACATATAAGGTCACAATTGGTTGCTCATTGTAAGCGTGTGAGATCAAGGGAAATGCTGGGATACTACCTTCTGGGCAGCTTCATTTCAGTTGTTGTTGATTGCCCTGTATAGGGAATCGGGGACCCTGTTGTTTTGGGGCAACTTGATTCTGTTGGCTAGATTGGGGTCCCTGTGTATGCATTTGATCTTGATCTTGAGTATTTGGGTCATTCTATTCATAAGGACATTGATTTCTCCAGTGCCCCTCCTGTCCACAGTTAAAACAACATGTGCTTGACTGCTGGGGGGGTCTGGAAAAACCATGCCCTTTCCCTCTTATTCTTCCTCTTCCTCTGCCTCTACCTCTATTTCCACTGTCCCATTGTCCACCATTAACTTGGGGAGGCTGGGCTTGCACTCCACCCTGATAATGGGTACTCACTGCTTTCTCTTTTATTACATTGAAACACCCTGCTGCTTCTTTCTGTATTAAAGTTTCCTGAAATTGGTCAATCGTCTGTGTGGTCCATTCCGATATCATCTGTTTGACCACCAAGGCGAACTGGGGTTTTAGATAATTCATATAAGTTTGAATAAACAAAGCTCCCACATCAGTAGTTGTAGCTAATCCAGCTTCTGTTGTCCAATTTTCATGAAACCTTTTCCAGAACTCAACTACAGTCTCTCCTGACTTTTGTTTGCATGCTATGGCAGTAGGGAGGGAACTTTTATTTTTAAATACTCTCATCATTTCAGTCTCTAATTCCATCCACATGGTGTTCCTACCTGGTACTGTGTTTAACCCATATGTTCCCGCATTTCTAGTGTCAATAGTGTTTATAGTTGCAACATTTGCCCAGTTCCACAAATCGGTGTGTCCTATGATGCTATCAATGATAAGACGCATATCTTCCTGTGTGTAATTTCTACCCTTACAGTCCTTTTTTAAGTAAGTTAAAGTACCTCCTGCAGAGGCGGTGGGTTTCGGGCAATGTTTTACTATCCTGTCAATGTCCTCAATGTCTATTACCTTTTTCAACATTTCATTTCCAATGGTCATGAAAGACGCTTGAAGATTAGGGTTACAATATACAGCTCCACTCTTTGTTTTAGGGGGACTGAATATTTTATCCCTATCAGCTTTTTCCTGTTCTTCCTCCTGCTCTTGGCCAGGTGGTGAAACTACCTCTCCTATAGCTCCCTGATCTTCTGGTTCAGCTACCTCGACTTGGGCTCTCGCTTCTCTCCTCTGTGGGTGCTGTCTATCTTGTTGTGGAGCAGGAAAGATCTGCTGTTGTGGTTGTGGAGCGGGAGGGACCTGCCGTTGTCTGGTTGCATAATGTCCAGCCAGAAGATCAATATCTTCCTTTGCTAAACTCGGATAGACATGTACATATGCGGGTGGAGAATGACTGACTATTGGCAGGGATGGGGCTGTAGGGTCAGGGAAAACTCTCTTTTTATCGGCTTCTTCTCTATGTTTCTGGTCATAATCTTCCTTACTTAGACATTTGGTGGGCTTGTTTCCTAAACACAATCCTTTAATCATATCCATATGAAAATTATCGTTATTACCATTCCGGGAAAAGGGGTCTACACTGTGTATGGTTTCGGTCCATCCCGCTAAATTTGAAACCCATGGGACTATAAATTCATAATTAGTACCACAAATTCTGGCTACAAAATCTTTACATTTTTCTCCTGGGTTGGGAAGAGGGGGAGGATCTTCTTTACCTTGTTTCTGACCCATATTGACAGCGGGAGCCGACTGTTTTACCACGCAGCCTTCTGACCCACACAACAGATTATCTTATAACTTCTAAGCGACAGAAAGAAAAAGCAAAAGATTTTGGGGTCACCGGAGTCTATTTCCTCATTAACCTCCTCATATTTCTTCCCAAAAGAAATGTATATATATATATGTGTATGCAGTACTGCTTATCTTTGTGGATTTCCCAAAAACCCTCCAATATTAACCTCTGGCGTGATCCTATCCCCTACTAATTTATGGGTCTAAAAAAGCTTTAAATCAGAGCTGGGGCAAGGAATATTTTGTCAATAAAGACAAATAAAACTTACCCTCAGCTGACTTTTGCTTATTTTTCTATCCCAGACAACGAGCCCCCAGGTGTAGGGAAATTCAGCTTCTAGGACCACCCAGATAGGTTCAGGTAATGCAGGAAGACTTCCGTAGACACCCAGGCCCGGAGATATATATAATGTGACACAGGGATTGTCCCCAGCATCCTCAAACAAGGCATCGTCAAACCTCTACTCAAGAAACCAAACCTGGACCCTCAGGATCCAAACAACCGTAGGCCGATTACAAGCCTCAACACCATTTCTAAGATCATGGAGAAAGCTGTAGTACATCAGCTTCAACTTCACCTGGATACTCACAAACTCCTGGACCCGCTGCAATCAGGCTTCCGCCCGGGTCATGGAGCAGAAACAGCTCTCCTCAAGATTTGGGATGACGCCCTCGAAGCAGCAGATGACGGAGAGCCGTGTCTCCTCGTACTGCTAGACCTAAGTGCAGCGTTTGATACAGTAGATCACAATACTCTACTCGTCCGCCTCACAGAAGTAGCCGGAGTCCAAGACATAGATCTCCATTGGTTCGCGTCCTTCCTAGGAAATCGGTCACAGACAGTGAAACTAGGAAAATTCCTCTCCGAAACTCGGGCAGTCACCTGCGGAGTCCCTCAAGGCTCTCCGTTGTCACCCGTTCTCTTCAACATTTACATTCGCCCACTCCTTCAAATCATCAGATGCTCAGATCTCTGCTTCCACTCTTACGCTGACGACACGCAACTTTATTTCCGGATCAATGGAAAAAAAGATCACCAACAACAACTTGAAAACTGCCTCAAATCAATAGAGGACTGGATGACCACCAACTCCCTCCAGCTGAACCAATCAAAGACAGAGCTTCTTATCTTACACCAAAATCATAAGCCCGCAACCAAAACCTCCTGGTCTCCACCAACCGTCTTTGGGCAGACTATCTACCCAAAGACCAAAGCGAAGAGTCTCTGGGTTATTTTAGACGCACAAATGTCAATGGATGCGCAAATAGGATCTGTAGTCAGTCGATCTCACCATCTGCTGCGCATGCTTCGCAGACTCATCCCTTTTATCCCAAAGAATGACAAAGCAGTGGTAGTTGGAACAATCATTAATTCACGACTGGACTACGCAAACTCGCTTTACATAGGATTACCACAATATCAACTTGCGCGATTACAACTGATCCAAAACACAGCGGCAAGGCTGATAACAGGAAAAAAACCATGGGAATCCATTTCTCCTTCACTGAGGAGCTTACATTGGCTAACCGTAAAAAATCGGATCACGTTCAAGACCCTTTGCCTCACCCACAAATGCGTGCATAGAGAAGCTCCGCAATACCTAATGGAGAAAATAAATCATTACACACCAAACCGCAGTCTTCGATCAGCCAACAAAAACCTCCTCCTCGTGCCCAAAGCCCGGCATAAATCCAAGGGTGATCGGAGATTCGCTGTCCAAGGGCCTCGGCTATGGAATGCTCTACCAATCAACATCCGCCTGGAAGAAAATCACCTGGCTTTTAGGAAAAAACTCAAGACCTTCCTCTTTTAGCAGATGATCAAAGCTCGCCACAGCGCCTAGAGGCGATTCAGTTCGCATTGTGCGCTATATAAGTATTTAATTCATTCATTCATTCAGGAGACAGGTTTGCATTCATTCACTTTAAAGATATCTGCTTAAACAAGGCGAAAGTTGCACTTATATACAATCTAGGGATAACAAGGGAGGAGTTTCTGAAGTGTTACACGTATACAGAAGAAATAGCTTCAGTCAATATTTTACTTATTAGCTGGTGCCATAAGACAAAATTCACATCATTTTTACTACAAAATATATGTATTCTTGAACAGATGTCGTTATCTTATCTAAAACAAACGCAAGCCTGAGCTAGATCAAACTCCACAGTCTTAATATATATGTAAAAATAACCTCGAGAACATTTCTATAGATAACAGTTTAAACATGTGTGAGTTTCAACTTAAACTCATATTTGAATTTAGGAGTTTTCATAGTAAAACATAAAATCTTCAACAAAATGGAGTCTATATTGCTATCGTTCTTTACAGTTTTGTCATCCTTTTAGTATGTAGGCATGCATTCCTCTTTTACTGTAGTCTCTTAGCTAAGTTGTGTAAGACCGTGACCTCTACAAGCCTTACTATGTCTTTTCTATTGAATACACTGGCAAAAGTCCTATTTTTATTAGCCAGCTCAGTAAAATACTGACCAGGTGGAAATTGTGGAGTTGAGCCAAGCACCTCTCAGCTTATACAGTAAACTTAGAGAAGGTCTGTGTCAACACTCTGCACTACCGCACTACGTATATTAAATTTGCAGTACAGGAAATTAAATATTGATTAATAAACTAGTAATTATCTTTTCTACAGTATTTTTTGTGTACTCCGACAATAGAGGTAAGCATATCAGTAGATCAGCGAACCACACAGAAAATGCAACTTTAGCTTAGGTGTCATTAGAGGCTGCATAAAAATGCATTTTTAAATCTTCAAGAAAGCCTATGATCTCCACAAGCTTATTAATTACTGTGGGCAAGGCTTTGTATAGCGGGGGCTTTTGTATATGGTGCATAGCATGTTTATAAAGAAAAAGAATTGATTGTTTGCCAACAAAGAAATACTATGCATTGGGGTTGATTTACTAAAATAAATAAACAAATACATTTTGCACGTTGCAGGTACAGTCGCACTCTGTAAGTGCAATTGCTGCAGAGCTTGGTAAATGAGAGGAAGCTTTGCAGATTTCCATCATAAATTCATGTGCGAGCAAAAAAAAAAAATTTCAGAGTATAAAAACTATAAGAGGAGGGAAGCATCCCCCTGTGGTTTCCGCGTTCTGGTGAGGGTTTAATGGTAGCCTTTGTGTGTATCTCAAAGTGGTTTCTGACCTGGACCCAGGACTATCAGAGTAAGGTTGGGGATGGAAAAGATAGGTGGAAGTTTAGAAATAGACAAGTGGACAAGCAGATGTAGAGGGTGGAGAGATACGAGGTATAAATGGGGCTGGCAAAAGCGGCCGTTGGTTCCTTCATGCATATCTGGTGGGACTGTCCACTTCTCCACTCATACTGGAGTGAGGTCCACCGTGTCATAGTCCAGGTAACCACACATCATCCAGAATTCTCCCCGTCCCAATACCTACTACATTATACATCCCTCTCGAAAAAGACCTATCGGAAATCATTACTCCTGCACATGATTAATGCGGCCACCCAATGTATTCCCAGGCATTGGAGATCTACAACCCCCCCGACCATTGAAGAATGATACAGACAAATTAACAGGACGGAAGAAATGGAAAGACTGGTCCACCAAGCAAATGACAGACACTCCACGTTTACTAACACATGGGCCTGCTGGATCCATTTTCGCACATCCTTGCACCAAACTTCTGCCACACCACCACGACCACATTGAAACACAGCTAAGACGGATAATCTTAACACTACTCGAACTCCGTCCTCCCCTTCCCCATCCCCCACTTGCCCAACCCCCACTCACACCCTTACCCCGACCTCTCCTCTAGAAGGGTTCCCCCCCTTCCCCACCTTCCCCTTCACCTCTTCTCCACCCTAATCGCCAGATTATACCCTTCTGTATGCTCTTGGAGAAATCTTCCTGCTCTATGTTCTGAAATTAAGACTAAGATGCGTCCATTGACACACACGATGGTCTGACCTACTTCACTGGCTACGTCCAGTTGCTAAATAAACAACACTAACTCATTGAGAATACTTTTCCATCCACAGTGTGCTCCCCTTTGGGGTGGATGGCTAGCCTGGAGACTGGACGTGGCTACAAGTACCCGCATATGGACCTGTCTCATTACGCCACTATACCCACACATATATTTGATGTTAGTTTATACCTAATATGGTTAATGCCTCATAGGCTTTTAGTTATTACACTTCAGGTGATAGTTCCACATCATACAACTATCGTTACAACATAAATTAGCCCCCCCTGGGGGTGTTTGGGCTTTCTATCTATGTAATCCAATACTTCAGATGACTGTTAGTCCGTTCAATCTATTTACATCAATCGGATTACGATGACTATGCTGTACTGGTTAACCTGCCTTCCCCCCATCTTTTTCTTATTTCTCTCTTATTTTTCTAATCTTTCTATAAAACTATGATGCATGTACGCCTATGCCAAAATGTTAATAACAAGATTTGTATTTTCTCATAGTACTGCTCCATGTTCGTACTGCTTGTACTAGCTTACTACGAATGCTTCGGTTATTTGTAATCTTTGCAATATTTGTCAATAAAGTTCTTTTGGAAAAAAAAAAAAATGGGGCTGGCAAAAGAGAAAAATAAATGGGGAGAATATGAGAGAGACATGAATAACAAAACAGACAAAATGGAGGGGAAAGCCTATAAAAAGTCTCTATCTATTGTCTCCAGGGGTCTTGTCTTATGGGTCTCCAGGATCAGCCAGAATTCAGGTGGCTGCTTGGCATGTGGTTTAAAATGTGTGAACTCCAGTGTCAGGCTTTTGTTACATGGGACAATACATTCAGAAATTCTGTAGTGGATTTGTACAACGTCTAGTATGTCCATGTGTTGTTATATTTGGTCAGCATATCTTGGACAGAATGGATATCTGGTCTTACACCTGGTCTTACAAACAGTCTCTCAGAGTAGGTATTTGTGTTGTTCTACAAAGCATGGGAATACACACTCTAGTCACACTAACCATATGCATTTCCAGGGATTTCATGTAATGCTACCAAGGCAGGGATGTTTGCTGAAGAGGATATTGGAAAGTGAAAAATTAATAGTGTAAGCAGTCACCACCTTGATAATTCTGTATACAGTATGACTGGAGCAACGAGCATTGCCATCATATACAATATGTCATACTTTCCCTTTTCCGTAGCACAGCACCATCAGCACTTTGAACCTCCTACTTGGGTAAATTTTGTGTAGGAATTTATGTAAAGATGAGAATATGCAAGGAGGAAATTATGCACTGTACTTTAGAGGGGTTAGGGGAACAGATACTGTTGTAAATTCCAGTCTACCATCCACGTCAGGTGACACTTCCAGTAGCAGCTTTTGATATCCAGAAGTTCAATGCCTCCCTTGTGCTTAGGCAGTGTCATGTGAGAAAGGCCAATATGGAGGGGTATGTTGTTCCAAATAAAACAGCTAAAAAAGTCTGTGTAAGGATGTTAAGAACGCAGGAGATATCTATTGAATTGCCTGTATAACATATAGAGGACGCAACAAGATATTCATCTTCAGCACAGCAGCTCTCCTGAACCAAGAGAAGTAATATCTATTCCAAGTCTTACAGACCATTGAAAGTTTTTTGAGAATGGGTTAGTAGTTATAGGTCCAAATGTTTGGCTGGCAGCTGTATGAAAAGGAGTTAATTGAAAAGGAGGTACAGGAAAAGGAAAGATTACATAAAGCTACAACTGTCCTCAAGGGAAATGTTCAGGGTGTGTGATTTGATGTAGCTGATTTTCAGTTTGGAAAGACATTTAAAGGCTTCATGTTCTTTCACTAAGTTTGGGAGAGTAGTGTGTAGCTCAGTAAAAAAAGCAGCACGTCATCTACAACAAGTTGTAACTTTGTATTACTTTCCTTGAACTGTGAGGTCTTTCAGGCCAGGATTAGATTAAAGGTAGTATAGAAATAAACATTTTATTTTTTAAACATACTGTAATTACACTTTCTTTCACTAAAAACTATATATTTGTAATGGAGTTATATATTTGTACTTGTTAAAGAATACTCTGGAAAACTTCCCATATAATGAGTTACCGTCTCTGAGGAAAAGGTAATGCTTGCAACATTCCAGCACTGATGACACCTTTCTGTGCTCTTAAAAACTTCATAGGAGACCACTTTATGACTCAATTCAGTGCTGGGCAAGAACAGCATGTTTACAGCAAAGATGGATATACTTAAACCTCTTGTATTTTATTGTATTATAACTGCATTCTCTCCCTTTATATTGTAAAGTGCTGTGAAAACTATTGGTGCTATATAAATACTGTATTATAAAAAAAAATAATAATAATAATAATAATAATAATAATAATAATAATAATACAAAATACAAAATACAAAGTTCCTAGTGCTCTATATCTTCAGAACAAGTTAATGTTCAGAACTATAAAATATATGGTACTGGAAAAACTGATATGGAGTCTTCTAAGATCTTAAAAGATCTTACCTACAGCGTATGAACTATCTATGTATGTATGTATGTATGTATGTATCTATCTATCTATCTATTTATCTATCTCTATATATGAAAATTCAAAGGGTGAGGTACACAGCGGTCTGAGCAAAATGTGCAAGCAATCTGGCCTTCCCAAGGGCCAAAATATAGAAAGAAGAGATGGGATTGCTGCACATAAAAAAATATTCAAAATGTAAAAATTTACATTAAAAAATGCATGGTATACATGGTGACGTTTCGGGCTAACACAGATAATGCCCTTCTTCAAAACCACATATCAACAAATGACCACATACATGGACAAATATATAGCTCATTATAATCATCATCACATGATAAGATAATTGAATCATTAAGCAAGCTGGAATCAATTCATAATGAAGTATACAAAATTCATTATCATTATATATTAATTAATTAGAAAAACTGGAACGACTCTAAGCAACAGGTGTATTGAATGCCTCACATCATAAAGATGTAATCAGTTGGACAGAATGTCTAAAGAAAAAAAAAAAAGTATAAATAATAATGAAAAAGTTGAAAAAAATAATGATGCAACCTATGTCTGGCTAGCCAGACTACGACAACATGGATACCCTACAGATATAGTTCATCAAGAACATGTGAATTTACATTGAAATAAAATCAGAACCACAAGTCTCAGAATGCCACTTATTTCACAATTTCATCTCTTCTCTAACAAGATAAATAGTATTATTAAAAAACACTGGTCTATTCTCATTAGTAATTATCCTACTGTTCCTGAATTTTACCAACTCCCAGTATCCTCGTACCATCGCGGGAGAACCATATATGATAGATTAGTCAAATCAGATCAATATATTATACCTACCCTTCGTGTCACATTTTTGGGTCCACCAAATAAAGGCTAATGCCCCTGTCTCTGCTGTATACAGTGTATAAGTATGATTAAAGGCAACAGTTTCTCTCACCCCATAAAGGATATAACATACCAATCATGGACTACTTCATCTGCCAGTCCTCTTATGTTATATACATTATTAAATGTCCATGTGGGCTTGTTTATGTAGGAGAGACAACACAAAAAGTCAAAGAAAGGATTGCAAGACATAAGTATTCCATTAGAGATCAACTCGATAAATTACCATTGGCCACTTTATAGAACAAAATCATAAGGTGTCACAATTGAGATATACTGAGATATACTGTATGGTTATTGAAGGTATACCAAAAAATAGGCAAGGAGGGAATAGGTAACTAGAATTGAGGAAAAGAGAGGTTAATTAGATACACAGTTTAGATACTTTACAACCCAAGGGGTTAAATTCAGATTTTGACTTTTTTGTAATAGCACTTGCTGTAATAGTTTTTTTCTGATAATTTTTTTTTCCTTTGTACTAGTTTTCCTGTATTAGTCTATTTATGTATTCGTTTTTCATTAATAGTTTATACAAACATGAATATGAAGGACTATACAGTATTTATGTATTTTTATTTTTTGTTTGCACCATTTTATATTATTTTTTCATCTTTTTCATTATTATTTATTAATTTTTTATTTTAATTTCTTTAGACGTACTGTCTGACAGATTATATCTTTGTGATGTGAGGGATTCAATATATCTCTTGCTTAGAGTCATTCCAGTTTTTTGAATGAATTAATATATGATAAGGATTTGGAATTTTGTATACTTCCTTACAAATTTATTCCAGCTTGCTTAAGGATTCATTTTATCCAAACATGTGAGGATGATGATAATGAGCTATATATTTGTCCATGTATGTGGTAATTTGCAGGTATGTGGTTTTGAAGAGGGGCGTTATGTGCAGTAATCCCACCTCTTCTATTTCTCTCTCTCTCTCTCTCTCTCTCTCTCTCTCTCTCTCTCTCTCTCTCTCTATATATATATATATATATATATATATATATATATATATATATATATATATCTTTATGTCTATTTCTAAATTCATTCAACATTTGAAGAGTGCAATAATAAGGGTCAAACATTCAGGTTGTTTCTTTTAAGAAATTTGATGAATAGAATAATAAAATGTTATTGTAGGCAGAACATATTTACTGTTTGATAATTTGATCTGAATGAATATTTATATCAATCAATTTAACATCTGCTTGCATAAGTTATTGTAACAACAAAGGGAACATAACTTCATATGTATAAATTAATGAATACGCTCATTTGTCTTTGTGCAATTATTTTCCTTTATAACTGCTAGTAAAATAGTGGAATTGTGCCAAGCATTTCCCTCTCTCACAGTGAATACAAGGCACTTACCAAGGAGTTATTTACACAATTACGTATAACACAAGTTAACATTCGGATGGGCAGACTAAAGAAAATATGCTGCAGTAGTTTAGGACCAGCAGAAATTAGTGGGTGCCAATGGCTTAAATGGAAGAAGGAATAGCAGTAACATGGAGGTTTCCATATCATATATTTTCTAGAGGCAGCAAGCTGCTGACATAACTTTAACTGTAGTCTCACCTATTGGTGAAATCTTGACTCAAAGCCACCAAACTGACTTTAAAGCAGTGAGCTATACAAAGAATTTAAAGGTTCTACTGATATTTATGGAAGGTAGAGACCCTTCCATACTAAAGCATGATACATTAGAAGCTGATTCATTTAAATTGGATGGAAAATATATTTATTAAACAAAATATAATAGGAAAGGCTAAAATTTTGACCAATAGGTAAATTAACAAAGCCATTTCCTATCCCATTGTTTGACAGAATAGCAGGAATGTTATTGGAATTTCATCAAAGCAAAATCTATTAATTTTACTCATCCTTAATCCTCAATCAAAAAACTGGTAAACTCCTCATTTACTGTACATGAAAAAATAAATAAACTAGAGGTGAGCAATTAATTTCAATGGCAAATTATGATTTTGAAATCCAGACTTTACTCATAAAGTAGAATTCGAGGCTAGCTCTTACTAATCTTAAAGTGGCTCCTTCCCACCTTCTAACTCCTATACTAACTACCCTGTAAGATGCTTATATTTACCTATTCTCAGGGAATTCCAGTTCAGTCACATGATCTCCCCAGCAGCCATCTTCAGGGGAGAGAAAAAAGTGCCGCCAATGAATGGAATGCCTGAGAGGTGAGGTCCCCCATAGAATTACTATAGGGCATCAGTTTTTGGCTGTCCCTCCTCTCCCCTAAAGCTGACCACTGGGTGTGGATCACAAGACTGGACAGGAGCTACCCACTTATCGCCCTCAGAGAAAACTTACACCACTACTATCCAATGTTCATGCAGCATCCTGGGGAATGAAGATTATCTTCTCCTCTGGAGCAAACATATCAGATGTATTCTAAGATTTGTGATTCTTCACATTTATTCTGCTTCTTTTTTAAGAAGTGGGTTGTGGCACTTTGGACTATTCATTATCTGTAAGCTTTGATGCAAAATAAAAAAAGTCTTGATATGTCAAAAGTTCTAACTCCAACATCCATTCCCTTTGAACTGCTACAAGCACTTATGTGGCCATTTGCCCTGACGTATGTACAGTACTGTATATCTGACTAGTCAAGAGAGTTTATCCAGGTACAGTATGTCACTCTGTCCTTTGCAGTCCAAGCTAGTCTGTCATTTGGTGTCAATGTCGTTTTCAATGATTGTGTGTTAGTTTTGATGAATTATCTTTTTTAGTAAAATATTAAGCAAGTTATTCCTCACACACAGCATAGGTATACTAAAGCCTCATACACATAATAGGACTTTGTACAAACTTTCCCTTGGATTTTTGTACAAAGGGCGTCGGCCCTGAACTTGTATTGCATACACACAGCAGGACTTTTTCAGCCAACTTTCACCAAATCATGTGGTTTTTATGCTCTTTACCGCCACCTTTTGTCAACTTCTGTATTGTTGTCTGATCTTTTGCATTGGTTCTGTGAATGCCTGTTTGTACTTTGCCAGAAAGTTTGTCCATTCGCACAGCCAACAAAAGTCTGATGAAAACCCAAAAAGTTTGTCCGATGGAGCGTACATACGGTCAGATGTTGCTCCAAAACAGCTAATTTGCATGTTTGTTGTCAAAAAGTCTGATCGTGTGTATGGGCCTTTAGAATGACTAAAGCCTCATACACACGATCGGACTTTGTACAAACTTTCCTGTGGATTTTTGTACAAAGGGCGTCGGCTGAGAACTTGTATTGCATACACACAGCAGGACTATTTCAGCCAACCTTCACCAAATCACGTGGTTTTTCTGCTCTTTACCGCCACCTTTGGTCAACTTCTGTATTGTTGGCTGATCTTTTGCATTGGTTCTGAGCATGCCTGTTTGTACTTTGTACAAAAGTCCTATGGTTTTCTGTACACACGATCAGACTTTGCTCCATCGGACTTTTGTTGCCAGAAAGTTTGTCAGTTCGCACAGCCAACAAAAGTCTGATGAAAACCAAAAAATTTTGTCCGATGACACGTACACACGGTCGGATGTTGCTCCAAAACAGCTTATTTGCATGTTTGTTGTCAAAAAGTCTGATCGTGTGTATGGGCCTTTAGAATTACACACCAAAACACATCTCCTAAATATGGCGATACCATATGTGTGAAACTTTTTTACAGCCTGGATACATAGAGGGACCCACAATCCAATGAGCACCTTTGGGTTTTCAAGCAGCATAAATTACGCATTTAATTTCCTGACAACCTAACACATTTTCGGAGACCCTGGAGCATCAGGATAGTAGAAAGACCCACACAATTACCTCATTTTGGAAAGCAAATACTCCAAGGTATTTTCTGGTGAGTCTTTTGAAAATGCAATTTTCTGCTAAAAGTTTTTGAAAAATTCAGGAAAGGAAATTGAAATATCTAAATTATTAACAACTTTGTGTAAAAAATACATTTCAAACACACATCATAGGCATACTTAGAATTATACCCCAAAACACATTCTGATACTCCTCCTTTGTATGGGGATACCACATGTGTGAACCTTTTTCACAGCCTAGCCACATAAAGGGGCCCAAAATCTAACAAGCAACTTTAAGCATTCTAGAGAGATACAATACGTATTTAATTTCCTGACTACCAACCACATTTTTGGAGGCCCCGGAACACCAGGACATTGTAAACACCCACAAAATGGCCACATTTTGCCACAAGATTTTGGAAAATGCAGAAAGAAAATGATACCCAAAGTTGGTAGTTTAACCAGTTCCCGACCAGGACCCCTGTGAGTCCGGTCGCGGGCCTTGCAGACTCGATTGCCATGGGGATACCCGCGATTGTCTCACAGGGAAGGAGAACGGGGAGATGCCGTTGTAAACAGCATCTCCTCGTTCTGTCTAGCAACAAGTGACACTGATCTCTGCTTCCTGTGATTGGAGCAGAGATCAGTGTTCACTAGCACACAGCCCAGCCCCCCACAGTTAGTAACACGCCCCTAGAACGCACTTAACTCCTACACTGCCACCCCCCGGTTAACCCCTTCACTGCCAGTGACATTTACACAGGAATCAGTGCATTTGTATAGCACTGATTGCTGTATAAATGACAATGGTCCCAAAAATGTGTCAAAAATGTCCGATGTGCCCACCATAATGTCACAGTCACAATAAAAATCGATGATCGCCGCCATTACTAGTAAAAAAAATTATTAATAAAAATGCCATAAACTATCCCCTATTTTGTAAACACTATAAATTTTGCGCAAACCAATCAATAATCGCTTATTGCGATCTTTTGGTTATCAAAAATATGTAGAAGAATACGTATTGGCCTAAACTGAGGAAAAAAATGTTTTTTATATATTTTTGGGGGATATTTATTGTAGCAAAAAGTAAAAAATAATGCGTTTTTTTCAAAATTGTCGCTTTTTTTTGTTTATAGCGCAAAAAATAAAAACCGCAGGGGTGATCAAATACCACCAAAAGAAAGCTCTATTTTTGGGAAAAAAGGACGTCAATTTTGTTTGGGAGCCATGTCGCATGACCGCGCAATTGTCAGTTAAAGCGACACAGTGCCGAATCGCAAAAAGTGGTCTGGTCATTGGCCTGCAAAATGGTCCGGTCTGAAAGTGGTTAATAAGATATTTCTCACACAAAGCATGGGTATACTTAGAATTACATTTACCACATGTGTGAGACTTTTCCACTTTTTTGACTGATTATATAGTGGACATTGTATCTTGTGTATCACACAAATCAACTAATCATATCAAAACTAATGTACTGTAATGGTCACCTCTATACAAGTGATCAAGGAATATAGCTTACTGTAGCTTCACTTATAGCAGTCCCAGTTCCTATAAGCCAAGCAAGCCTAGCCTACTGGTATATGGCTGCCCCCAGGAATGTCATGTTCACTAACCAGGATGTACACGGGGCTGAAGAAAGGAAGAACAAAAGGGTCCCTGTGGTGCCAGGAGTGCAGTTGTTTGCAGGGGATGGCTGTGACTGGTGTCTCACAGGAACATAGTCAGTCAGATGTGCAGATGGGTCAGTTCAGGACGCAGACAGAAACATGGTCTGAAAATAGGCAGAAATGTGGTGCAGAAACAGGCCAGGGTCAGTACAGGTGGCAGGCAGCGATAACACTGCATCAGTGTGGTGGTAATCAGGAACATTGTTGCTAGCTGCACTGGTCTGGTGACATTGGTGACTAGTGTGGCAGCAATCAGGAACACTGCTGCCTACTTATACTGGTCAGGTGATATTGGCACTGGTGTGGTGACAATCAGGGATAATATGACTGGTGTAGCAACGATCAGGGACACTGTAACTAGTGTGGGGGTGATTTGGGAGAATATCGTATGGCTGGAGTGGCGGTGATCAGGGACACTGTAACACACAAAAGGCAGTGCTAATAAAAATGTAATTGAAAACGTGATATATAATCAACAACACCAAATTATGTGAAAATATATGTGGAAAAAATTATAAATAAACTAGCATAGAAAATAAAAGAATATTAAATAAAAATATTAAATAAAAAGTGTATATAGGAAAAGTGTATCCGCATATCATAGCATTCTTCCTTAGAAATCCTTCCTGTTCACAAAAATCATCCTTCATCTATTTGTGCAGTATGATCCACCACTAATAGCAGAGAATCCCCCACCTTGTAATACAAGTAAGGGTGCCTCTTACCTGATCTAAAGGACCATCACATTATAAATGGTCATAATGCACTTGTCATGTCAAGGTCAGAGGTTGCTCTTGCTCTGCCTCTTTTTTTCATTTTAAAAGTTTTTTTATTTTGTTTTCATTCAGTTATATTGGTTCCATGAGGTAATCCTTATTTTTGCCACAAGATAGAGCTCTTACATATTATTCTAAACAGTTTGCTCCAGTCTGTATTCGATAGTAGGGAAAGGGTATATAATACAAGTGTACATGATGGATGCCATTCGGCCTGCCCCCTGAAGACGTTATTACGACGTAACATGTTGGGCATGGCTTTGAGATTATCATGTACTGGTGCTGGCCCATGCTGTTTGCCAGTCTGATTTTGGGCCTAAGCTATCAGCCTGCTGTAAGAAATTTCTATTTAGGGAACTATGCTATTTTGGTATTTTGTGAACTGTATTTTAGTGATTTGGATTGAATTGATAAAAGCAGAAACATGTTAACATATTTCACAATGGGAGATTGCATATTTTTTAGTCAATGTTGACATTTGTGTTGGAATTGCTTGCATGCCGTGGTGGAGTCATCTCTGACCTTGACATAACGAGTGCATTATGACCATTTATAATGTGATGGTCCATCAGATCTGCTAAGAGGTGCTCTTACTTGTTTACTTGTTTACTTGTTTGGTGGATTCTCTTCTATTACTGGTGGATCATACTGCACAAATAGAGGAAGGGTGATTTTTGTGCACACTTTATGGATTGGACTCTTTCTTGGAGGAAGGGTTTCCAAGGAAGAATGCTATGGTGTGTGAATACACTTTTCTTATGTACACTTTTTTATTTAATGTTTTTCATTTTCTTTGACAGCTAATTTATTTATACTTTTTTTCACATATATTTTCACATAATTTTCACTTGGTAGTATGTATAAAAAACAAAAAAACTGAGCAGTGCGATGTTACCATAGCGACACTGCACTCGTCGTTTTTCACTATGATTGCTTATACAGCCATGAGGGCTGTATAAGCAAACATTTCTGACAGTTGTCAACTGCATCCCTGAAGCCATTGAGACCCACTAAGGCTTTTGCAGGGGACTTAATGCATAGCCTACCGACTATAGGCCCTGAAATTTGAAGGAGCTACAAGCATTTAGAAAGATATTCTGTTATGTAATGCAAAAGGACATTATTAAGGAGGCCATGATGGTCTCTGCCAGCTTGGGACTCAGTGGACAGATGTATGTGAAAGGAATGCTGATTAATGAGATCTGTAAAGCTCGGGTCTTTCACCCAATAGTTTATTGTCTCATTTTGTTGTGTATTCTTTGCTGGGTTGTTTGGGGTGTGGCTGTATTCCAATGATATATTGTGTCTGTCTGCCTTGGATATTATGGGATGTTTTGTTACATTGGTGGCAAGCAGTGGGATGCTTCCTACAGTCTTTGACATCCAAACCTCCATCTGGATCCAAGGTTCGGATAGCAGGAGAGGAGGGGAGGTACAGATACCAGCCACCATGAAAGAGGAATTCGGAAGGAGGTTGCGAGAGATGCAGATACAGCACAGTTGACCAGTATCAGAGCAGGTCCTGCTGAGATGGTATGATTCTATCCACTGAGAACTCTGGAAGGAAGTGCTAGCCCATGAGCGGCAACACCAGGGAAAAATTCTCTCCTCCTTCCAGGAAAGGTACTGGACGCAGTACGAAGTGTGAATGGTGTTTTTGGGGAACAACTGCATAAGGAATGGAAAGCTGAGTTAACCAGGCTGGTCCAGGATGGAGATACGCTTGTTTGTAGCCCAAGTGTGCCCGTTGGACAGTGGATGACACCCCAACAGAAGGCTTTGGCTACGGCGGCCTGTGGCTGTTATTTGAGAGGCTGTCACAGGACCCTGACTTTGGGATTGATTCGGAGTAGCGTTTGGAAGAGATCTCGGAATACAGAGAACGGATGCTGAATGTCTCAGAAGTTCCCTGGGCATTGGAAGATTTGGAGTTTCTAGCCAATCAGGAATGGGAGCTGGAGATTGCCTACAGACAGCTGCTAGATTCTGTTCAGCAGCAGGTCTGGGCTCCCTTTGCCTGGGACTATCAGGAAATACCAGCTGACAACTCTGAAATCCTGGCTAAAGAGTCGGCAATGTGATAGAGTAACAGTGTGCTTTGCCAACCTGCCCCCACAGCTATGGATGCAGAGGTCTTATGGCAGATGCAGCAAGTGCTGACTGACCTTGATGATCCTGTTCTGCATGGGATGATCTTGGATGGAGGAATGCTTTGGTTCAGCATCTGGATGAGGATACGGAGATTGAGCAGTTGGCTCATTTCTCCAGCCACAGACCACAGGATGTATGGATTTAATTGACCGTTCATCAGAGGATGTTATTGACTATGAGTCACTTGCCAAAGTGTTGTTACTGGGCCCAATGCAGCCAGTCTGTGCCCTGGATTTTCAGCAATTCCAGAGACTTGTGATTTAATTGACTTTTCTGCTGAGGAAGAACAACTGAGTGAGCCTCCAGCAAATGAGCTATCATCAGGGTAGAACATCACAGAGCTCTACCCAGCACCCACAGCAGCATCTGTGGAGTTACAGAAAACTTCCCCAGCTAAAGCACTAGCCACCGGACAGAGGGTCCAAGACCTCTGCCCCACATCTATGGCAGTTCCAGAGGCTCAGGGTGAGAAGGTGGTGGTCACTTTCCAGCAGCAGATCAGGATACAGGGGGAGAAGGTAGAGGAGATGTTCGTCGTTCCTCCCCAACAGTCGGCCAGGGTAGAGGAAGCAGTTTTTCCTTCCCAGTAAAGATCTGTGCACCTGGGAGACAGTACCATAGACATGTCATCCCAGCAGCCAGATGAGGGAACAGAAGAGGAAGCAGCTGGCTCACCAATGGCAGCTACACAGTTTGGGAGTGGAGTAACCCAGCTTCCTGCCCCAACAGTTAGCCGAAGAGGATGATGTGGAGTCCCCAGCAGAAGTGCTGGCAACAGGGCAGAGTGTTATCAAACTCTGCCCAGCACCGGCAACAACTGTTGAGTTCCAGGGAGCCAGGGCAGTCGGCCCCTCTCTCCAGCAACAAGCTGATATAGTAAAGCTTTTACTCCCAGCTGAATCATTGGCAACAGGGCAGAGCGCCACTGGCCTCTGCCTAGCACCTACAGTGTCTATACAGCTTTAGGAAGCTGGGGTGATTGACCCATCTGTCCAGCAGCAGACCGAGCCTTGGAATGTTAAAACCACCCACCTGAAGTGCTGGCAGCCGGACATAGAGTCAATGACCTCTGCCCAACACCAACTGATGACAATTATTCCTTGTAGCCAAGAATGGCAATCATGCGGACTGACTACCGTATGTGAGTTCACTCTGTCTGACTAATGCTTGTCCAGACCAGGTGGTGGTCTGGGACCTTGTTAGTCAACTTTTGATGGGGGTGGGTCATTGGGGACAGAGGCTTTTGGAAGGGACTGAATGCTAGCCTCTAGCTACCGACTATGGGCCCTGGCATTTGAAGGAGCTACAAGCATTTAGGAACATACTCTGTTATGCAATTCAAAAGGACATTATTAAGGAGGCAATGATGGTCTCCACCACCTTGGGACTCAATGGACAGATGTATGTGACAGGAATGCTGATTGATGAGATCTGTTAAGCCAAGGTCTTTCACCCATTAGTTTATTGTGTCATTTTGTTGTGTACTCTTTGCTGGGTCGTTTGGGGTGTGGCTGTATTCCAATATTCTATTTTATCTGTCTGCCTTGGATATTATGGAATGTGTATGTACAGTAGATTAACTTTAGATTGGAGGGGCGAATTCCTGCTGATTGGACAGTCTACCCCACCCAGAATACAAAGGAGGGGGGGGGAATTGTCCCGAGTATTATCTGTGTACCTGTTTTTTCAATAAACAGTCCATGTTCAGCAACCAAACGAGTATTGTCTTGATTGTGGTCGTTAGTGGTTGGAAAATCTGATATCTATATTCAGACTTGGAGGAAGAGGTATATGACGAAAGCACTCAATCGGAGTGTGGGATGTTTTGTTACAATGGGAATCTAATTGTGTGCTTGGGGCAGAGTAAGAGTTCAGAAGTCAACATTGTCCAGATATCGGGTCAGTGCCTGGTGATCAAAGGCTACTCTCAAGGTTTATAGAGTCTGATAATAAAATACAAGGAGTTAATAATACGTTCTGAGGAAGTCAGTAATGCCCCTGAAGCGTCCTCAATATTGGCTATGGTGCTAATAGGTGTTTGCTCCTTCGCAAGCCAGGCTAGCAATTTACCATTTCTCTCACCTTGTTTGAACATGCGTTTTGATTGAAATAGCATCCTTTTCTGGGTAAGAGTGGTACGAAGCAGCTAAACTTGCAGCAGGAACATTAGAAAAGCCAGCGTCAGCGAGCCAGGAGAAGGTTGTTCAATAAGTTGAAGTGTAAAAAATACTGCTGTTAAAGCAACCGTATAATAAGAAAAATATACTCTGAAGGTTTAACAATGTAGAAAGCTTGACCTGGTGAAAAGTTCAACTATAGAAACAAGTTGTAAAATGACAACTACCTACAGGAACGAGGAGGTAGGATAATTAGAAGAGAGAATAGGGTAAAGAGGGGAGAAGGAGAAGATTGGAGGGGAGACAGGGGGGGGGGGGGTGAGGGTAGGTGTGAGGTCTCAGGTTTTGTTGGCTAGTATCAGGTAGGTCGATTTAGCGATACGTTGGTAAGGATGCCTCTTATGGGAGTAAAAGGGACTTATGAAAATTGGGTGGGGGAAAGTGTGTCACCCAAGTGCACCAAAGGGCTTCGAATTTGGCTACCTTATCAGATGAGATCTGAGTTCTTTTTGGCCCCAGATCTCATATTTAAGAGGTCCTGTGATGCTTTTTTTTTTTCTATTACAAGAGATGTTTACATTCTTTGTAACAGGAGTAAAAGTGACACTTTTTTTTAAAAACAGTGTAAAAATAAAAAGTAAAAGGTAAAATAAATAAGATTTTTTTTTTTAAATGCGCCCCGTCCCGCCAAACTCGCATGCAGAAGCAAACGCATACGTGAAATACATATAGGAAAACGTTGTCCAAACCACACATGTGAGATATTGCAGTGATCGGTAAAGCAAGAGCAATAATTCTAGCCCTAGACCTCCTCTGCAATGCAAAACATGCAACAGGTAGAATTTTTTAAATGTCGCCTATGGAGATTTTTAACGGTAAAGGTTTGTTGCCATTCCACAAGTGGGCGTAATTTTGAAGAGTGACATGTTGGGTATCAATTTACTCGGTGTAACATTATCTTTTGCAATATAAAAAAAAATTGGGCTAACTTTACTGCTGTCTTATTTTTTTATTTAAAAAAAGTGTGTTTTTTTTTTTAAAAAGTGTGCTTGTAAGACGGCTGCGCAAATATGGTGTGGCAGAAAGTATTTCAATGACCGCCTTTTATTCTCTAGGGTGTTAGGAAAAAAAAATGTATAATGTTTGGGGGTTCTAAGTAATTTTCTAGCAAAAAAAAACAGTTTTTAACTTGTAAACACCACATCTAAAAAAGAGACCCGGTCTTAAAGTGGTTAATTTTTCATCTTTTTAGAGTGAAAATATGTGTCATCTACATTGATAAATCTGTCCCAGACTTGTACAAATTGGTTGTTGTTGGCTGCCCAAACGTTCAGGTGCAGGGCACTTTCCTAAGTGAGAGAAAGCCTGATTTGCAGCCAACATTTATTTTGTATTTTTTTATAGGCTACTAATGTAGCAAAAACTGATTATAGAATCAATACTTAAAGCAGTTGTATAGTCATATTTTTAACTTTGACCTACAGGTAAACCTATAATAAGGCTTACCTGTAGGTAAAAAGAATATCTCCTAAACCTATATGGTTTAGGAGATATTCCCTTTGCAATGACCTGCTGACTTCAGCGGCACATCCACTCCGGGGATTCTCGCCTGAAAGTCGGGCAGACACCAGACGCTGCCGGGAAGAAAACTCCAGCGTGCAAGCGCGGGAGTGACGACATTGCGGCTCCGGCCACGCACAGTGCCGGAGTCGCGATACCCAGAAGTTACACCGAGGGAACATGTGAGCTCCCTCAGCGTGGACCGAGTGAGATGCCGATGCCTCGTTCTAAGGTAAGTATTTCATAATGAGCTAGTATGCGGTGCTAGTATGCGGTGCTAGTATGCAGTACTAGCTCATTATGCCTTTTCCCTTACAGGTGTAGAAAAAAAAAATCTGCGGGTTTACTCCCGCTTTAACGCTGAAAGGCTAGATTACCCTTTTAGTAAATACTTCATGTATGGTGTATTCTCCAATAGTTACACACAGAACACACTTTATTAGCTGGGATGCTAAGCTGGTGATTATCCTGTCCATTGCAAAATTTACTAGGTGTTAATAACTCAATAAACTATTTTGCTCTAAGGTAACAGCAGTCGCTTATTACAATATTAATGTTTTGCAGTTCATTATTGAACAAAAGATCACACACCAAAAACAACATTCTGAAAAATAATTAATAGTTTATATATCATGGAGAGAGGAGATTCTGGGAGGAAGGGAGGGGGTTCAAAACATGGAACACCATAACCATGAATTACCTCAATATCCCCCAGCAAAGTGACGGACTATCTTGATACCAGATTGTATAAAAACGTATAAATTTATTCTTAAATACAATTTAAAAGTTTTTTTTGAAAAAAAGGGAAAACAAATACATAAGGAATTTCAATTAATACAAAGTATAACTATGACATGGATATGTATGTTACAGCGATATTGTGTATCCAGTTCGGTCTTTGTATTCCTACTAGTTTCGCGACTGGTTCTGTCGCTTCCTCAGGAGACCTTGTTTGTCTGGAATTGAACATATCATGTCAAAACATTTATTCTTATTACATGATTTAACATAGTGCAAAAAACATTTGGTGTATTACTTTACAAAAAGTGTTGGAGAGTAGGCAGCTCACCACTATGGACACATCCAGTCGCAGAAAACCTTTGGAGTTTAGGGCAGTCCCCGCCAACCAGGCCTTGACTACCCTAGGGGCGGACACGGGAGGTATTAAGAGTCAGCTAGAAAATAATCAAAAGTGAAGGGTATTTTATTAATGAATTGCCACAGGAGTACTAGCTATTTTTTACTGGAAAAGTGTCCAGTAAACATGTATGCATAGATAGTATTTCTATCCAAATGACTGTTAGGTAGGATCAACATACCGGTATATTCAAAGGTTTTTCAAACAGTACTGCATAGGTGGGGGTACCCCAGATCGGCAGGAATATAAGTGGAGTAAAGGTAGTAAAAACCAGTGGGAAGTCCTGTCCTTCAGTCAATTCAGGATGGAGACTGCATTGATAGCAACCAGGTGGATCCTGACAGAAATATACAGCCATAGATAGTGTTACTATAAATGAATAATCTGGGTCAAGCTAAGCAAAGAAAATTAGCCAGATACTTTAAATAGAGGGACATTACCGATTAATCTAATCCCTTCGTTCCGGATCTCTCCAATGCATGAAAGCGTGCCGTTTAACGGACGATTCCGGTAGAGGGACCACTGGTCGTTCGTTCTGCCGCTCAGCTGGGACGCCATAATGGCGCGCCTTTTACCTCCAACCCTGTGGCGTCACACGAACGGCGCGGGCGCCAGACCTAGACGTCACAGGGTCCGCCGCTCCAAGTGCGCGTACGTCACGAACGTGACGACGCGCACCAGCCTCGAGTCACTATGGAAACCAATAAGTGACTCACTGCTCACGGACCCGGCAACTCCAACGATTGGGAATCGTCCAGGGCCGTGGGAGGGGCGCGTGCCCGCCCCTGGGAGTTCCCTCCCACACTCCATCGTCTGCGTGAGTGTTCCATAGTCATATATGCTGGTTACTCCATTATACAAAACAACAATCAAAATTGAAAATGAGAGAAAGATAAAAAATCAGAGTAAGCATTTAAATTGGTTAATTGGCAAATGTTTGAAATATTTTCATTATTCTCACCAATTTGACGAACTTGTCTAAAAAGAGAATATGGACAAGTTAGAATTAAGTTAAATTATACTTAGATGTAACAGGTATGATAGTAGCTATAGCAACCTGGACACATGTCCGTATATTGAAGTTACAGCTCATATCATAGGAAAATCGCGGCTACAGCATTTAAAACTAGAGAGTCAGACTTTTCATTTGGACCAGCAGAATAAAGAACAGGACGAGAGGAGGGGAGGGGAAGAAAGAAAAAAAAAAAAAAAAAAGGGGGAGAAAAGAAAAGAACCAAGGTTAGACGAATATTTCTCTCACCCTCCTTAAACTCTTTGTCTATTTCACAAGGGCCCATATTGTAATTATTACTTAAGGAAATATTTGTATGTTTTAGTTTCGTTCAATCCAGGAGGGATTAAGGCATCTAAACGTTCTATCCATAGGGTTTCTCTTTTTAAGATTTCCCTATCCCAGTCCCCACCGCGAGTGTCCTCGTGGATCACTTCGAGAACAAAGAATTTCACCACTTGTGGCTGGTATCGATGATGAATGCCGATGTGGCGGCCCACCGCAGTGAGTTTGCCACCTGATGAATAGTATAGGTGATCCCCTATACGTTGGCGCAGCTCCCTGATGGTCTTGCCCACGTAGAACGCCCCGCAGGCACAGACCATCAGATAGACAACGCCTCTTGTATCGCAACTGGCATGAAAAAATGGGGTAAGGATTTCCCCATTTGGGAGATTAAATGTTGTTCCCTCTAAAATCCAGGGGCAGCGTGGGCAGCCACCACAAGGGTGGGTGCCCCGAGGGCCCTGCCTGCTTTGTGTGGACATTTGATAGTGACTTTTAGTAAGCCTATCCCCAAGGGTTGTAGCCCTTTTGAAGACCAGCTCGGGAGTCTGTCTCACATATTTTCTTAAAGTATGATGGTCCGTAAGTAAATGCCAATGTTGCGATAAAATGCTTCTAAGAGTATTATGATGTGTAGAATATTTGGTGATAATCTTAACTGTGGAAGGGTGGGGTGGTCTGGGCGGGCCATACAATAGAGATTCTCGTGTGCGCCCATGCGCTTTATTAAATGCTTTCCTTAAGTTAGATCGTGTATAGCCTCTATTTAGGAGGCGTTCTTGTAGACCTTTGGCTTGGAAAAAGAAATCCTGATCTGTGGTGCAGTTTCTTCTCAATCGTAAGTATTGAGCATAGGGGATGCTGCGTATGAGGGGGCGGGGGTGCGAGCTTGCGGCATGTAGTAAAGTATTGCCAGCTGACGGTTTTCGAAATAAGTCAGTGGTTAGTTTGCCAGAATCATCTTTGCTGATATTGAGGTCCAAAAAGGCAATATTACTAGAGTGGTATGTATACGTAAATGTTAGATTAAATGTATTGATGTTTAGTATTTTGACAAAATCCTCCAAGGCCTGGGTGGTGCCAGTCCAAATGATTAGGAGGTCGTCGATGAACCTGTGCCAGCAAAGAATGCAGTCAAGGTAGAGTTGTAAAGAATCGTCGGCAAACACTGATTGTTCCCACGCCCCCAAAAATAAGTTGGCATAGGATGGTGCGCAGGCCGTCCCCATCGCAACACCCTGAATTTGTAAATAAATTTGGTCCATAAATGTGAAAAAATTCTTGTTGAGGATAAAGTCTAGAAGGTGCAATATAAACTCATTTAACGGCCAGGTGGTGTGGTCTTGTTTCTTGAGGAAGGTGCTTATCATCCGGACGCCCTGCTCGTGGGGGATGCTGGAGTATAGTGCCTCCACATCCAATGCCACGAGGAGGGCGTCCGGAGGGGTCTGCACCCCCTCAAGATGTCGTAGGAGGTCAGTCGTGTCTTTTACGTATGATGGTAAACTTGTCACATGAGGTATCAAATAAGAATCAACTAGCCTACTCGCGTTCTCGGTCAACGAGCCCATTCCTGAAACTATAGGACGTCCTGGAGGGTTATCTCTATCCTTATGTATTTTTGGGAGCGCGTAGAATGTAGGAGTGCGGGGTTTGGCTGTGTTTATGTATTTCAGGGTTTCGGCGTCTATTAGACCTTGTCCATGTGCCTTTGTAACCAAGGCCCTGAACTCGGCTATAAACGTCTCCACCTCTGAATGGCTTATAGGAATGTACCAAGCCCGATTGCATAGGATCTTTAAACACATTGACTGATATTTATGATGAGTCATTAAGACTATATTGCCCCCTTTGTCTGATTTTTTGATGATAATATCAGTTTTTTTCTGCAACTTCCGTAGCGCTTGTTTCTGCCTAGGATTTAGATTAGATTGAGTGTCGGGCCATTTCTGTTTCTTTAGAGATTTTATTGCTCCAGTCAGAAAGGCCCAGATTGTGGGGCATGTCATAAGGTCAGGAAATGCTCGTGACCCAAGTTTGAACGTGTTTCTCTGTGACTGAATATGTTCTGGTTGGGATTGAGATGTGGGTACAGGGATTGATGAGGTCTCCAAAGTTGACTCATAATCCACCTGTCCCTCGTCGTATAGTAACATCAAATCGCGTAGAGCTCTGAACTCTTGCATAGAGTAATGTTTTGTTCTTTCAGCTAGTTCTTTTTCTAGATTTAAGTTACGTCTATCTTTATCATACATAAATTTATATGTTAAGTTTCGGGCAAATAGGTATAAATCTTTGATAGTTTCATAGATGTTTATAGATTCAGAGGGGCTGAAGCCCAGTCCCAATTGAAGGACTGATTGCTCATCTTGGGTTAAAGGATGTGTAGTGAGGTTTACAATATTCAAATTATCCGTAATTATTTGAGATTTAATCTGTGAATGATTTTTATTTAGTGAGGTAGAGGAGTTTTTAGTATATATGCATCTAGGCTCCCTCGTCGATGTAAGTCGGGTGTAGCCTGTGGAAAAAAAACACTAGGATTTGAGAGTGAAGCCTGTGTGTTGGTGTGTAGTATTTTCGGGATAATATTGTGCAAAGTCGATATTTGTGTACTGGTGCTGGGACCGTGTGGATCCGAGTGCGCTGGTAAGGGTGTTTTAACGGTTTTACCCGTTTTCTTGCCTTTTTTGGAGTCCTTCATTGGGTGGTCTCCACCGGTGAGTGACCTCTTTCGTTGGGGACCCGGTGCACGTGAATTCGTGCTCAGTGAAGTGACCTGTGAGGAAAGGGATGAGATTGAGGAATCAGATTCAGTACAGTCAATAGCGGTAGTTGTTTCTTTGGGTGCTCGAGTCCGTGAAAATTTTCTTTTCACCAACTTGTTGCCCCATTTGTAGGCATAGCCCTCGGAGAAGGCAAGCTTATCCTGAATAAATTTGCCTTGTTATTTGACAATGATCTCCTTGTTTAAAACTTCTAAGCGTTCCCTGACATCTTTCCATTTTTCCCTGAACATGGATGATTCCATGATCTTAGGAAATTGTTTGTTAAGGCGTTCGATCTCACCATCTAAAGAAGCCATATCCGCATGGTATTGTAACGTCAATTTAGTCATTAATTCCACACTGCATTTAGTTAAGGTGTTTTCCCAGTCTTTTTTGAACTCAAGAGAGGGGTCCTTAATAGTGGGGAACACCTGAATTCGAAGACCTAGTGGGCAAATTTCTTCCCTTATATATTGTTCGAAATACTGCGTATGCCAATGCAGATGTGACTTCTTTTTTAGCAGACCGAACATCCTTTCCAAGAACATTTTAGTTTCATCCTCAATTTTATAGTTCGTTAAACAACCTGTTTTAATAGATAACATAAATTCAGACCAATCTGAACCAAGCATGTCCATCACTCTGCTGGTTTTATGAGTTTGGGCCTGAACTCTCAATTTAAGCCGCTGCCGCGAAAAAAGTAAAGAAAATTACCGCCTTTAGTGAGAATAAATGAACAGAAATGTTTAACTCATCAAATGCCAATATTAATGATATCATAAAACATGTAAGGGGCACTAAGGAAGGCCGGAAAACAATTACCGGACAGAAATTGGACCAAAAAGAGGGGTCCTGGGTGTATTATCCACCCCACAGTAGTAATTATATTGTTGTGCCTCAAGAATTATAGAAGGAATATATCCAGATATATGGTATCCTCATCCTTATAAATTAATCATGGAGAGAGGAGATTCTGGGAGGAAGGGAGGGGGTTCAAAACATGGAACGCCATAACCATGAATTACCTCAATATCCCCCAGCAAAGTGACGGACTATCTTGATACCAGATTGTATAAAAACGTATAAATTTATTCTTAAATACAATTTAAAAGTTTTTTTGAAAAAAAGGGAAAACAAATACATAAGGAATTTCAATTAATACAAAGTATAACTATGACATGGATATGTATGTTACAGCGATATTGTGTATCCAGTTCGGTCTTTGTATTCCTACTAGTTTCGCGACTGGTTCTGTCGCTTCCTCAGGAGACCTTGTTTGTCTGGAATTGAACATATCATGTCAAAACATTTATTCTTATTACATGATTTAACATAGTGCAAAAAACATTTGGTGTATTACTTTACAAAAAGTGTTGGAGAGTAGGCAGCTCACCACTATGGACACATCCAGTCGCAGAAAACCTTTGGAGTTTAGGGCAGTCCCCGCCAACCAGGCCTTGACCACCCTAGGGGCGGACACGGGAGGTATTAAGAGTCAGCTAGAAAATAATCAAAATAGTAGTTAGTTTATAGTTTATATATATTAATTAATATTGTATTTTCTGTACTGTAACTTTGGTATATGCAATCCTGAGTGAAAACACAAATCCCTCTAAGATCAGTGCCTGAGCCAAGCAGTGTGTGTGTCTTGTGCTGCAGCACAGCAATAATAAAAGTAATGAACAAGTCTAAATAATGAAAAAATACCAAAGGGTTCACAAGACAACGCCTCTTGTAAATAAAGTCACAATTAATACAATAAATAAGAAGTCTCACTATTCATATATTTTTTATCCTGTTCCCCAGGAGACAATGTGCATGTGATAAATTTGTCCTATGTCACTTGGTGCCCTGGACCCAGAACTAACATGGTCAACAGCGTTCCCTCCCTTCACCCACCACCTTCCATCCATTCTGCTTTGAAGAAGATGAACCTTTAAAGAAGTCCCATGAGTAATTATATATTACCTGCTGTTCTACCGTGTTTCCCCGATAGTAAGACACCCCCGATTGTAAGACGTATCGGGAGTTTCAGAGGGGTCGGCTAATATAAGCCGTACCCCGAAAGTAAGACATATGTCTTACTTTCGGGGAAACACGGGGGTATTGCCGCCTCCCTCTCATCTAGCTGCGCACCGCCTCCTGCCCACGTCCGCACCGTCCCCCTCTCCATACGTCGCCGCGTCTGCCATTTCCCTCTGATCTTAATGAGCGCCGCCTCCTGCCCACGCCTGAGCCGTCCCCCTCTCCATACGTCACCACGCCGTCCCCTGCACTTGTCACTGCCGCCTCCTGCTTAAAATACGGTAATGCACACAGTATTAATCATACATCAGTAAAACATACACACTGGCATACTGGGGTATCATCTGCTGTATGTAACCCAGTGGGTATCAGCAGGTGTCACACTGGATTAAATACAGCAGGTGGTACTGTATCACACATAAATCTGTTTTATCTTCCAGTATTCCACTGTTCGTTCTTACCATTTTTCATTGTTTTACATGTTATGCAATGTTGTAACAAGACATTCTTGGCACTTCCTTTTATAAAACTGTTTTGTGGTGAATACAATACTGTTCAGGTTGTTAATAAATGTTAATTTTATGGTTAAAACAAAAAATTCGACAATTTTTTTCCAATATAAGACATACCCCGAAAGTAAGACATAGTGGGGCTTTTGGGGAAAAAAAGAAAGTAAGACACTGTCTTACTTTCGGGGAAACACGGTAGTGATTTTTGCAGTTTAATTGTTAGAGTTCTGATGCTCCTGGTCCCTCTGCTGTCTATGCTGAAGTAAACAGGGAGACTCCCAACAGATTAAATGTTCTGCATTTTTTTGTCCGCATGTAAAGTAATTCCCACCTGAAAAATCCTGTGTCGTTAATTCCTATACATTTTCTTTATATTTTTCACATAAAGGCATTGTGGCTCTGTGCAATAATATGCAGTAAAAATCCTTGAAGTATATACAACTTTAAAAAATGTCATAATTGTTAATAGAAAATCGGAAGAACACAGAAAAGTTGGTGAAACATGAGCTATCTTCTCTCCCTATACAAATCAACTAGAATGCAAAAACACCTTGAAGCAGGTTGAATGCAGCTTGGGAGGTCACATACAGGCTGGAAGAGGGTCAACTGAAGATCATATGCACCAGTCAATGATTTGTGAATAATCTCAGAAGTGTCTCAAAGTGATCACATATGCAGGCAGGATGTGTTTAAAAGCGCACTGCATTTGCACATTGGCACAAGCTCAAAAGTTGCTGACACAGGCCCTATATACTGTATGCTCAACTCTACTATTTGCCATGCTAATGGATCCAATGTTCTACCTCAGAATAGAAGTTATATACTGCACCCTGAAATACTGTTTGCATGCCAATAGCTTTACGCTATCAGTTTTCAAAGCACAATTCTTTATTTTGTGTTATCACCTTGATATACAGTATGTCAGTGAAAACTCTACTGACTGTCTTCTCCACAACATAGGGCCTAATTGTTTAACAGGCCGAGATAAGAACTGTTAGGGCTAATTACCCTATTGAGCAGTGGCAGCTGGTGCTTAAAATTTTGTGGCGGGGCGCAAACAAACTGAAAAATTCTGAAAAAAAAAAAACATAAATTGCAGCCTACTGTACCATCAATTGCAGCCACTGTGCCATCACACACAGCCACTGTTCCCATCAATTGCCACCACTGTGCCATCAAACACAGCCACTATACCATCAAACACAGTCACTGTGCCATCAAACACAGCCACTGTGCCCATCAATTGCTGCCACTGTGCCATCAAACACAGCCACTGTGCCATCAAACGGAGCCACTATATCATCAAACACAACCACTGTGCCATCAAACGCAGCCACTGTGCCTATCAATTGCCGCCACTGTATCATCAAACACAGCCACTGTGCCCATCAATTGCTGCCACTGTGCCATCAAACACAGCCACTGTGCCATCAAACACAGCCACTATACCATCAAACACAGCCACTGTGCCTATCAATAGCCACCACTGTGCCATCAAATGCAGCCACTGTGCCCATCAAACGCAGCCACTGTGCCCATCAAACGCAGCCATTGTGCCTCTCAAATGCAGCCACTTTTCTATATCAAATGCTCCCACTGTGCAATCAAATACTGCCCCTGTGTGCAATCAAATACTGCCCCTGTGCCCCATCAAATGCTTCCACTGTGCCCTATCAAACGCAGCCACTGTGCCATATCAAATGCTGCCAGTGTGCCCCCTGCCAGCCTGCAGTCTGCACTTACCCTGCCTCGATGTCTTCTCCTGTCCTCTCTTTCCACCCTCTGCTATGATTAGACGCCTTATAGGCGTCCAATTACAGTGCCTGTCGTTTCAGCCAATCGGGTGACAGGTAACAGATCCGAGCACCTGATTGGCGGAGAGGCGGATTAGGAAAGCGAATATTCAATTTCTTTTCTAACACAGCTGGGTGACCTGCGAGCACCTAGCATGGTGCTCGCAGGTCATCTTTTTTTACGCCTATTAGAGCCTACGGCTCTAATCAGGTGCTTAAAAAACTGCCACTGTAATTCAGACGCCAGTGTCTGAAAAGGGTCCAGGTGCCTGAATAGGAGGTGGCAGCGGTGGCAATAGATAGATTCAGGCAATGCATGAATCTATTTATTAGTGCTAGAGGGGGTGGTAGGAGAGAGGGGGCGGTGCCCATGAGCCCTTATGGATGCACCGCCACTGCTATTGAGATAACAAAGGAAGTGAGCAGGGAACACAAGACAGCTCTGGATTTCTGACAAGAGGAATGGATATGTTTTGCACTTACTGGACAGATGTAACCAAAGCTTTGAATTGTATTGTAGCGGGTGCCCTGAGGCGCCGCACTTCCAGTTGGCTGCCACCGGGATGACACAGGCTCTCGGAAGGGGAGTGAATCAACTCTTGCGGGGGAATTGTCCCCCTCCCTCTCCTCACTCTACAGTGTGCGAGCGGCGCTCGCAGAAGACCCAGCTGCCCATTCTGTTCCCTCCCCTGCTTCCTCATTGGCAGGGGGAGGGAGCCAATGGCAGTCTAAGCTGCAGGAGCAGTAAGGCATTTTGGGACATGTAGACCTCATCCCCAAATGGACCCATAGCAGTCTATATGGGGGAGAACTACACACACCAGCATGTTCTGGGGGAAGGAGGAAAAGGATACCAAGGGGCTGCCTGAGAGCTGGGCAGATATCACGAGGCAAGGAGAAGACCAGACTCAGGGGAGAAGTGCTGCTTCCCAGGTCAGTGTGCTGTTCCTCCCACAAATCCATGGCTGGTCAGGGACATCCTGCCTGAGAGGGGGACCCCAGGTATATTTTCCAGGCACATCTGTACAAGTGGTGTGAAGCGTTCCAGTTGGGAGGTAGCCAGTCGGGCTACCTGAAGAATCTGCCTGATCCAGGACATTTCAGTCTGTGCCTTGATCGCAGGATTGGTGCTCAGGATTGCACATTTTACTTTGATACAGAGACACTGCATGCAGATGGTGTTGCCTGTGGTTACCTATTCTAAAAGAACACTGGGCTACACTTATCTGCTGCCTGGCAGTAAAAGTGTCTTTCAGGAGATACACATTACACTTTACATGACTCCTACCAAACAGGATTCCTAAGTGCACAAACTAAAGTGGCTAGTTAAAAATTCAAGGCCTTCTTCCAGTTTAAAAGGGACTTAAGTTATTGGTGTCATATGGGCACCCACACACACATACCCGAGGCTCAGTATATGTAGTGCAGGAGTGGGGTAGTCTGTCTTGGGAGTTACGCTATTACTACTACTACTATGCTACGCAATTGACCACTGAATTAGGTGCAGTGTTTATGGTTTTGTGGGCCTGTGCTGTCAGGGGACAGAAGGTAGAAGTCTGACATAATTGAGGGTCATTCCTCTGCTTTCCTCCTGCCTGGACTCATAGGGATTGATTTACTAAAGGCAAACAGACAGTGCACTTTGCAAAGTTGCCCTCTGCAAGCGCAGCTACTCCAGAGCTTAGTAAATGAGGTAAAGCTTCACTTTGCAAAGAATACCCAATCAAGTGCAAGGAAATTTAAAAAAAATGCATTTGTACTTGCACATAATTGGCTGATGGAGGTCAGCAGAGCTTCTGCTCAGAGAGCAACTGCACTTTGAAAACGACATGGTCTGTTTAAGTCAACCCCATAGAGCCCAATTTAAGTAGAGTAGTGACCATTCCATTACAGTGTTTGCCATATTGTGATCTGTCATTGTTAAAGTGTTTGCTCTCGGGGTTACTCACCTTGAGGAGTTCCCTGAAAGCAGCCATACAATACCATTCAGTTCTATTGCTCCTGATTTCAGTCCTTATTACACGGTTAATTTACTTGAGATATATTTGCTTATTGTTCAGCTATATTGCTATTGTTTGTAACCCTTTCACAGAAGTTTCACAGTAAAGACTATTTATGTCTTTTACTATAACGTGTGTCTTTCATGAATGAATGAATGAATGAATGAAATACTTGTATAGCGCACAATGCGAACTGAATCGCCTCTAGGTACTGTGGCGAGCTTTGATCATCTGCTAAAAGAGGAAGGTCTTGAGTTTTTTCCTAAAAGCCAGGTGATTTTCTTCCAGGCGGATGTTGATTGGTAGAGCATTCCATAGCCGAGGCCCTTGGACAGCGAATCTCCGATCCCCCTTGGATTTATACCGGGCTTTGGGCACGAGGAGGAGGTTTTTGTTGGCTGATCGAAGACTGCGGTTTGGTGTGTAATGATTTTTTTTCTCCATTAGGTATTGGAGCTTCTCTATGCACGCATTTGTGGGTGAGGCAAAGGGTCTTGAGTGTGATCCGATTTTTTTACGGTTAGCCAATGTAAGCTCCTCAGCGAATTATCAGTTATCAGCCTTGCCGCCGTGTTTTGGATCAGTTGTAATCGCGCAAGTTGATATTGTGGTAATCCTATGTACAGCGAATTTGCGTAGTCCAGTCGTGAATTAATGATTGTTCCAACTACCACTGCTTTGTCATTCTTTGGGATAAAAGGGATGAGTCTGCGAAGCATGCGTAGCAAATGGTGAGATCCACTGACTACAGATCCTATTTGCGCATCCATTGACATTTGTGCATCTAAAATAACCCCGAGACTCTTCGCTTTGGTCTTTGGGGAAATAGTCTGCCCAAAGACGGTTGGTGGAGACCAGGAGGTTTTGGTTACGGAATTATGATTTGGGTGTAAGATAAGAAGCTCTGTCTTTGATTCGTTCAGCTGGAGGGAGTTAGTGGTCATCCAGTCCTCTATTGATTTGAGGCAATTTTCAAGTTGTTGTTGGTGATCTTTTTTTCCATTGATCCGGAAATAAAGTTGCATGTCATCAGTGTAAGAGTGGAAGCAGAGATCTGAGCATCTGATGATTTGAAGGAGTGGGGTAATGTAAATGTTGAAGAGAACGGGTGACATAGGAGAGCCTTGAGGGACTCCGCAGGTGACTGCCCAAATTTCGGAGAGGAATTTTCCTAGTTTCACTGTCTGTGACCAATTTCCTAGGAAGGATGCGAACCATTGGAGATCTATGTCTTGGACTCCGGCTACTTCTGTGAGGCGGACGAGTAGAGTATTGTGATCTACTGTATCAAACGCTGCACTTAGGTCTAGCAGTACGAGGAGACACGGCTCTCCGTCATCTGCTGCTTCGAGGGCGTCATCCCAAATCTTGAGGAGAGCTGTTTCTGCTCCATGACCCGGGCGGAAGCCTGATTGCAGCGGGTCCAGGAGTTGGTGAGTATCCAGGTGAAGTTGTAGCTGATGTACTACAGCTTTCTCCATGATCTTAGAAATGGTGTTGAGGCTTGTAATTGGCCTACGGTTGTTTGGATCCTGAGGGTCCAGGTTTGGTTTCTTGAGTAGAGGTTTGACGATGCCTTATTTGAGAATGATGGGAACAATCCCTTCGTGGAATGATCTGTGTATGAGGTGGGTTATGGTTGGAGCCACGATGTCGGAGCATTCTTTCAGTAGTTTTATGGGGATGATGTCAATAGGTGAGGTACTGTCACGCAGTTTATTAATGATGTTTTTTGTGGTATCTACGGTAATTGGGGATAGTGAAAATTTCGGCGGTTGCGGTATGTTGGTGCAGACATCCTCTTTATGTATTTGCTGGCTGAGGTCGGATGTTTTCTTCTGATAAATTGTTTCCCTGATGGTTTTGACTTTATCAATGAAAAAATCCGACAGTTTGTCACAGTAATCCTGGATTCACTTTCTGGGGTCCTAGGCACACCGGATTCATTGATTGATTAACCAGTTTAAACAGTTCCCGTGGTTGGTTTGCGGCCGTTGAGATTGTATATGAGAAGTGGTCCTTTTTGGCTTTGAAGATTGCTTTCCGATAATTCTCTGTGAGACCTTTGTAGTTAAAGTGTTTTTCCACGGTGGGATTTCTTCTCCATGTTCTTTCCGCTCTTCTGCGTTCTTGCTTTAGTACGGCGAGGGAGCTATTAAACCATCCAGAGTTTTTCTTCCTGATGAGAGCCCTGCGTTTTGGTGCTACCGAGTCTGCTGATTGCAGCAATGCCCTTTTCAGGGAGTTGAGTGTTTCCTCCGTAAAGTGGTGTAAGGTTATTGTAGTTATCTTGGACAGAGTGGATTTGAAGGATTCAGAATACAGTTTTTTATGCGATCTGGTCCAGTGCGTTGTTGTTACAGGATTCAGTTTTTCGTTGGTGATGTTGGTAGCTATTTTGAATTTGATGGCATGGTGATCCGTCCATGGCAATGTTATGTTGTCGAATATGTTGACGTCAATGTTCTTCTAGTTGATTGATGCAGGCAGTCGCAATGGGGTCTTTGGGCTCGTTTGCCCAAAGGTTGAAATCTCCGAGTGCCAGGAAATGTTTTAATTTTAGGGTGTGCATTGCAAAGGATTCCATGAGGGGTGAAAGAAGATTGGACTTTGGTCCCGGTGGTCTCTAGCACAGTAGAATATGAGTGGTGTCATGGGGTGTTGGTTGAAGATGTAGCGTCAGGGTTTCCATAAAAGGCACTGGGTTCTGAGATGATGATGACGATGGTTTACTGAGATCCAGGTGGCCTTTAAAGATCACTGCTAGGCCTCCTCCTTTTTTCCCTATCCGGTGTTCAGTTAGGATCCTGTAGTTTTCCGGCACCAACTCGGTGAGGATGGTGTTGCAGTCAGAGGTTAACCAGTGTTCGGTGATGAAGAGGCAGTCTACATTGTTCTCGATGATGAAGTTGTGTACTTCCAGTCTATGTTTGACTGCAGACCTGGCATTAATCAAGGCGCAATCTAATTGTAGTGGTCGAGTAGATGTCTTCCTGTGGTTGGGAGCTGCTTGTCGTCTGGTTTTTAATAGTTGTTCTCTTTCATTGGTGGTGTTTGCATTAACATTATTGCCAGGTGTACCAGAGGGGCTAAGACTGTTCTTGGGGTTGAGAGGCAGAGTACAGAATCAAATATTTTCAAGATCCTGCGGGGGTAGCGCTACAGTATATTTAAAAGCCCAAAAAGGGCCAATAAAGAAACCTTTTTTTGTTAAAATGTACATACACTTTAACCAGCTATCAAATGTATATACTGCCCTATGAACCTGAGCAGTTTTTATATCTCTGCTATGGACCTGTCAATAACTTAATCACTACTGAAAATAACAAAGTAATACATATAATGATTTTTAAGAAATTTTTTCTTTTACGTATTTTTTAGCAAACAATTTTTTTTTTTTGCATTCACAGACAAAAAAAAGTAACAAAATAAAAAAAAAAACATTTTTTTTTCTGATTTGATCAGTGTTAGTTTTAAAAATATTTTACTGTAGATAAAAAGTAATAATAATAATAATAAGCCCTCAGTGCTGTTTCTGAACAACCAGACAATCCGCTCCCATCGATCACAAGTGCCCGGTCGTGGAGAGTCGGTGCATACCAGTCCTCTGGAGCCCAACAGAGATGCCAGCAAAACCCAAAGCCCATCAAGAAGGGGGTGCCAATACAGACGACAGGACAAACTAACTGCCCTTCTTGAGGTAAATTCCCTGACAAACAAATGGGACCTTCTCCCATCGTGTCAATTCAAGTAGAAGGCATCTATAGAAAGGCCCTTCTGGATACTGCTATATAGAGACTTTTATGACCTGCACCTCAAACATTTACCCCTGCAGAAATTGGAGGAACTGGAGATATGGGGTATTGGAACCCAAAATTTCCCATATGATGGATACTTACCAGTCAAGTTGACTTTTGACCCCTATGTGACCAAACCAACAGAAACGTTTGATACCCTAGCCGTTGTATGCCCTTGCCCATCTGGAACCAAAAAGAATTCTCTGATAATAGGAAGGAACACTGACCTTGTTAGAAGGCTGCTCACTCCTCATGTATTGGAAAATACTAGGTTGCTGCCTGGATCAACCTTAATTATATAATAGTAATATGTAAAAATATATGTATTGGAGTCTGACACCCCAACCAAGGGCATACACCCTATGCTGAGACAAGTGTATCAGTACATAGTAAAAAAACAGAAAGCCCCAGCTGAAGGAGTGGGGAAGATTTGGTGATTGGACAGAACACCTCCCACAGAGGACAGCTTTTCTTTGCCTCGGGCAGCCTGGCACACATGAGCGATTACATGCTGCAGTGTCTCTGCAACGACCGCCAAGTTGCCCACATTCTAACTGGTGCTGATTACTGGGTGGCCATGCTGCTGGATCCCTGTTACAAGGACAACGTATCATCCTTAATTCCCTCACTGGAGCGTGATCGTAAGATGCCCGAGTACAATCACACGCTGGTAGACACGCTGCTGGTGGCATTCTCACCTGACTGCGGGGGCACAGTAGAAGCACAAGGCGAAGGCAGAAGAGGAGGAAGAGGTCACCAACGCAGCTGGGGCACCGCCAGTACCTCAGAAGGCAGGGTTAGCATAGCCGAAATGTGGAAAAGCTTTGTCAGCACGCCACAACAACCAGCGCCACCAGCTGACATGGAACATCTTAACAGGAGGCAGCATTTCACCAACATGGTGGAACAGTATGTGTGCACACGCCTACACGTACTGAATGACGGGTCTGCCCCCTTCAACTTCTGGGTCTCCAAATTGGGCACATGGCCTGAGCTTGCCCTTTACGCCTTGGAGGTGCTGGCCTGCCCTGCAGCCAGTGTATTATCTGAATGTGTATTTAGCACAGCAGGGGGGTGTTATCACAGACAAGCACAGCCGCCTGTCCAGAGCCAATGTGGACAAGCTCATGTTCATTAAAATGAACCAGGCATGGATCCCACAAGACTTGTCCGTACCTTGTGCAGAATAGACATGTATACCGACCTTACCCAGCCATTGTTGTATTTTTGATCTTTCTCACTCTTTTGGGGTGTACCCTAATTTAAAAAAAAAATAATTAAAAACAAAAACCAGTGTTGGCTACCTCGTCATCCTCCACCGCCGCTTCCACCTACATCGCCACATCCACCGCCACCTCAACCTTCTACTCCATATAGACCTCGTACTCCTAGGTCAAGATTATTATTTTTTATTGTTATGTATTTTATGTTATTTCCCTATCCACATTTGTTTGCAGAGCACTTGCCACGCTCTTAACAACATTGTGCTGCCATTTTCAGCCCTCTAGCCCTTTCCATTACTTTTTTAGAGCCATTGTAGTCCTCAAAAGTTTGGGTCCCCATTGACATTGGGGTTTGGGTTCGGGGTCAATTTCAGGTCAAGTTCAGGTCCCGAACTCAAAATTTTTTGCGAACTTCAGCCGAATCCGTCGAACCCGAACATCCAGGTGTCTCCTGAAGACAGTAGGGGACATGGGGGCAGCAAAACAAGCAAAACTTTGATGATTTGCAGCCTGGTGACAGAGTGTTATGCCGCATACACACGGTCAGACTTTCTGACGTATAATGTGCGATCAGAGCTTGTTGTGGCTCCATCGGACAGCTTTCCATCGGAATTTCCATCGCACAAAATTTGATATCTGGTTCTCAAATTTTCCAACAACTAAATTCCGAGTGTGTGTTGACAATTCCGACACACAAAGTGCCATGCATGCTCAGAATAAATTACGAGACGGAAGCGCTCGTTCTGGTAAAACTAGCATTCGTAATGGACATAGCACATTTGTCACGCTGCAAATTTTGAAATCTTTTAATGCAGTCTTCTTCTTTAGAATGCTAAAAGAATTAAGTTGTTTTGCTGCTCATATTCACACAGAGTTCTCACAAACTTCTTTCTTTATAATTTCTCGTGATTTCATGAATAATATAATTATTTTTTGTCAGACCTCCATAATACTTTTTTTTATTATTTGTTTTTTTTTATCAAGATCTGCATTTTATTTTCTAGTGCTCTCCATAATATTATTTCTCGTTTGGTGTGTCAAGATACCACAACACCATTATTATCTTGTATTTTTTTTGCCTCAAGGAGGTTGGGTGGTGTCCCTTGTTAATTTGAACTTGTATTTTAGAAATGTACCTGCCTACTCACAAACAAACTGTCCTTTTTGAAGTAAAGCACATAGGCAAGTATTTGTGAAAAATAAATATCCATTTAACAAAATATAGAGGAAGGCAAACCCGGATAAACTGGTGAAATTTGCAAAGCCTTTCTACCCCAGGGCACACATTTATTATTTTACAGTCAAAATTGGCGGCCTGAGGAGTCCATATACTAGTGAGCAGACTCCGGTCCAGGACTACAAGAGATCAAGAACAGCAGCAGATGACATATCTGTCCCCAGGCTGTGGTCAAACAACAGCCTACATCTTTTGTCAGACCAGACTGAACCCATGCCATCACTCTCTGGTCTTCCTTACATGCTTCCTTCCAGTCTGTGGCAGATGTTGGAGTTGTAGTAGGAGGTGAAGGAGAGGAGGAGGACCCGGAGGAGGAGGACCTGGAGGAGGAGAAGGAGGGCCATGGTTCAACTCAGAAATGCTGCTTTGGCTTGTGAGTTTGTCCCTCAACCCCTTATTTAGGGCTTGCAAGATCACTTCCTCACACAAGAGGCATTGGCCCTCCTCCATTTACAGCATTTTGCAGACTGTCATATAGGCATAGTCCTCTTGAACACTGGGGGAGGGGGGGGGGGTTCTGAGGGCTGCAGTAGCCTTCAGAAATAGGCCAATTTCTGCCTCCTTCAGGTTACGCCTCTTCCTAGCAGTTTTTTGTGGAAGGCCGTGGGGAGTGAGCTGAGATTCTGGCAGGCTACTGGGCCCAGCCAATTCCTGGCTGCCACTTACCCCTGCCACCTCTTGGCTGTCAATTTTCATGGCCTCCTCCTGGCTGAGGCTTTCCTGTGTCTGAAAAAGGGACATAGCTTTAGTTTTTGGTGAATCAATCACACACAATTTTCAGCTCATGACTGTTGCAAATTGAAAATAATAAATAAAAAAGACTATCGTTCTGACCCCAGCATTTTTCATTGTTGTCACAATCATTTGTGGCCACTTCTGTCTATTGATATGTAAAACACTATGGGAACTTAGTTATCAAAACTAACATATATTTAACATCATTAATTTGACAACCAGAAATATTTTTAAGAATGCTCTACCTGACTCAAGTTGGGCTCCTCCACATGTGGCTGCCTGGAAAGCCCAGGTTGGTCGTCGAAAGCCTCAGCTGGGGGGAAGGAAGCCTTGAAGGAACACTGGAGAGTGCTGGCCTGGGTTCAGTCTGGCCTTCCAGAAAATGCAGTTTGTCATAGTACCACAGCTTGGGTACATAAATGTCATGTGCTGCAGCTCCTGATCTCAGGGGATCCTGGACCTTCTTGAGCTCCCTAATATCAGTGCTCCTCATGCCACCAATTAGGGCCTTCAAATAGGGGGTGTCTGCCGTGGGGATCACCGGCTTCACCAATTCCAGCAATTGATCCAGCACTGCCTTTCTCTTTGGTTTATTGTTATAAAAGGGGTGGTTTACCTGCCACAGACAGGGCACCTCCCTGTATATATCAATGAATATGGGGATTAAGTCCTCATCGTTGAATAGATCCATTTTTTCTGCAAGACACAACACAAGACAAACCCTAATGTCAGCCGAAATTCTCCTAATCTTGAGCCAATATAGGCCTCAATCTATAAGCAGTATGGGCCACTGATGCACCAAATTAAAATTGTACCTTCGTTATAACGATCATCACTTCCGTTACTTCATCCCCCGCTCACAGATCATACGTATGATGCACGTGTGTTCCGCTTTATATACACTGCGCATGTGTGAAACTACGCCCGCCCCTGACGTTCTTTCAAGTCTATTCCCTGCCACTTGTCTTTCGGCGCAGTGGGAGAGCACATGGTGGAGAGACAACAGCTGCATACAGAGGAGAGCAGCACAGACAAAAGGCTGGAGCCCCGAACCTCTTGATCGCGGAGGAGATTGGAGGCCTCAATTATGGCCTTTATAGAGATGGTGAAGACGGTGGACATCTTAGATGGAACTTACCCAAACCCAAATGTGAGAAAGTCCAAGATCATGCCTAAAGTTGTGAAAAGTCTGGGGCGAAGCCAGCGATCAACATGTAAACAGCGCTGAGATGGAGCTCCCGGCAGGACAATCTATCCTCATGTTATCCTGAGTGTCAGAGACACTGAATTTGCACAGCACAGGGACTGTTACACTCACCAGACCTGGCTGAACGGAAAGATATGGTGAAATATGGGCTCCCATGGAATCCACCGCTGAACACCTGTTCCGCTATGCATGGGGATCCCAAGATGGTGTCGAACATGATCCTGAACATGAGGCAGCGGAGCGGAGCCCTGGAGATTCCCCACAGAGTGGAGATGACTATTCACCTGAATATTCTGGCAAGGTAAGCCCACTGCCCCCCAGGACCAAAGGGCTGAGGCGAGGCCGCTCTCTGGACACACTATCTCAGGCAGACAGGGGAGTAATGGCGCCGGCGGAGGGGACAGGGGAGCCATCTTTGAAGCAGATAATGAAAGATATACACACTTGCCAAACCACCTTAACCGAGCATATTGACGGGATGAGGGCAGAAATGTATTGTTTGAAGCAAGATGTACAGACCATAAGAGAAAGGGCCACAGAAGCAGAGCAGAGGATAAGTGATCTGGAAGATGTAGTGCGCCCATTAGAAAATAAGGTGCAAAATATACATATGGAGGTGAATGCACATACGGATAAGCTTGGGGACATGGAGGACAGGCAGAGGAGAAACAATGTCCGATTTGTAGGTTTCCCTGAAAAGGCTGAAGGTAGACAACCTGAGGATTTTTTGGAACTGTGGCTCAAATATAATATGCCTGACACCACGTTTTCCCACTTGTTCGCCATAGAAAGAGCACACAGGATACCATTTAAACTTCCTCCCCGTGGCTCTCATCCACGTCCAATGATAGCTCGCATCTTGAATTTCAAGGATAGAGAAAACTCGCACTATAGGTGACCTGCACTACAATGGTAATCGTATCTCGATATATCCCGACTTCTCTGCTGCCACGCAGAAGCAGAGAGCCAGCTTTGTTCACGTAAAAAAAAAGAGACTCAGAGAATTACAGGTGACCTATTGGCATGCTCTATCTGGCAAAATTGAGAGTGGTGGATAGAGACAAAGTTTTCTTCTTCAACTCCCCTTTTGAAACATCATGGTGGCTGGATGCTAGGAGGCGTTCAAGCCCGGTGGCATGCTGATGAAGAACCAACACACCCTACTTGCATGTTTGTAATGAGACCCACACACTTATATCTGGTATACTCTTATATAACCGAATGATGTGGGAGGCTATGTCATGCTTTTTTTCTTTCTTTTTGTCACTTCTCCTTTGCCCATTTTTCACTGCTGGTTTGATCCTTGATTGATCTCCCACTACATTTACCCTGCATGCTGTCCTGCATGGACCCATGCACCTGTTGAACGAAACACACACCAAAAAACCACATAGATAACCTGCTCTCTGGACCACAAAGGAGAGAAGGAAGAGGACAGAGATGGAAAACTATTTTTTTCTCTTGTTCCTTTTTTTCTTTTTTTTTGCTCCCTTTTGTTTTTTTCCCTTTTTTTAGGTGTGATTTATACAACTCAAGAAACTCAGGAGCCTATACTTTCTCTAGACGCTATCTGGCTCCTTCAAGACATGCTGTCAGTTAATATGCAGCAGTTGATTCACTGTTAGAGACCTGTGACCCCCCCCTGAGGTCATTTACAATATAAGGTTATGGGCTTTAAGCACACAAGAAGTTGGGGTTGTGTGCAGGGTGAGAAGGGTGGGACAAATGTTTTCTGTTACGTTGTGCTGTGTGCTGCAAATGTTATGTGCTCTGACCGGGATAGGAAAGAACTGAATACCAAGTACCTATACGAAACCCCCCCAAAAATATGGCTAATATATTCCCCAGATTTAGATGGCAGATGAAATAAGTTTAGTGTCATGGAATGTTAGAGGGATGAATTCAAAAGTGAAAAGATCCCTTGTGTTTGATTTTGTTAAAAGGTACAAACCCCATGTTATCCTATTACAGGAAACTCATCTACAGGGATCTAAAGTTATGGCTTACAAAAGTGCAAATATTATGAGTGTAATACATGCTAAATACTCTACCTATTCAACAGGGGTGGCTATCTTAGTAACCAAAAAAACAGCAGCACATATATTACAAGTTAAATCTGACCCTATGGGTAGGTATGCTATCTTGGTATGTCAGATGTACAATGTCTGCATAACGCTGGTGTGTGTTTATATCCCTCCACCATTCTCCTCTCAGGTTTTGGAGGTTATACTAAAGGAGGCTGTAGTGGTTGCTCAGGGCACGTTGTTGCTACTGGACGGCTTTAATTTAGTTACGGAGTTGGGCCTAGACAGGCATGGGTGTACCTCTGATTCCCATCATAACTTATACCCCTGGTTGGAAAGCTATGCTTTCACTGATGTTTGGAGGCAGAGAAACCCTGGTGTCAGAGACTACTCCTGCCACTCAGAGACCCACAAAACATTGTCTAGGATAGACTTACTATTGGCCTCGGTAGATGGTCTCTGGCTTGTAGTTATTGTCCGCTACCTTCCGAGAGCCCTATCGGATCACTCTCCAATGGAAGTCCTGCTGGACCTCAGTATCCCACAGGGACGGCGACATTGGCATATGAACATACAATGGCTGCAAGAGGAATACATTACCATTAAATGTAAGTCGGAGATTTAACACTATTGAAGGGAGAACGAGACCCATACAACAGTCGCAAACCAATGGGATGCCTTTAAGGCGACCATGCGAGGGGTATTCGCTAAGGAAACAAGAGACTTTTCCAGAGCTCTGAGGTAAGTTTGTTTACCTCATCAACCAAATCAATAGCCTACTCAAACCATCTCTCAGGAATCACCTCCAGTAACCAGGTCCCAATCCTTGCAACCAAACATGGATGCAGAAGACAGTGAGGATGAAGAAATGGACATGAATTGGCTGTGGCAGTCCACGCTGGCAGAGACTGTCACTCTCCTTTCTCCCAGAGAAGCAGATGTGGCAACCCTCAGGCTTGAGGCTCCGGAGTTTATCCTACAGACAAAACTCTTGGCAAGCCAAGGAGACTTTCCAAGTTCCCCAACTGTAGAGGATATAGAAGCTCCTCAACTTTCTGCAGCATCAGAGGAAGAAGCTATTATACCTGAAAAGCCTGAGCCCAAAGAGCAGAGAGAAAAGCAAATAATTCAACCATCAAAAAGGCAGGCATACGATACTTTAAGCGAAAGTTCTGAAGAACCAATCCTCACATCTCAGAGAACGCACAGCCTGCCGACCCTTCCCAATACAGGTTTAGTGGGGGGGGACTCCAACTCACACCCTGGCACATCTAGGTGGTCCTTCCCAATATCGGTGGCTTGTGGGCAGAACAACCTTCCCTCTTATGACAAATGGTGGGAGGTTCCTCTGTCAGATTCAGACGTGCATGCAAATTGTTTGTTTTCATACATATACTAACCTGTTTTTGCCTCCCGTTGTATTTTGAAAGCATGTAACAGATTGTGGACATTATATGTTGATAGACTCTGTCCTTCCTTTGGGGACCAAAAGTTCTTTGGTGGGGGGAGTATGCAGCAGGCTTTTTGTAATGAAATTTCTCCTTTTGGCCACAAGATGGAAACAGAGAGATGCTAACTTATGCTTCCAGAAAACTCAGAGACACAAAGCACACTGGGAAAAAGGGGACTTTCAGGAAGTGATGATGAGACTGAAGAGAGGGAAGTGCTGAGGTGAGAGAAAAGAGGGAGACGGATTTTCCACACAGCACTACAGAGATAGTGCTGACAGATGATCTGAGGAGGGCTTTCTGAGGAGAGTGAGGAGAGTGGACTGAGGTACCAACATCTGATTGACCCACCAGATGGAGAGAAAGACACGTTTCTCTTGAGACTACCGGGGAGAATTACCGAACCACCATTTGGGACTTCTGTTGTGTCATCACCCAGAGAATTGGTGAGCCGGTGTAAACCCAATATATTTCTTAGCACAGTAGAGACACTGCATGCAGACACCTATTCCCCTTTCTACTGTCAGAGGATGCTTGTTTGGAGCTGCCACTTTTAGCCATTCTGTTCTTACACATCACTATCTAAAGGGATTTCCTAGAGGATTAATGTCTCACTTTTGATGGATTAAACCTACTCTCTTTACAAAGGGCCCCAACGTTTGCTAGCAATAGACACTAGTACTCTTCAACTCAGGACCTGTAATGTTACAGAACTGTGCTTACTGTACCTGTTAACCCATTTCTTCTTTTTGTATTGTTACTTTCAATGGTGTTTGTGGCCCAGAAGAAGCTGAGAAGTTGATAAACCTTCTCTCCTCCCTCTCAGTGCCTGTGCAATTGGCATATAGATTATTATGCTTTGTTTTCTATATTTACTGTTGCTAAAATATTAGAGATTGTCATTTCTATTGTATTGATACTCTGCAGCAAGGCTCAACAGTGTTGTAAGTTTACAAGTATTCTATTCATGATAATATATTCAGCTCATTTATCAGTACCAGTTGTGTTTGTTTCTGGTATCAATCTACAGCCAGGATATTGGTATTTTCTTTACTTACATTCTTGAAAGTATTTGCAGAAATGTTATGTTATATCTAACCAGGTGTGCCAGAGGGCCTGAGGCCATTCTTGGAGTTTGGGGCATAGAACAGAGAACCCAAAATCACCAAGGGACTCCTTTGGGGGTGCTGCTACATATATGTAAAGGGTTACCTGCAGAGTTACCAAACCCCAGTAACATTCACTCTCCATCTGTTTTGCCAATGGGAACAGCAAAAATCAGCTTTGAGGAGTAAGCTGTATTTTTTGAGGACTATTGCTAGTGATGTCCCTGAAGTCAGAAGAAGACCCCCGAAGTCGGACGAAGACCCCCGAAGGCAGAAGAAGACCCCCGGAGCTGCCTAATAAACTACTTTAAAAACCTTTGCAGTGTGTTTTTTTATTGACACTTTTTCCCCCACATAGAGTGGGGGTGGGATCTGGGGGCCCCCTTATTAAAGGGGGCTCCTGGATTTCGATAAGCCCCCACCCACAGACCCAGACAACCAACGGCCAGAGTTGTCGGGAAGAGGCCCTTGGTGTTTGCGGATGAATTACATACATACATCCCTATGGCATAGCGGGTGTCCGCAGACACCCGATGTCATCCGTCTCCGCTATGGACCGATTCTGCAGACGGAGGAAAATCCTATTTTTCTATCCGTCTGCAGAGTGGATCGGATGAATATGGACAGATGGTCCATGTTCATCCGATCCCCCATAGAGGAGAGCGGAGAGCTGACAGGGTGGTCCCTCCTCGATCTGATCCCCGCTGAGCAAGCGAATCATCAGGGGATGGATCATTACAGATCCATCCCATGTGAAATGGGCCTAAGACACATTTTTTTATATCTTGTCTACTGTTTATCCTGTACCCATGATTGGCTAATCTCTCTGTCTATATTGGCTCACTACGGGCAGCAAAGACAGGTACATATCTTGCCCATAGCCTATGGAACCTGTACCAATTATATCTGCCACCTGCTTTGTTCTGTTCTGTTTAGTTCTGTTCTGTTTTATTGATTAATCCTGTGTTGTGTGGCGGATGCTGGAGATGAGGGAATGATTTTAGTGTCCCGCAAAAGAATAAGTTGATGTGGTTAAACTCCTCCTGGGGGAATAATTAATAATTGTGCAAAGAAGCACGGGAGGACCAGGAGGGGACATCAGGAATACGCCCAGAGCCGGCGTGGGGATCCCGTGAGGATTTGAGCAATCCTGTATTTCACTGCAGTTGCCACACATTTCTTTAATGTCATGTCCTAAGTGTGTTTGTGGACTGCTGTTCGGTATATGTACATGAAGAGGGTTGGGGTCTGATCGAAGTAGTAGGGCCAGGATATAGGACTAAGTCTCTTGGTTATAAACCCTCATTCCCAGAGACCACACATGTGTTCAGATTAAATGCATATTATCCAGTCAAAATTGTTGTTGGTAAGTCATTGGAGGTCATAGAGGCTGAGGCTACGACTTTAACAACCAGAAGGACTTGAAGAGGTGGAAAAAGACAGAGTGAGAAATTTGGGCTTTGAGTTGGGACATGTAGATGACATTTGAAGTGGTCCATTGAATATTAACTGCTGTACTCTTTATTTGTCTGTTAATTGTCTTGTTGAGAGTTATACGTGGACACATATTACTCGTCTCCCCTACCTGCGGCCACCTCAGGTGGACAGGGCTGTGACTATTCTACATTTTGGGAAGGTGCGCACAAGGAGGCTTGCTTGGCAGCCGAACACTGTAGACATACCTTTCTCTCTCTCTCTATCCTTTGTCCTCGTTAACTTGAGACTGTGATATAGTCTGAACCAGTACCAGGTGACGGATAGAGGATTGTCGGACCCTTGAGTCCAAGAAAGCCTCATGACCCATCTAAAATTCTGAGCAGACACATAAATATCCCAGTCACCAAGACAGAACATAGCCAGGTAGCGTTATATATTGGAGGGTGGTCCGAAATAGGACAAGTGGCGGTCAGAGGATTGTTGGGCCCTTGAGTCCAAGACAGCTTCATAAAACCACCATACAAACCCTGAGCCCGGACACATAAACTTTTCACTAGCTAACGATGGGATAAAGGTTAGGGAGACTCAAATAGGGCAGCCTGGCCTGTGACTTGGTGCAAGAGCGGGAAGGAGAGGGTGCTGTTAAAAAGGGAAAGAAATTGGAAAAAGTGTCTGTGGGGTTGATATGCATTTGGGGGGACAGCTACAGCCATATGAATGGTGCACTATTTTGTGTGTCTGTTGTCAGATCATGGACTGCTACGAGCAGCAGACACTTGGTTCAAAGTTGCATAAGCTATTCATGAGGAAGGGTGGACAGAGCAGGAAAGGAATTGAGATGGTCATATTGTATATGTGTATAGAAAACCAGAAAAGAAGAAGCTAAGTAGTCAGCCACCACCCTATAATGACATTGGGTTCCCAGGAAGTAGATACTGCCTTTCGTCTACCACATCTACTGCTACTGCCCCTCCCCAACAGATTGCCAACACACACGCCTGGCACAAACTGAACCACCCGCACTACGACTCACACCAGAACTCACACACATGTATCCGTTAATAGACCAGTCCTCTGAATCATATTACAAAGCCCAACCTACCCCATTAATGGCAAGTGTACAATCTGGGGAAGGCTCAGACAGCTCCCAGGGGGAGGAGACCCATGCACCTCCTCCCCCAATGAACCCGGGGCTGACTCCGACTCAGCCTGACCTAATGGACCAAGGGACCCAACCTCAGTCTCAACCTGGTCCCTCCTCTCCAAGTCTTGACCAGACTCACGCCAACCCTGTCAGGATGCTCCAACCTGACAGACAAGTCGGAACAGCTACGACTCCACCTGAAAAACTGTTACATTTCCAGGTATTCCCCTGTATGACTCACAAGCTGGAGGGGCAATGGATCCCTTTGTGACACCACCCAATAACCCATTGGACAGCATGTTTACACATTTACAGCCCCTCTTACATCCCTCACAGATCAATACAGAAAATACACGTACAATCCCAAGACGAGCTGTCACATTCCCCCTGTATGACTCAGACGCAGGGAAGGCACGCACTGTACCTCCTGCACTACATCCAAACTACGGCCCCATCATTACACCACCAAGGGGAGGAATACTCGCCACATGAGGAGCTCCCCTGATGTACATAACTTTCACCCACTTTCAAGCTGCATCTCTTGTTGCAAGCCTACCAGACCCTGAAAAACAGCCCATGCTGTTTTATAGAAGGATCGCCCAAATCCAAAAGACATACGCGGCTGCGTGGCAGGATTTGGTAAGCCTGTGTGAGATAAAGGCAGGAGATGCCTACTGCCCAGTGATGGAGGAACAATTTGATTAGTACTACTGTGACGATACTTATGATTCAGGATGTGAATCAATTAAAAAAGTGGGCTGAATAGTGCTTGGCAGACCAAGCGACTAGTACAGTATATGTACTGATATTGTGTTTCAAGAGCGATCCTCTCGCGCTGATTCCCGGCGACAGGCTTCTCTAACCAGCGTGATCCCGTCGCGCTGGTTCTCGCGCTGGCTGCAATAGGAAAATGTCATTTTCCTATAGTAGCGAGCGAGAGCAGCGATAATGTCGCCTCACTAATGAAACCTGCATGTCTTCGGGGGCATACCAGGCCCTTAGGTCCAGTAGGGATTTTAAGGGGAATCCCCTACGCTGAAAAAAACGCCGTAGGGGTCCGCCCAAAATCCATACCAGACCCCTTTCCGAGCATGCAGCCCGGCCGGTCAGGAAAGGGGGTGGGGACGAGCGAGCCTCCCGTTCCTGCGCCATACCAAGCAGCGTGCCCTCAACATGGGGGGTGGGTGCTTTGGGGGAAGGGGGGCGCCCTGCATGGCCTCTTCCCGACAATCCTGGCCGTTGGTTGTCGGGTTCTGCAGGCGGGGGGCTTATCGGAATCCGGGAGCCCCCTTTAAGAAGACCCAGATACCAGCCCCCCACCCTATGTAAATGAGTATTGGGGTACCATCTACCCCTAACCATTCACCTGGTGAAAAAAAAGTAAATAAAACACAACACACAAGGGATAAAAATAGTTTATTGCACAGCTCCGGTGGTCTTCCGTCTTGGGGGGTCTTCTCGCTGCCGCCCGGGGGTCCCCGTCTTCGGTTCTTCTTGTCAGGCCTCCGCTTTCTTCCTTTAGCTCTTTTACTAGCGGAGGCCCGGTCTTCCGTTGCCGACGCTGCCCCTTCTTCCGACTTCGGGGGTCTTGTCCACCTCTTCGGTTCTTCTTGCCGGGCCACCGCTTCTGCTTCCAGCTCTTTTACTAGCGGTGGCCCGGTCTTCTGCCGCCGCTCGCTGGTCCCCACCCCCTTTCCTGACCGGTCGGGCTGCGTGCTCGGATAGGGGTCTGGTATGGATTTTAGGGGGACTCCCCTTTTTTTGGCGTAGGGGATTCCCCTTAAAACCCCTACTGGACCTAAGGGCCTGGTATGCCTCCAGAGGGGGAACCCATGCCATTTTTTTTTATTTGGCGTGGAGTTCTCCCTTAGGATTCATACCAAATACAGTGCCTGGTATTGGCGGGAATCCAATTCGGATAGCCGCACAAGTGTGAACCCGGCCAGCGATGCTTGCTGCATATTGGGAAAGAAAATAAACATTTTTCCTTTCCCAATGCAAGCCGGCTCGGTCACCTACTGTATACAAGAGGTTACACAAGAAAAAGGCGAATGCGTTGAGAAATATCACAATAAAATAGCACAAATGTTTACTAATTTGGGTTTTAGCACACTGACCAAAGCACACAGACACATGCTAGCTTCCACATTTGTCTCAGGTCCTAAAGAATCAATCCGAAAGGGTCTGATCCTATCACGCCCAGGGTATAGAGTAATGCATCTTGAGACATTGTTATTAGTGGCAAAATGCCTAGAATCCTCACAGAGCAGCAGAAAGGCAGCTCCTCTCATTATGGCCTCTGACACACCGTATCTGCCCCCACCAATGCAAAATCCGCATGTCTGCTACATATATGGAGTTAAACCTAGACTGTTATGCCACAGGGGCCCAGAACTCCCCCTCCCAATTCACCAAGGCAATGGACACCTGGATGAAGTTACACTCAGACATTGTACTCCTTTAGTATGTATAGGACCTCCTGCTTTGTGCAGATACCCTTGGTGACACCTCAATCTTCTCTGAAAGCTTCCTCCACTACTTGGCTGAGCAAGGATACAAGGCCTCAAAGGAAAAGGTTCAGTGGTGCAGAGAAAAGGTGGTTTTCTTAGGCCACTGCATCTCCCAAGGCACCCGGAATTTCACTGAAGAAAGAGTTGCTGCAATCAAGGCCATCCCTTTGCCTCAAGGTCAAAAGCCCCTTTACGCCTTTCTACGCCTATATATTCCAATATATATAAGTACATGCTTTATATGCCTGACATATAACTTCTGCTTATCAACCTTAAAACATATTCAGTAGATGTCTGTAAAGCTTACCCCTCCCTTGCTGTGGAACTGAACTAAACTGCAAGAGAACTGCAAGAGTTAAAGTGGTTGTAAACCCTTACAAACCACTTTGACCTACAGGTAAGCCTAGATTAAGTCTTACCTGTAGGTCCAAGCAATATCTCCTAAACCTATATGGTTTAGCAGATATTTGCCCGAAAACGGGCACCACTGTCTACGGCGCATGCGCCGTAGACAGCGGCGCACAGGCGCACTGAGCATTTCCAAGAATGGAGCTGGCGCGCGTGTTGACTCCCGTGCGCATGCGCGGGAGTGACGTCATCGCGGCTTCGCCAAATTACAGCGGCGGAGCTGCGAGACGCCACCAGCAAGATGGATGCGGCGGACTACAGGGGACAGCGGCGACTTCGCTGACTCCCGTGTCAGGTAAGTGACACATAATGGGCTACTATGCGATGCATAGTAGTCCATTATGCTTTGCCTTTGCAGGGAATGAAAGAGGAAGTAAACCCATCAGGGTTTACTTCCTCTTTAACAGAAGAATCGCACCTGCCCCGAAAAAACAAGTTAACACCAACATTTCTGAAGAAGCAAGAACATAGCTATGACCAGTTGCTACTTCCTCATATGGATGACCCAGCTAAAGCCTATATTTTTCTCAGAATATATAAATATTTTTTGGTTGTTTTGTGGTTTGCATATGCCAGCCTTATGTGACGTATCTTAATCTTAGCAAAATAGTATATAAGTCTCGATAAGAGGAAATAATAAAGAGAAAGTAATTTGAATCTGAACTGTCTGAGCATGAGTTGCTTCAGCGTGCACACTCTATATTAAATTTGACCAGGGGACCAGACCTTGGCTCTGGTTCTGATCCAAAACATCTGGACGTGGGGCTATTGGGTTCAGTACCGGGGAATAGCCGATCGAGAAGAGACTGAGACAAATAAACATGGGCAGGACGGAGTCTGATCACCTCTGAGTAAACGGTAAAACACTTTTTTTAATATCTTGTCTACTGTTTATCCTGTACCCGTGATTGGCTAATCTCTCTAATGTTTTTAATTAAGGATATTTTAAAATAAACGTATTGTGCAATTATCACACTATTGTTTTTTATTCTGGGACTTCGCCACTGCTGATATTGAATGTAAGAGTAAAAGAGAGGCACACAAAGTACACATCATCCATAGGATTATAACTACATAAGCTGTGAGGGTTCTGGTGGCCCAAAGATGTCTGGTGAGTGAACTCCCTTATATTAGGTGGTGGAGCACACAAGCAGTGGAGCACTATTGAATATGAAGACTATGTATCACTATTTTGCACGTGGTGAAGGAAAGATGGCAAAAAAGAAGATTGTTTTTGTTTAGAAATATATCATAACAGGACTTTTACTTGCTACAAGTTTTTCATTGCATGGGTTGGTTTTTTGTTTCTTTCATGATCGCATTGGAATATTTATATAAACACTAATATTTTAGGTGTAAGCTAGTGCCTCAACACATGGATTAGATAAAAACCTGTCTCACCTCTTCCTGTTTAAACATGGCCTTACATTATGTGTAACATGTCTTTGCTATTTTGTGTTTTTTTGTCTCTGACGTAACATGCTGTAATTTTGTATTTCAGATTTTTAAAAACCTGGCTTGTCACTGCTTTCTTCATTGTTGCCCAGACAAGTGTAATATATGTAGCACTAACCTCCGAAGGAGCGGCTGAATTTATTTGACTTACCGTTACCTTCTTCACCTCGTATGCATCTAGGGGTTTCCCGAGGTAGATGGCCCAAAAACTGCAGAGACTGACGACAGATCCACTTAACAATTTTTTCGCAAAAATAAAAATCCCTTTAACACCACAGTCTCTCAACATAGGATCAGAGGGTTTAGGTGAAAAGTCCAGGTACTGTTATTGTAAAAATCAGTATAAAAAGGAATCTCTTACTTTGCATAAATCCAGAGAATAACCATTCACAGCTGGATCCTCACCCTAATTGGATAGTCCTTCTCTCACCAGGCCTAGCAGCCAACAGGGTACTCAAGTCAGGAATAAGTCTCTGCCACAGACTTTGCTATAGAACACATGAGGGAAACTTGAAAACTTGTAGAACACTCCTGTGGCACCAGTATCTTGCAGCCAGTCTGGCGATACCACACAAGATTTGATTCGCTTAGGTCCTTCAGCTTTTTCAGGCTCTTGTTGAGAAGCCAACCCTTGTGTGGCCTTCTCCCGAAGAGTCCACCCCTGGATAACTTCACAGTTGCTGGGCCTCTCCACTAACCAAGATGGCACCGGACCACCTCCGAATCCTTTTTTCAGTTTCCTTGCCTCGGGCTAGCCAGCCCCAAGACGTAAAGTCACGTGGATCCACACCCCAGGCCATGGAAGTCCTGGGGGCTGGTAAGGAGGACCAGGACCATACAGTCAGAACATGCTTCTGGACCAGAACCCCGAAACACGTGACATCTGCACCTTAAGTACCCTCTCCTAGAAGGCACAGCAAGAGTGACACTCCCACTGGGCTGGTTCCAAGAGAAATTAACCTTAATTCACCCAACTAGACTGTGTTTCCATGCCTGCAAATCCAAACCAAACTGCAGTTTAAGGGTAACATTAAATTTAAAAATACACATAGCACGTGCTCGTCAGAAGCCGGCGTTACACACTCCTGGTGGTGATTTAGACAATGTCCTCATCGTCTAGCAAAAAACTATTTCTAAAGCTAGAAAAATTTGAGTAGCTGAACTTTAGGGTTTGAAATGGGAAAGGTAAAGGAATGTAAAACATGTTGAAGCATTGCAGTATATAAAACTGTTGACATAAGTACAGTACACATACACCACCCAATTCCTGCCTATCTTCACCACCCATGCTCCAGCAGAATCTGGATCTGGTAGAGTCAGGTCTTTTCCCTGTGCATCAACAGTTGTGACAAAATAAACGGCACAATCTTTGTCCGGTCTGCAAATGACAATTTTGTCCCCATAGATATGCCGACTGTAGCTCCAGTGCTGCAGACAACCAACAAACCGTTCATACAGCTCGGGTGAAAAAGCTTTCTTGCGAAGTGGCTTTAGAACTTTCAGATAGCTACAGACATCATCTGCATACCATGCTTTACGGTTCTCCTCGATTACATCCATGATTTCCCTGGACACGTACAGGAATTCCAATCCATACTCAGTTGCTACTCTTTTGTTTAAGAGCCTCTGAGACCTTGCAAGTCTGGGTAGCGTGCGGGCACTTCCTTCCCCGGGAGGTGTACATGAATTCGGGGACCTATGCACCAACGCGGCAGAGTCTCTCTGAAGTGTAGGCAAGTTCACAGGTTTAGGCAAAGTCACATTAACAGTGATCGGGGTTTCCGCACTTGGTGTTCCACTCACAGTTGCTGGGCCTCTCCACTAACCGAGAAGGCACCGGACCACCTCAGAATCCTTTTTTCAGTTTCCTCGCCTCGGGCTAGCCAGCCCCAAGATGTAAAATCGGGTGGATCCGCACCCCAGGCCATGGAAGTCCTGGGGGCTTGTCAGGAGTACCAGGACCATACAGTCAGAACATGCTTCTGGACTGGAACCCCAAAACACACGACATCTGCACCTTAAGTACCCTCTCCCAGAAGGCACAGCAAGAGTGACACTCCCACTGGGATGGTTCTGAGAGAAAGTAACCTTAATGCACCCAACTAGACTGTGTTTCCATGCCGGTCGCAAGTGACAGCGCCACCTATGGCTAGGCAGAACAGTCCAGTCTGATGCTGAGGTCAAAATTTAGAGTAATCAAACCCAAACCAAATTGCGGTTTAAGGGTAATATTAAATTAAAAAAAACACATAGCGCGTGCTCTTCAGGAGCCGGCGCTACATATACTTTATTGACATGGTGCTATATATCTGGCTATTGTTTCTGAAATATGGCTCTGTCATTTTTTTTTTTTTTTACTCATAACAATCACCTCCTTCCCTGAAATTCAGGATTTTAGTCTTGAAATGTTGTTGTGCACTCTGTAGACAATACGGCTTTGTAGACAATAAAATGTGGTACTGCCCTGAATATAAGTTCACAAGCCATGCTATATATACATGTTTTGCTACTGCTTGGCAATTGTTACAAAGTTGAGGGTTTTATCTTTATATGTAAACCTTTTGGTGGCTTTTAGCCCTGTTCTGTCTAGTCCTTCAACCATTCAGTTCTAGCCTATTTCCAGTAGATATTTTTATACAAAGTACAATTAATCAGATAGGGGTACTGATGCTTAATCCAAACAAAGGCATCATGTAAAATGTAAAGAATAAATTGTTTACACATACAACTTATTTGATGTCAGAATACAGTGTTCCTGTTTCTGTCCAAGAGAATTGAACTGTTCTCTAACAATGCAAAAAATGGAACGGGATCTCTCAAGCATGTCACCCTTGAAGCCACATAAAATGGAAGTCCCACACCTTGCTAAACAGTATTTTTTTTAAAAATCCATTAGTACATCTCCCCTGGCAGTGCCAAGATCTATGTGCCAAATACTTCCAATTCCTATTAGCCTTGAAAATAGCCTGAACGGATTTTCAAGAGTCCCCTCACATTGACTTCTTATTTTTTAAAATTTTCCAAACCTCTTGAAAATCAAATCTCAAGCAAATTACTACTTGCTACGTACCAAATACAACATTTTAGTAAATAACTCTGGAGCCTAAACCTTTCAAAAATAGTATTTTTTTTTTGTATTTGTAGATGTAATAAAATAAATATTCCCCTTTACTGTGTTTGCAAACAATTTTTCCATTTGTTTAAGCGCAGATAAAATATTACAAATGTGACCTAATATATGTAATAAAGCATTTTCAGTCTTTGTTCTGTGCCATTTCTTAGTTTCATTAATATAAACTTTACCATTATTCTTTATTGGCACATTTTATTTATTTATTTATTTATTTTAATATGTTCTATTTCTCTTGATTCATAATAATTAATGGTATGTAAAATGCATTTGCTAGCACTTTATTTGGTTGTATAATGCTGTTAAAAACTGACTGTTATTGTATAATGTTGTTAAACAAACCAGCCCAAGAGACTCACTACTCTGAAAAAGATTTTTAACCTGAAGTTCAAAACTCATTAAACGGCATCCAATATATTATAGGGAAGAAAAAATTTAGAAGAGATGTGTTTTGCTTAAAATATAGAAGAGATGCATGTTATTGGTTGGCATAATTTAAATATGTAAAACAATATAAATATTCAAGAATTTCACTAATTCCAGTCTGGGAGCCCAGCAAATACATAAGTATAAATCCTCCCACATCCTCCTATCTTCTGCTAATTTCTTGTTACACATGAGACAAACAAATCTTTCACCCAAGATTCACACATTTTTCTAATAGGATTCTATTGGGAAAATATGTGAATATTTGATGACTGTGTGAATCTTGTGTAAAAACATATATATATAAATAGACCCATATGTGCTAATGTATTTTGGCACTTTTTTTAGTTGTTTTGGCACTTTTTTTAGTTGTTATTAGTAGTGTAGCTGTCATTAGGCAAAGCAAGAGCTTTCTCTCAAGTGATTAAGCTTAACAGTACAAGTTTTACAAATGTGTATATATAAATATATATTCACCTTTTCAAAGACAAAATAATAAATACAAAACTTTTTGCAGGTAAAAAAATGTGCATTTATTTTTAATTGAGAGCCGGTAAAGCAATGCACCCACAATGCTGAGGCACAATGCACAATGCTGAGGCTGAAAGCTGGGCACAGGTATAAGACAATTTATCCAGATGATAGGATAACTGCTTCTGTTTTTCTTTCCATTGCACAGAGCAGCCCCTGATCCTTCTCTTCTCGGTGTGTCATCATAGGAAGCAGCTTCCTATAGGGTTGCATCTGTGGACTCGTTCCTGACCAAATTTTTGTGCATCTATTGACACACATAGCACAGCTCTGCCCCCCCCCCCATACACACACACACAGTTGCAGGAGCCAAATGTTCCCACAGTGAGTAGAGAGAGAAGAAAGAGCTGGTGCAGATGGGCAGAGTGCTGGATTAAGATCAGGCTTGGGTAGTATTAATTTTAAATGATTAATTAACAGCTATTAATATTCCTGGCTATGCTCTCTTTTGGAAAGACAGGATAAAACTAAAAGGTAGGGGTGTCTCTCTCTATGTGAGAAGGGAACTCAAAGTGAGTATGAAAGAAGACCCTGTTGATGCAGAGTGTGATTATGCTGAAGCATTATGGTGGAACTGCATACAGGTGTGCGTATTTAAAAGTTAATTATTACAGTTTGTTACAGGCCTCCCAATGTTAATGAGGAGGTGGACACTCAGCTCCTTGCAAAGATAGAAAGGGCTGCAAGGACTGGGACAGTGATAATGATGGGGGATTTAACTACCCTGAAATTGCTGGAACAGTAAAAGGTCATAAATATAAAAACCAATTAGAAGACAATCCCATGTGGCTCACGTCCAAGGATAACATAGCTATACATAACAAGAAAAGAACACTTAGGAAATATGTAAAAAGGTAATCAAGGCTGTAAAAAATTAAATATGAACTCCAGGTTGCAAAAGAAAGTAGCACAAATGGCATAAAATTCTTAATATATATTAACAGCAAAAGGTCAGGTCTGAGCATGTAGGCCCTTTACTATATAATTCTGAGTTTATTACTGGGGACATAGAGAAGGCATATGTAATAAATACCTTCTTCAGCTCTGTGTATATAAAAAAAAAATTGGGGAAACTCAAGTCTTTAATGGGTATAGTATAGACACAGCTCCAAATGATTCACAATGGCTCAAAACTGAAAAATTTAGACAAAATAAAATGATCTAAATCACCAGGGCCAGATGGCTTATATCCAGGGGCCATCAAAGAACTGAGTTCTGTTTTACCTAAGCCAATGTTTCAAGTTTTTAGAAACTTTTTAATGGCTGGCATGGCACCACTGCATTGGCATAAGGCCAATGCGGTGCCTATATTTAAAAAGGGATCAAAATTTTTACCAAGTAACTACAGACCAGTTATGTTACCTTCTATAGTTGGGAAGGTACTGAAGAGTTTAACCACTTCATCCCCGGAAGAATTTACCCCCTTCCTGACAAGAGCACTTTTGGCGATTCGGCACTGCATCGCTTTAACTGACAATTTCTCCCAAACAAAATTGACGTCCTTTTTTTGCCACAAATAGAGCTTTCTTTTGGTGGTATTTGATCACCCCTGCGGTTTTTATTTTTTGCGCTATAAACAAAAAAGAGTGACAATTTTGAAAAGAACACATTATTTTTTACATTTTGCTGTAATAAATATCCCCCAAAAATATATATCATTTTTTTCCCTCATTTTAGGCCTATACATATTCTTCTACATATTTTTGCTAAAAAAAATGCAATAAGCTTATATTGATTGGTTTGCACAAAAGTTATTGTATTTACAAATAGGAGCTAGTTTTATGGCATTTTTATTCATTTTTACTAGTAATGGTGGCGATCAGAGATTTTTATCGTGACTGCGACATTATGGTGGACACATCAGACATTTTTGATACATTTTTGGGACCATTGTCATTAATATAGCAATCAGTGCTATATAAATGCTCTGATTCCTGTGTAAATGACACTGGCAGTGAAGGGGTCAACCACTAGGGGGCAGTGTATGGGTTAAGTGTGCCCTGGGTAGTGTTTCTAACTGTGGGGGTGTGGCTATGTGTGACACGTCACTGATCTCTGCTCCCGATCACAGGGAGCAGAGAACAGTGACACTGTCACTAGGTAGAATGGGGAGATGTTTGTTTACATTAGCTTCTCCCCGTTCCTCCTCTCCGTGAGGCGATCGCGGGTATTCCCCGAGGCGATTGAGTCCACGGGGCCCGCGACCCGACTCACGGAGCTTGCCGCGGTCACGCCTCTTAAAGGGCCACGTGCAGGTTCGTTAGTTTGCCTGTACGAGCCCTTCTGCTGATGTATGTCGGCAGGCAGTTAATAAAGGACACAAAGAAGAGTTTTTGCTAGAAAAAGATGCTTTAACTGCAATAGTCAGCCTATATTCAGGAAATACTGATACTTGTACTTGATATAGAATTATTCACTTTCAGGTCAATACAGAGGACGGGGGGGGGGGGGGCACGCTTTACGTCTGGAGGAAAAGAGATTTAACCTTCACAACCTTATGGAAAATTTTCTTCACAGTAAGAGCTATAAAAATGTGGAATTGACTCCCTTAAGAACTATATAGTGTGACCAAATACCCATATTTTTGAATATGTTCAGGTGTTTTTAAATAGCCTTGCAGGATTTAAAAGTCTTTTTTTTTCCTCAGGAACTAGTTCTGGCCAGCACAGTAGATTGTTTTAAAAAAGAGCTGGGTGAATTCTTAAATACACAAAATATAACTAGATACTAAGTTATTGAGGCAGTAATGCCAAGGTTAGTTGGTCCAAGGAATATACAACTGCCTCCCGGGGATCAGTAAGAATTTTTTTTCTCCCACTGAAACTTGGACCATGCTATTTTGAGTTTTTTTTTTTTTTGCCTTTCTCTGGATCAACTGTGAATATAGGATAGTGTATGAAGAGGTTTTCTATTTGTGTTTTTTTTTAATTGGTTGAACTAGATGGACTAGTGTATCTTTTTAACCTGCCTAACTATGTAATTAAGTAAGTATACAGGGGGGTGAGGGGGCAATACAAGTAATGGACTTTTTTTTTACCTTAAAGAGATTGTAAACCCTGGTGAAAAAAAAAATACCTAGAAGACAAAGGCATAATGAGCTAGTATGCTAGCGGAGGAGCCCTGCTTTCTTCTTCGCCGCCGCCCTCTTCTTCTGACTTTGGGGGTCTTGTCCCCCTCTTCGGTTCTTCTTGCCGCGCCACCACTTCTTCTAGCTCTCTAGCTCCCAGCATCCTCTGGGACTGTGACATCATAATGGGCAGGCGCATCGTCCGGTGATGTCTCTATATAAGTCGCTGCATGCCGCGTCCCTGCCATTGTGAGCGGAGGCAGCAACGAGGCAACATCTGAAGAGAAGAACAGAAGGCGGTGACAGCAGCGACAGAAGACCGGGCCACCGCCTGTAAAAGAGCTAGAAGAAGGCGCGGTGGCCCGGCAAGAAGAACCGAAGAGGGGGACAAGACCCCCTAAGTCGGAAGAAGAGGGCGGTGGCGAAGAAGAAAGCCGGGCTCCTCCGCTAGCAAAAGAGCTAGCAGAAGATAGCGGAGGAGTCCGGCGAGAAGACCCCCGAAGACGGACAGAAGACCCCGGAGCTGTGCAATAAACTATTTTAACCCTTGTGTGCTGTGTTTTTTTTTTACTTTTTTTTTACAGGTGAATGGGTAGGGGTACATTGTACCCCATACTCATTCATATAGGGTGGGGGGCGGTATAAGCCCCCGCTCGCAGACCCCGACAACCAACGGCCAGGGTTGTCGGGAAGAGGCCCTTGTCCTCATCAACATGCTTTACTGTAGTTTCTCGACCTCTACAGATCAGAAATCACCCTTCCTGTACTAATTAGCCAGGGAGCATCTTGCTGAGGTGATTAGGCAGAACCACTTAGATGTGGTGCCTGCATTCATTTTCTTTTTCAAGGCTTTTTTCCCTTGTTTTCACCTGGTGATTTGACCAGTAACACATATCCTGTATTATAGTGCCCCCACTCTGGATGAATGAGCAAAAGGAGCACCTTTGGACAGCAGCATTTTCAGTCGGGGGGAGGGGAGTGTTAAAGATACTAGCATAGTTATATACACTAAAAAATTTAAGCTAAACTCCAGCATTTTACTTTATGAGTAGTTACAGCAAATATTTTTTTCCTCCTGGGGTAAAGGTTTTACATGAATAAATAAAAGTTGATCATTGTAAGCACTCCTGTCAATGTAAATGGTTTGTCTCATCCCTGTAACTGATACAATCTTCAAGAGAGCCTGTTCTTTTGAAAAAACAATAGAATTACTAACTAGATGCATCCGTCAAATATAAGTATTGGTAAGCTGCAAGATAATAAGTGTTTGTTTTTTTAATCTAATACTGCTTTAATTGAATACATATGGGCCCCTTAAACTCTTTGTGATGATGGCATTTATAGCCAATAGGGATGGGTGAACGGTTCGGGCCAAACTTTTGCTGTTTGGATGTTCGACGAACAGCCAAACAAATGGGCCGAACCGACCACAATGCATTGCGGCGCTGAACAGTGCATTGCAAGCCTTGATTGTCTGAAGCTTCAGCCAATCAGGGCACAAAGCAATGTCAGAGTCATAATTGGACACTGTTTTCATGACTTTATCCAATCATGGCTCATTCCTGCCCCACAGTATAAAAGTATTCTTTCAATGGCAGCCATTTTCAATGTGATTTCGACGTGGAGAGAGATAGAACAGTGCTCTGTTCAGTGCTATTATTTAGTGTGCTATACTTTGCTATTTTGCTTCAATTGTCAGTGTAGAATATTAGTTTAGTGTCAGTCTAGGGACAGTGTAGTGAGGAGGACCATCATTCAGCTTTGCATAGTGTGCAGCTAGAGTAGGGACAGCTCAGATAGATTCACTGTAGTCTAGCGAGACCATATCATTCATGCACACATTAGTGTAGAGTGGGGACAGCTCAGATAGTTTCAGTGTAGTGTAGTGAGACTGTGTCTGTAATCTTTACATTAATGTATAGCTAGAGTAGGGGCAGTTTAGATATCCTCAGTGTAGTGACGGTTGAACACCATCTATTTGATTGCGCTACTGCCAGTTTAACGCCATATAGTTCTGTGTGCGTTACTGCCAGTTTAACGGCCTATAGTTTTGTGCATTACTGTCAGTTTAACGCCATTTACTTCTGTGTGTGTTACTACCAGTTTAACGCCATATAGTTGTGTGCGCGTTACTGCCAGTTTAACGCCATATAGTTTTGTCCATTACTGTCAGTTTAATAAATTAAAAAAAGTGATCGGCGCAAACTATATACCAAATATTACTACAAAGATGGAAAATCCTTGTTTGATATGTATTCTACTTTATAGATAAAGTGCAATAAAGCAATGATTGTATCAGTACTAATGGTGAATCCTAATGCAAATTGCTGCTGTGCATGCAATTATTTAGCTGCTGTGCAAAACTGCTACTGTGCAAACTACATGAATAAATGATTCGCTGTGCATGCGATTATTTAGCTGCTGCGCAAAATGCTACTGTGCAAACTACACAAACAAATTATTTGCTGTGCATGCAATTATTTAGCTGCTGTGCAAACTGCTACTGTGCAAAGTACGCAAATAAATTATTTGCTGTGCATGTGGTTATTTAGCTGCTGTGCAAACTGCTACTGTGCAAAGTACGCAAATAAATTATTTTCTGTACATGCGATTATTTAGCTGCTGTACAAACTGCTACTGTGCAAACTACTCAAATAAATTATTTTCAAAAAATGCACAACACATTACCATAAATTCATTAGGTGAATAAAATAGTTGCTGCTGTGCAGATAATTAAAAGAAACAATTAATATAGTGCAAAATCGTGCAAATCATCATCAGGTGCTAAATATTAAATAGTAATTGAATGAACACTAAATAGGGCAAAACGGTGCACGATTATCATAAAGTTCTGAGTATCAAATGATCCTTTGTGTACACCTTTAAGTGTGTAGGTGTACCAATACAGTCCTATTTATATTGAGTAGTGATACCCATAAAAGTCCATCCATAAACAGTAAACGTGCAAATTAGTGCAGTGCTGGTGTGCAGCAATGTGACAGGCAAACTCTTCAGGTGACATCCACTGTGTACTCTTTGTGTGCTCCACTCAGTGCTCTCTATGCGCTTACCTCTAAATGGGTAAGAAATGCCACTCAGATATTTCTAATGATGAGTCCTCCTGAGTGTGGTAACCAGGGATGATGTCCTTAAGAGTGCTGTATTGCAATAATGACTCCCAGTTGGTTAGTTCGCCTGTTCATCCACGGCAAATGAAAGGGGGGAATAAGCAGGAAGATCCCATAGTGTAAAATGTCTCAAATAGGTTTATTTATGTTTAAAACATGGCTACTTACAACAATGCTGAAAACGACAGGCAGATCAAACAATGTTCGGTGTTACAAACGTCTCTATGCGTCACTTCCGGTTGTTCCTTAATCCAGTAACCGGATTAAGGAACTGTGTTTAGTAAGTTTGCCCATGCTATCCAGCCACAGTATGCAGAGGAGGAGGTGGACTGGCTTACTAAACCTTCCTCATTCTCCTCATCCTCTGTTACGCGAGCAGAGACAAGTGTGCAGTCCCCTGCAGTTGCCAGAGTGGATAAACTTGCCTCCTTGTCCACATCTATTCCTGCCATAGTCCCAACATCAGCCATTGAGGAGTCAGCTAAGTTATATGACCACAGCTTCAGCCACTTGCTCCTTGATGATGTCCAGCCATTACTGAATTCAGATGTTGTTTCTGAGGTTGAGGATGACAGGAACATGACCCCAGAGAGAGGGAGGAAAACTGGTAGACAAATTGCCATTCATTTTCCCCAAGCCGCAGTTTATTGCCAGGTTGTCTCCAGTGGTAATGATGAAGATGGAGGAGATGGAGATGATGATGATGATGATGAGGTCACTGATCTGACTTGGGTGCCAGATAGAGCAGAGGAGGAAACTGAAGGTGAGCCGGCACAATCCCAAGGAGGCCGACATCAAGAAACAATAGATAGCAGCCACCCTATTCCATCACATTCTGCACCTGTTATCTTCTGGCCCACTCCCCAAAGCTCAGCTGTCTGGGCCTTTTTTAGCACATGTGCAGCAGATTGCCTTGTTGCTATCTGCAAACTGTGTCTCAGGCACATCAAACATGGCAAAAACACCAACCATATGCATATCATTGCAATTTTTTTTGCCTTCATCAAGAGCACCTATATAGGGTTCCCAACGAGTAATTTTTCGTAAAGTTTGAGAGGTGCATATCATTGCAATTTTTCACATCAAGGCCAATTATTGCTTTCATCAAGAGTACCTCTAGAAGGTTAAGGTGGGGAGGGGCCACTGACACTCAAAGACCAATTTTTATTCAACCATTACTTCTATACAAAGTCAAAGTGACACCAGAATGTATCCAAAAAATGTCTAATCTTTTCCCAGTGCACTACATTGTGGCCTCATAATACAAACTGGCTCCGCAGCTGCATACATAATACATATCCCAAAAAAATATAAAAATATAAAAAAACTAATTTATTCATCAGTTTAGGCTGATATATATTCTTCCACATATTTTTGGTAAACGAAATTGCAATAGGCATATATTGATTGGTTTGCACAAAAGTTATCGCTTCTACGAACTGTGGAATAGATTTAGGGACTTTTATTTCTTTTTTATTGTTTTTTACTAGTAATGGCGGTGATCTGTGATTTTTAGCTGGACTGCAACATTGTGGCAGACAAATCTGACTCCAAATCACACTTTTTGGGGACCAGTGACATTTTTACATTGATCAGTGCTATAAACATGCGATCAATGTATAAATGACATTGGTAGGGAAGGGGTTAACACTAGGGACGATCAATGGGTTAAGTGTGTTCCCTGGGTGTGTTCTAACTATAGGGGGGACTTTAGGGAAGACGTGACAGAGATCACTGTTCCCGATCACTGCGAACAGAAGATCTCTGACATGTCATCTAACAGAACAGGGAATCGCCTTGTTTACATCCCCGTTCTGCCTCTGTATAACATGATCGCGGGTCGCTGGCAGACACCGAGTCCTCCGGACTCGCAGGCATGCTCCCGTGGCATGCGGCGGGCATGCACACCTGCTATCTCCTGTACAAAGACCAATGTACACCTATGGCGGTCTGCAAAGGAGAGCCGGCCTGCCGCAGAATGACGGTGGCTGGTAGACAAGCGGTTAAAGTGTGCACTTTTGAAGATAGATTCCCCACATTTAGCTCTAAAAAGATCCTATGAAACACTTCAAAGGTATATTTTAGGTTTTCACGGTAGCTCAGGCTAAAAGCATAAATGAGTCCCATAACCATTCTTTCTGATACAAAATGAGAGTGCTATATGAAAAAAATACACTATACCAATATGCTTGGTTTTCCTGCCAATGCAGCATAAATATGGTATATTTGCTTTTGAAATGTAATAACATAGTGCAAAGTGGGCAGGGCTTTAGGTTACATAATCTAACGTTGAATGTCCAATATCTAAAAAAGTGAACAAACAGAAATGTTGTTTTCATAGTAAAAATCAGCACAAATGCAGCACAAACACATTGTTGAATTATATTTAAATGTAATAAGGTGGTTCAAAGTGGGAGAGGTTTCATCAACTATAATGTGCAATATCTCTGAAACCAAACCAGCACATACGTTTGTTTTTGCTGCACAAATTGGCACAGATGCAGTGCAAACGAATGCTATCTTGGTTTTTAAATTTTAATAACATTGGTTGTAAAGTGGGTGGGGCTTGATGTTACATAATCTGAATTTGAATTACAATATCTCAAAAACCGAACCGACTGAAACATTAATTTTTGTGGCACAAATAGTTTTTAAGCTTAACAGCCGGCGGACCCTCACCCTGCATCTTGGTTGCGTTCTGCCGCAAACTTTGCATGCACACAAGTGAGTTGTCTCAATAGGTGTGTACAATGTATGTCCATTTATGATAAATATATTAATCTGCAAATAAAATAAACATTTTGGATGGTATGTTAAGCAACATTTAAAGCATGTGAATGATAATTTGTTCAATGTTCACTCTTACCTTTCAATGCGTTGCTTGGCTTTGTAGTGACTTGGAAAAATTATTGTCACTGGTGGCGCTCTTTTGTCCTTATGGGCCTTGAATGTATGGGAACTGTGTTGTACAGGCATTCAAAGTTCCATAAGACGTCAAACTCTTTCAAATATACAGCATCAAAACTCACGTTTGGCAAACATATGTGTCCCGCAATTTCAGTCAAAGATCATTTTCTTTAAAGCGGTAGTAAACCCGCAATTTTTTATTTTTTTTTGAAACCTGCAAAGCAAAAGGCATAATGAGCTAGTATGCACCGCATACTAGCTCATTATGAAATACTTACCTTAGAACGAAGCCCCGACATCTGGCCCGATCCACGCCGAGGGAGCTGACATGCTCCCTCGGCGTCTCTTCCGGGTATCGCGGCTCCGGCGCTGTGAGTGGCCGGAGCCGCGATATCGTCACTCCCGCGCATGCGCGCGGGAGATTTCAGTCCGGCCAGACGAGCGCTGCCGGATTTTCATGGCGAGAACCCCCTTGTGCGCATGCGCCGCTGCAGTCAGCGGTGCATACCGAGGGGAATATCTCCTAAACCGTACAGGTTTAGGAGATATTTTTTTTACCTACAGGTAAGCCTTATTATAGGCTTTCCTGTAGGTAAAAGTTAAAAAATTGACCATACAACCACTTTAAGTAACTGTAGCTCAATTAGAATATGGAAATGCACATACCTTAAAATTTTTGTCTAGATTACTCAATATTATACATTATTTTTGTAAATGTAAAAGGTGTGTTTTAAAAACGAATGAAAATGAAGTAGGGTACTTAAAATATCAAAGTAAATTAATTAACATTTATATTGAAAATTATACAATTTTTATGTTAATATTGCAAGTCAACAAAATCATTTTTATTAGTGTACCCTTTCCCTCCTCTCTCTTCCTCCCCCCTTTCCTCCTTATTCCATTTACCCTTTTTATTACCCTTCCCCTCCTCTCTCTGCCCACCTTCTCCTCCTGTTATCTCATTTCCTATATTTTTCAGTCTTTACTGTTTTGAAACATATTGGTTTGATTCATTTTGTATTACCACCAATGAGCAATATCATTGGTTATATAATTGCATGCTCTTTGTGATTAATGGAAGATTCTGTGTGATGGATAATATTGTACCATGATTTCTTATTTGTTGTTATGTGATTTGTAGGAGGAGCACCATGATGGTATAGTTTATCGAAATGCATAATTATCCCAGTACCATTAGATGGTGCTATGGAGCTTTTTTTGTTTATCAGAAACAAATACTGTCAGCGATAATTTTTATAAAACTTATCATGGACAGTACTCAATTGTTTCTGTCGCAAGTGCTCTAATACGGCTACAAACATCTCTTTTAATCCTTACTAAGTAAAAGATAGGAAAATAGTTTTTCTCTTTAAGAAAAGACTGTTTATTATATACTCTATAATTGCCTTCAGTTGTGAATAATATTGAGTATACAGTAAATGTACTCCCCTCTGTGATCCACTCTCAGTTTCCATCATTAAGCCCATTGTGAGTGTGAAATGTATTGGAGCAGGAGGGGAAAAGGTGCAATGACACGCTGTAAACCCTGTAGCTGGATTATAGTTTGCATTTAAACATGTGTGGCCAGATTATTTCCCTTTAATGGTAGGATTTTAAAATATTGTTTAATAAAAGAAAAGAAAAAACAGTGCAAGCTAAATATTTTCAGAAAAAGACATTACAGAATAGATAATAATATAGCAACAAAAAAATGAATGAGAATAAATGAAAAAAGTACAAAACAAGGTTTTGCCTGGGTTGTGTTTCCAGCTAAGTCCAACCACTTTTGCGCAAATTTGATCTGACAGAGTCAGTGTCCCTCATAATAACTTTCAGCCTTTATGCATAGTTTTAATGAGAGCATCTAAATTGCAGATTTATGTTGACCATCCAGAGGGAGTTCACAGAAATTACATTACCAATTAAAGGGTTGGAGGGGGTCGGAGGAATTGAAATAGAAGTACTAAACCATTTATGATATTTTGAGCAGACCCTCCCAAAATATCAGTTTTCAAGTTTTATCAATGTTTTTATATAGCCACGTTAGAGCCTGATAAACAATATATCATTGGTTGGCATGACCATGATTTGAAAAAGACTAAGCATGATATGGATATGTATTGTCTTTAGGAGATGTGACAAATTTTTCTTCTGTACATAATAGCATAGTCATGAATGGTAACAAAGTATAGGTAATTCTCTTCTGGATTTGTGTAGATTGTTGTTATTAATGTAATTGTATCACATCAGGAATTATGAAATGTAGCGCTGCTAAATAGCTTCATTAGGCTCCATTCACACTTGTGCGACTTGTCATGCAACTTTGGACATAAAGTCGCATGACAAATTGTGCCCCGTGTTTTATAATGATAACCATTCATATACAGTATGTGCAACTTAACGTTGCAACAACTTCAAAGTAGTTCATGCACCACTTTGGTCTGACTTTCATGCAACTTGAGGACCATAGACTTCAACGTTAACCCTCAAAATTTGCATGAAAGTCATACCTGAATTCTATACAATGCAACAATTGTGCAAAGGTTGTCCATTATCACCGGTCAAAGCCAAAGTCGTGTCCCAGTTGCACTCATCCAAAGTTGCATCAAGTTGCGTCAAAGTTGCATCAAAGCTGCACCAAAGTTGCACTCCAAAGCCAGCGTAACTTTGAAATCGTACAAGTGTGAATGGAGCATTAAGGCCAATTACAGCCATTTAATAAGACATCAGACTTTGAAATGTTTAGGCTCAGTCCCCACTGCCGCAACTTGGGATCCGACTTGTGGGACCCCAAGTGACGTGACATGTGAAATCCAATTTTAGTCAATGAGAGCTGTCTTAATTAGCACTACTGAAATCGCTCTGATTTTAGTAAAGGTTCCTGTACTACTAATGGATGTTGCCTCCCAGTTGGATCCTCATCCTAACTGATGTGATTTAGATGCGACATTACAGTCGCGCAACTTTCAGGTCGCGGCAGTGTGAACCAAGCCTTATTACTTTAGCTGTCAGCTAAAGTAATTAGTGACCCGCATTAGGTCCTGTTAATGTCCTGCTAACAGAATGCTATAGCTCACTAAAAGGTATTTGGTTTTCCAAGATCTGCCTTAATGGTATTTATGATGGTGATAGGGAAATCCCAGAACTTAGGGGATTCCAATAACATGTTGACTGCTGAACCACATCCAAAAAGATGTATTTAATATTCAAGCCTATAGTTTTAGTCATATGCACTGCTGAACCACATTCAAAAAGATGTATTTAATATTCAAGCCTATAGTTTTAGCCATAGGCATGGGAGCAAGCGTATACAGTACACATGGTGAAGTAATTGCTCTCTGAGGCTGGGAGCCTAAAAACATTTATACATTCTAACCGGGATGGGGGAACCTTGTGAGCCTCTTTGAAGGCCTAATCAAGTTGTAATTGTATTTACATTCAAAAACAGATGGTCACTTCGCACCTAGACATCACTTCCAGGTTCTCTGGGAAAATGCCTTTTCACAGCTCGAGGTGTGAATGGCACTTGGACACAATGAAGACAGTTGTTACATACATCCTATAACTAAACATTTGTAAAAAGTATCTCTGCTTAATCAGAATACATGTTTTGATAATCATAATGAAATGTTTGATAAATAAATGGCGATTCCATTTACCCGCTCAATGGTTAATTAATGTTATGGATTGCCAGAGCTGATAGGTACTGTTTATTTTACTGCAAAAATATTAATGACAATGTTATGAAAAATGTTTACTTAATTGAATCTGCGTGAACTGGTTGTAACAAAAATTTGGCCTGATGCATTGGAAGAGTCTATACTAGATGTTTTATTCTATGGAGCATTGCAAAGTTGCACATTTTCAGGACAACACCCAATTCGCCATCCAGTTTTGGATGTCTTCCAACTCACTATCTTTACACCCCTCATCTATGATTTGACATCCTGATCTGAAAGAAAGGGTCTGGTTGCAATGAATTTTCAGACATTATATTATATTATCATGCAATCTCTCTGGCTTGCATAGTTGATAGATGTTTTAACAAAAATCTCAAACTTTGGGTAGTCCTCAAAAAGTAACCTCAACATTTCCTATTTGGCTTCCATGGATTACACCATCTCTCCACCTGAGCGAATTTTCTCTCATTTTGTATACCTCATTACTTAACTTGTTGTGGACAAAGGGTGTGCTAGATAAACCTGCAACATCTTCATTAAAGTACACATGGCATAAATAGTAACTGTCCTTCTTCCCCACTGCTGCTACCTCAGTAGCCTAATTTTCTGGCAATTCCCGGCTGTCATTTTACTGTGGTTTACAAAAGATATTACAGCCTCTGTTGTCAAAAAAACTTACTTTTTGAACAGTGTTAATAAACACTGTTCGGAAGCATGATTCAGAGATATTATGTAACACTATTTTTACTTTGTACTTATTCTAGGGTGAGATTTGATTTGCATATGATGTCAGTTAAAGTAACCTCCTAAGAAAAAAATAATTTTTTTAATAAACATGCTAAGCCCATGGTGGCCAATCTATGACACTTCTGTTTTTAAATTGCAGACCATGGGCCACAGCAGTGTGATTGTTAACTTATAAAGAGACACAAATGCCAGACTCGGCACCGCCCCCAGTGCCACTATCATTGGATTTGATTCACAGCAGCGGGAGTCAATGGCTGTGCTGCTATCGATCTATCCAATGAAGAGCTGGGACCCCGTGGAGAGAGCGGGAGCATGTCTCCACCGACAGAAATTTGGGGCTCAGGTAAGTAAAATGGGGGTGGGGGGCCGGTCACTGCCAGGTTAATCATTCAAAAAAAAAAGATAAATTATAACTAAAAAAATAAAAATTGGAAAATTATATTTTTTTTAATAAAAATGAATTGGTCACACGATTAGCAAAAAATTGTATCAATTACTGACATAATACCATTAAAAAACATAACAATATACTGTATATTACACAACATGTATAGCTGCACACCAAATAAGTCTGTAAAAAAAAATCCAGACCATAGATCCTGTATTATAGGGCTTATGTGAATGTATGACAACATATCAAAAATAATCCAGAAAAAATAAATAAACCATGTGCAAAACAAATGTAAACAGTATGCAAAAAATTGTAAAAGGCAAATACTAGGATAAGAAACACTGCCAGCTATTATTAATAAAATAATTGATGTCCCACTCCACATTGAGACCCAAAGGACAGAAAGTTTGCCGGTCAAAAATGCAGTGGGTTTCACGTCTCGATATTTGTCTCCTCAGATCCTTCCCCCACAATTTTTCAATTCCAACTGCTTCTTTTTAATCCAATAACTCTTTTTATTGATTTTTACATACTCGAAAAAAATACAGTACATTACAAACAAACTCTACAATCCAGATACAGATGCCAACAAATGAAACCGCTCACAAAAAAAAAAAAAAAAAACACTACTCAAAATCAAACCTCTCTCCCTCTCCTACCAATTTTCAGCTTTCGGTGCTCTCACACTTTGAATGACAATTACTCAGTCATGCAACACTGTACCCAAATGAATTTTTTGTCCTTTTTTTTCCCACAAATAGAGCTTTCTTTTGGTGGTATTTGATCACCTCTGGGGTTTTTATTTTTTGCGCTATAAATGAAAAAAGTCCGAAAATTTTGAAAAAAAAACGCAAATTTCTTTTTTTTTTCTGTGACAGAATTATGCAAATTATTAATTTTTCTTCATTAATTTTGGCCATAATTTATACTGCTACATATCTTTGGTAAAAAATAACCCAAATTAGTGGATATTATTTGGTCTTTGTGAAAGTTAGAGAGTCTACAAGCTGTGGTGCGAATCGCACAAAATTGATCACATCTGATGTACTGGTGGCCTATCTCGCTTCTTGTGACCCGAACAAGTCAGGAAAGTACAAATACCCCCCAAATGACCCTTTTTTGGAAAGTAGACATTCCAAGGTATTTAGTAAGAGGCATAGTGAGCTTTTTGATGTTGTCATTTTTTTCCCACAATTCTTTGAAAAATTAAGATTTTTCATTTTTTTTTCTCCACAAAATTGTCATTGTAATAGGTTATTTCTCTCACATGGCATTTGTATACCACAAATGACACCCCCAAAAAATTCTGCTACTCCTCCTGAGTATTAAAAGCAGGGGAGGAGGGGTGTGTTGCGCTTCCTAAATACCAACAAAACGCTTACAATAAATATAAATCACATAGTATAAAAAAAACTTATAAATAATTCTTAAAGTGTTCAGTGAGCAGTGCTTAAAGGGTGTATTAGATTGAACAACTAATGTATAGTGTTCATATGTATTATTCCTGTGTCTTAAAATAAGCAGAAACAGTGCTTAAGACCATAAAGTGCATGAATTAAAGTTAAATAGACATCTGTGATATCAATGCAGCAAAATAATAGAAAGGGTATATGTGATAATTTAAGTGATCAAAAACATATAAACACATAAAATCGGTGATCTAACAAACAAACTCTACAATCCAGATACAGATGCCAACAAATGAAACCGCTCACAAAAAAAAAAAAAAAAAACACTACTCAAAATCAAACCTCTCTCCCTCTCCTCTCTGAACTCTTGCTAACTATAATCTTCCTTTGATATCTGGCCCAAAATCGACCAACCACCATATATCTCCATATCTCCATATAATCTCAAACTTCCCTTGACAAACTTGATGCAAAAACACATATTTCTCTTTTAACAAACTTTACCTAATTTGTATTCTCCACTTCTCCACTGTTGGGGCATGAACTGAAATCCATTTTTAAGCTATTAACTAATTAACAGGCTTCTCAATATTGTGATATAATCACCACTAGAGATCCCGGCTTGTTCCATCATATTTAACAAGCACAAACCTAAATCTGGTGGCAACTCCATTCTTAATAAGCTGTTAATAGTCCTGATTACACCCCGCTAGTATCGATGAAGTCTGGGACATTTCCGTACCATATGAATCAGGATCACTGGTTAACCCTAACATTAAGGACAGAGAGGGGAGTCCCTCTGTTTCCATTTAAATAGTTGCTTGGGAGTATGATACACCATGTGTAAGATAAATAGTTGTGTTAACTTTTGTGTGGTAAAGATACATCAGGGACTGCAGATAAGGCCATTGACCATTGATCATCTGGTATTGGGCCCAAATCACGCACCCATTGAGCCCTTGATGGAATAACTACCAAAAATTTAAATTTAGTATATATTACCCCATATATTTGTGATATAAGTCCTTTCTTATGTGTCTTAGAATCTAATAGGGAGATTATTTTTTCCACCAAATAAGTTCTCGAAAAAGACATTCTATCCTCTGGAACCAATGCAGTGAAATCCAAATAGAGGAATTATGAAGGCTATAGAGTAACCGTGGGGTCCAGATCATCTTAATAAGATTTGCGTGCCTATAACTGTCAATGGGAGTTTACACCAATTCCGACATTTATCCCTAAATTTAAGCATTAATGTTTTAAGATTCAGGTCAATATAATCCTTCACATAACCTCAATCTCAAAATATTTAACCCTATTTTTAATTTGTATTTGTGATGCCTGATCCAGAAATGGCAACAGTGTTGGTTTCTCCCAATTGATTTGGAATCCAGAGAATTGCTCAAACGCAGAGATGAGTGTCATTAATTCTACCAATGAGCCTGAGGTATCTCCTAAAAATCATCTGCGACAAAACCCAACTATCCCTTTTGAATGTATTGGCGATTGAGCTTTTGGCCATGCTATCAAACAGCATAGGGGACAGAGGGCATCCCTGTCTAGTCCCTCTAGATAATGAAAATAATGGGAACATTGTGTTATTGATCCTCAACCTTGCCTTAGGATCCTTGTACAACAGTTTCAGACAGGCTAAAAAGCCCGGACCAATTCAGAGGCATACAATACAGTCCATAAATATTCCCATTCGTCCATATCAAAGGCCTTCTGGGCATTCAGACACAATATGGCACTAGTCCATCCATTATCCCTGGGTAATTGCATATTCAAAAAAAGTCTGTGGATATTTGTAGAGGCAGCTCTAGTGGGGATAAACGCTGTTTGGTCCTTATGAATCAAGGAATTAATATACATAGATAATCTATTTGCAAGTACCCTAGCTAAGATCTTAACATCGGAGGTAAGTAGAGGGATAGGGCTATATGAGGCTGGTTTTATTGGATCTTTACCCGATTTTACGATTACTGTAATTATTGTTTCTTACATAAATGTAGGGCGTGCTTGCATGTTATATGGCTCGTTTAGCACTTCAGGGAGTTCTGTAAGTAAGATCTGGCCATATTTTTTGTAGATTTCAGATGGTAGCCCATCTTGTCCAGGAGCCTTATTATTCTGAGTTTGGGGTACTGCTTCCTCTAACTCTTTCAGAGTTATTGGACTATCCAACATTTCTCTCTCATTTACATTAAGTTTTGGGATAACTAGTTTTTCCAAAAAATGTGTACTTTGAATCTTTACATTTACTGTTCTGGAAGGATATAATAAAGTATAGAAATCAACAAATGTACTCTGAATACTCGTTATATTGTATATAATTGTTCCCATTATATTTTTAGTAGTTGCGGGCCATCTTGATTACGAGCTATCACCACTAAAATAGGACCTACCTGCTCCCCCATTTCATAATGTTTTTGAAAAAATCTACTATTCTCTGCTTTCGATAAAGATAATGTTCTATATATTTTTTGGGCTTCCTGCCAAGCTAACTACTACTTCTAAAGAAGAGGGACCTCTATTGTGATGGTGGGCAAAATGCTTGGAGAGGCTATGTTCTCCCAAACCTTTGCATATGTTTCCCATATGCTCACCTATACGGACATTCAAAGCCGTGTAGTTCTGCCAACATACTGGTAGCCGCAGGTACACCTTAAGAGATAAATCACTCATTTGGTGCTGCACATGATAAGCTCTTTAATCATGTATTCTTTGTTTGTGGAGGTAGTTCAAATTGTTTTGGAATTCCTAAACACCTTGTACCTTCTACATGGGAACAAAATAGACAGATTTTCAAACATTTTGTGTCTAAGGGGCTTATCCACTACATTAGGCGTCAGAACATCTCTCAGAGTTTGTGGTTGCCTAAAAATCAATCTAGGTTGATTAGGAAGGACCAATATTTTATCTTCTTTAACCACTTGCTTACTGGGCACTTAAACACCCTTCCAGCCCAGACCAATTTTCAGCTTTCGGTGCTCTCACACTTTGAATGACAATTACTCAGTCATGCAACACTGTACCCAAATGAATTTTTTGTCCTTTTTTTTCCCACAAATAGAGCTTTCTTTTGGTGGTATTTGATCACCTCTGGGGTTTTTATTTTTTGCGCTATAAATGAAAAAAGTCCGAAAATTTTGAAAAAAAAACGCAAATTTCTTTTTTTTTTCTGTGACAGAATTATGCAAATTATTAATTTTTCTTCATTAATTTTGGCCATAATTTATACTGCTACATATCTTTGGTAAAAAATAACCCAAATTAGTGGATATTATTTGGTCTTTGTGAAAGTTAGAGAGTCTACAAGCTGTGGTGCGAATCGCACAAAATTGATCACATCTGATGTACTGGTGGCCTATCTCGCTTCTTGTGACCCGAACAAGTCAGGAAAGTACAAATACCCCCCAAATGACCCTTTTTTGGAAAGTAGACATTCCAAGGTATTTAGTAAGAGGCATAGTGAGCTTTTTGATGTTGTCATTTTTTTCCCACAATTCTTTGAAAAATTAAGATTTTTCATTTTTTTTTCTCCACAAAATTGTCATTGTAATAGGTTATTTCTCTCACATGGCATTTGTATACCACAAATGACACCCCCAAAAAATTCTGCTACTCCTCCTGAGTATTAAAAGCAGGGGAGGAGGGGTGTGTTGCGCTTCCTAAATACCAACAAAACGCTTACAATAAATATAAATCACATAGTATAAAAAAAACTTATAAATAATTCTTAAAGTGTTCAGTGAGCAGTGCTTAAAGGGTGTATTAGATTGAACAACTAATGTATAGTGTTCATATGTATTATTCCTGTGTCTTAAAATAAGCAGAAACAGTGCTTAAGACCATAAAGTGCATGAATTAAAGTTAAATAGACATCTGTGATATCAATGCAGCAAAATAATAGAAAGGGTATATGTGATAATTTAAGTGATCAAAAACATATAAACACATAAAATCGGTGATCTAAAATGTGTAGAAAAAACAAAGGAATGTCTCAATTACATTCCTTAAAAAAATTAAAAATAGCAGCAAAAACGTGAATTTCAATCAAGTGTCCCATACACAGTTCAATCATGCAATTTTCCGATGTGATTTCTCAGCCACAGAAAAAGTGCAATGTGCCGGGGCAACTCTCCTCCAACGGTGTTCCGTGCCAGTGCTGGTTATATTAAACAATTACCTTGCAGCTGCAAGGTATGCAGCAAAACAGCAAATATTGCAGGGAAGACTCAGGGGGGTCAGCGGGGCTATGGATGGGAGCTTCTAACGATGCCGTTCACCCTTGTAGTTGTGGCCAGTGTAGCAATGCTCAAAACAACAAGTAAAGGAGAGCCTCCATGGTGTAGTATTTCAGTCAAATATTTTATTAAAATAGCTAAAATTACTCACATAGAGGAACGAGTAAACGAGCACACAGCTTAACAGATCTGAACGATTTCCTTAGGTACAGACGTCACTTCCGTTCTCCTACGCGTTACGTCTCGTATGGACTTCAACTGGGATAATTGTGAAAGGGACGGAAGTGCTTTTGAGTGTACTGGGCGGACGTACGTCCGCCCACAATTAGCATAACTAAACGTACGATCAAGGAAGATGGGGAACGCACGTCCGCCCACTATTTACATAACTGGACGTGCGATCAAGAAAGACGGGAAACAGTCGGAACGCCCACTATTAGCATGGTTAGGGCGTGTGTTAGAGGAGCGAGCCAATTACGTGGGTGTATCCGACTTTATGTTTGACACTACAGTCCGCTCGAAGTGATTCATTAGAGCGGATCCATGTAGTGTAGTTAAGGAGAAAACGAACGGCCAGACATAGATTACTTAGAGAAAAACGGACGAATTATATGGAGCCCCTAATTAAAACGTGCTTTGGGAGGAACGATATATGTGCAAACACGATGTCCCTCCACATCCAATATTGGAAAACGGAACAGGTGCTCTATATTCACATATATAAATATATCAACAGCCATTTTCTCGAAGCCCTCGGATAGCAATGAGGAACGGCCATTGTTTTGGTGGCAAGCCATCTTAATACTAGCACGGGGGGCGGCCTTTAATTTGATTGTATAGGAAAACCTAAAGAAACAAAACAATGTTTCTTGCTTTATAGAATGCCAGAAAACATCACACCTGGCAGTAGTAAGTTTCTTACTTTTTAAGATGCCAGAGAACATCACAGATGGCAGTTGCAAGTCGTTAGTATCCGACAATCATTTCTAGACACCCAAATATGTGCATATGTACACTTAGAGATGGGACAATTCTGTATATATATATATATATATATATATATATGCATATGTACATATGTAAAAATATGCATACATATAAATAAATACAATAAAGCGATAGAGACCAGAAAAAATATAGCAAACCAATAAAATTAGTTAAAAAACCAGACTTTTAAAAGAGGCACAGTCCTATATTAAAAAATATATATAAAAAATATATATATCTATAGATAAAAGGATCGCGGAAATGACGTGTGTATTGACAACATAATCAGCTAGAAGTATCTATACACTAAGTCAATATCTATAGAAATAAAATTTAATATAAAACGAAGTTACACGAATTAAAAAAAAAAAAAAAAAAAAAAAATAAAAGTCGAGATTTAGAAAATTAATTAAAATTCAGTGAACAGAACGGGAGGTGGAATAAAAGGCACTAAAAATTACTGATAAAACAGTTCAAGTCGAACTCAATATTCAATCCTCTAGGGGCAAAAGTATCAAGGGTGAATATCCACTTTGACTCTATTTGGCTCAAAGTCCTTACTTTATGTCCACCCCTCCAATGTTTGACATAAGGGGTGATGCCCCAGAATTTTAAATCTTTGGGGTCTTTTTTGTGGTGAATAGCAAAGTGCTTGGAGACACTATGCTTATCGTAACCCTTTTGAATGTTCTGTATATGCTCCTTGAGCCTAATCCTTAAAGGTCTCTTTGTGCGGCCAACATATTGTAGGCCGCAGCTACATTCAAGAGCATATACAGCGCCTTCTGTATTACAGCATATAAAGTCTCTAATTTTGTATGCGTTACCAGTACTTGTGGATGAAAATTCGAAGACTTTTGTAGGTTTACTTGCCCTTGTGCATGCATAGCACCTCTTACATGGGTAAAACCCCTTACCCGTAAAAAACGTGTAGTTATTCCCGGGGGGGTCTGGTATATTTTTTACCAGCATATCCCTTAGGGTTGGGGCACGTCTATATGTGAAATGTGGTCTTGAAGGTAAAACTTCATGTAAGTCCTTGTCATTCAATAGAATGTGCCAATGTCTTTTTATTATTTTTTCTATACTTTTATATTGGCTGTTATAGTCAAGAATTATTCTTCCTTCTTTCGATTTCTTGTTTTTACTTTTATCCAGTTCAATACTCTTTTCTTTCTCTTTGAGGAGGTTCCGGCGATCCATATTCTTAACTTCTGTTATTTTTTCCAGGATTACGTTTTTGTCATAGCCTTTATCACAGAATCTCTGACCCATAGAGCTAGCCTGCTCCAGGAATACATCTTCTTTACTGCAATTTCTCCTCAGTCTCATAAACTGGCCTTTGGGAATATTAAAAAGCCAGTTATGATGGTGACAACTTGTGACCGGGAGATAACTGTTTTTGTCGACGCTTTTGAAGTGCGTTTTAGTCTGCAGTTTGCCATTTTCTTGTATAATTGTCAGGTCCAGGAACGTTATTTCTTTTTCGTCTGTGTTCCACGTCAACGTTATATTTAAATCGTTGAGGTTCAGCCTCTGTTGAAATTCGTTCAGACTAGCGCTACTTCCTTTCCACAACACTATTATGTCGTCGATGTATCGTCTGTACATTATCAGTTCACACGGTGTGTCAGAGAAAACTGCGTTTTCCTCCCATTTCGCCATAAACAATCCGGCGACACTGGGGGCAAACTTTACGCCCATTGCGACGCCTGTCGCTTGGTGGTAAAACTTTCGATCGAACCAGAAATAGTTATTCTTTAAACAAAAGTCGAGGCATTTGACTATAAACTTTCTTTGAAAGCAGGCAAGTTGGGAGTGTCTTCTTAGGCCCCATTTCACACCTTCACAAGCCTCGTGGTGGGGGATTATGGTATAAAGCGAGGTCACATCTGCCGTCGCTAAAATAAACGGGCCGTCATTCGAAAATTCTTCCAAGATTTGTAAAACATGTTTTGTATCTTGAAGATATGCTTTCGTCCTTTTGACTACTGGTTGCAGAAAGTTGTCTATATACGATCCTATTCTTGAGGTAAGTGAGTCTATGCCATTTACTATTGGTCGAGGAGGGGGGTTAATTTTATCCTTATGAATTTTCGGCAAGTAATATATAATTGGTGTCCTTACTGATTCTGGTATAAGGTACTGAGCCTCTTTTTTGTTCAGAATCGACTTTTTTAAACCCAAATGCACCACCAATTCGAGCTCTTTTCTTCCTCTGAAAACAGGATTCTTTGGTAACGGTGTATAGGTTTTAGGGTCATTTAGTAATTTTGCCATATTTTCATTATATTGGGTTTTTAGTAGTATTGCAATTCCTCCTCCTTTATCAGCCGGGCGGATCACTATATCTTTCCGCTCACTTAGCCGCTTCATTCCGCATTTCATGTAATTTGGTTCTTTCTGTTTCTTAATCTCTAGGACCTTTAAATCTTCGACAACAATCTTTTTAAAAACGTCAACAAATTTGTTATTATTAATTTGTGGGTTAAAAACCGACTTATTTCTTAAAGTGCTGTGTGCAACTTCATTGGATGGAGGGGCCTGAGTTTTTATGGGGTTATTAATCAGATATTTCTTTATATTGAGTCCTCTAATGTACTTCTGGATATTTACGTAGGTCTGAAACTTGTCCAAGTTCTTTTTGGGGGCAAATTTAAGACCCTTATCCAGTACAGCGATTTCTTCTGTTGTTAGGGGGACACCGCTTAGGTTGAACACCCCTTCGCCTTTTATTCTCTTTTTCGCTTGTTCTCGCGCTCCCGCTCTTCTGCCTCTCTTCTTTTTGGACTTACTTCTCTTTCCTCTTGTATATCTCTCGCCCTTGGGGGATGATGATCCAGACCTCTCCCTAAAAAAGCCCTCTTCTCATGTGAGTCAGGGTAATAGGTCTGGTAGTAATTATCTTCTCTTTCATCATCTCTATAATCTCTGAGTGGTGCGTAGTGATTATACGTGGGGACGGAGTATTGGTCATATGGTCGCTGGTACGCCTGTGGCGGTCCCCAATCATCTCTTTCTCTACGGTTGTAGTCGTAGTAAGGTGCAGGATTTCTACTGTATGGAGGGTGATATGGGCCTCGAGGTTGTTCGTAAGGGGGGTGTTGCCAATTGTCAGCATGATTGGACCTCTTATTATTGGCTTTTTTCCAATGAGGTTTCTTCCACCCCTTTTTAGGAGTATAGGGGTTATGTGACGGTCTCCTTTCTGGCTGTTGGGGTGTCGATTGTTTGGGAAAATTCTGCCCATCATTGGATTTATTTAACTTTGAGGGATCATTCATCTTATTTTTAGTCTGCCCATTCGTTGAGGGTAACTTGTATGATACAGAAGCAGAATTGACTGGAGGTGCAGCTGCCTCAAGTCTAATAGGTCTTTCAGGTGTAGAGTATGTGGAAATGGGATCTAAACGTCCCAATTGACTCTGCCATCTGAAGACCTGGTCATTTTTAAAATCTCCCATATCTCTGGTATATTTTTTGCTCTTTCTAGTTTGGACTTCCTTGTCTTTCTTAGTCAGATCTTTATTCAGCTGTGTAGTTAGAGTGAGAAATTCCGTAGAGTCTTTAAATAGCTCCAGATCGCTCTTAATTTGCTCGATATTTTGTTCTACAATTTTAATTTTTCTCTGTTTTCTTTTTAGTAGAAATTGCAGTAGTTCTAACCCTTTCTCGTTAAAAAACCTGAACCACTCATCTACTGAGTCCTGGTCCATCAACCCATCGTTTGGTGGGATGTCCCACCTGAGACGTCTAGGAACTAAACCATCTTTTAGATACTGCTCGAAGGTGGTAGTATCCCACCATAAGCTCACTCTTTTTTCCATATTGTACCTAAGTTTTTTTGCAAGATGCTCTATGTTGTTATTTTTATTTTTGGTTTCTATATTGGTAGCGTTGAACACTTCTTCCAAGTTAATTGTTCTCTTCTCTAAAAAAGAGAAGACCTCCATATTTGCAGCTGGAGTAAAGGATATTTAAAAGCTCAATGTGTACAAAAGTATACGATACCTGAGTATTACGATACCACATGTGTGGGACTTTTTCACAGCCTGGCCACATAGAGAGGCCCAACATGCAGGTAGCGCCATCATGTGTTCTAGGAACATAAATTACACATCTAACTTGTTGACTATTTATTACACTTTTGAAGCACCAGGACAATGACACGTGACACTGATGACAGATGGCACTGATACGTGGCAATGATGACACATATATACGTGGCGCTGATGACACGTGGCACTGATGACAGATGGCACTAATATGTGGCACTGATGACAGATGGTACTAATATGTGGCACTGATGACACGTGGCACTTATACGTGGCACTGATGACACGTGGCACTAATACGTGGCACTGAAGACACGTGTCACTAATACATGGCACTGAAGACACGTGGCACTAATACGTGGCACTGATGACAGATGGCACTAATACGTGCCACCAATGACAGATGGCACTAATACATGGCACCGATGACACGTGACACTGATGACAGATGGCACTGATAAGTGGCATTGATGATACGTGACACTGACAACAGATGGCACGTGACACTGACAGGTGGCACTGATGACAAATGGCACTTATGCGTGGCACTGATGACACATGGCACTGGGGACAAATGGCACTGACAACAGGTGGCACTGAGGGCAGGTGGCACTGGGGGCAGGTAGCACTGGGGTGGATGGCACTGGGGGCAGGTAGCACTGGGGTGGATGGCACTGGGGCAGGATGGCACTGCTGGGGCAGGATGGCACTGCTGGGGCAGGATGGCACTGCTGGGGGAGGATTGCACTGCTGGGGGAAGATGGCACTGCTGGGGGAGGATGGCACTTTTTTTTTTCCTTTTTTTTTATCAAAACAAAGCAAAGCAGAACGGCTGCCGATGCAGCCGTTCATCTCTCCCCTCTCACACTCTGTCTGTGTGAGGAGGGAGAGTGGCGCTGAGAGATGATCTCATATGTTTACATATGAGATCATCTCCCATTGGACACGCCGATCGCGCTGTAAACGGCCGCTGTGATTGGCCGTTTACAGCGATCTGTGTTTGCCTGTCCCCAGGGGACACGGCAAACACAGAACTTCCCTGATGCACGCCTGCTGCGGCGCGCATTGCGGAAGTAAACATTATGACGTCCAGGGACGGCCTCCTGGACGAAAGCGCCTGCTCTACGGCCGTCATTCGGCTATAGGGCGGGCGCGAGGGGGTTAAGAACTCTCCAATGTTTATAAAAAAGTCTGTTTATCTAGTGATACTGACTGGAGATAGTAGTTAAAAAGGCCCATTCTTGGGGACTACTGTCTGCCTAGATTTTATACTAGGAGCAAGAAGTGTATGTTGTGTGTATGTTAGTCAACTCAGATACTAAATGCATTTCCTGATCTAACCCTTCACCAGAATAGCCTTTCTGGAGGAATCTGTCTCTCAGCATATTAGCCTGGACTACATAATCCTCCCATTTAGAGCAGTTACGACGAAGCCTCTACAACTGACCCTTAGGAATTGCACTCAACCAGGTGGGGTGATGACAACTGTCTTGAGGTATAAAACCATTCCTGTCAGTGTTTTTGAAATGGGTTTTGCTGAGAAGTTTATTACCTTCCCATGTTATCAATAAATCAAGATCTTTATGGCTCTGTTACTCCACTCATATGTAAAATGAATGCCCCATGTGTTAGAATTGGGCCATAAATCTAATTAGGGAATCACTATCCCCCTTCCATATAAAAAATGCATCATTTATAATACAATGCCAAAACTGTAACCGATCATCCTTATTGATGTACAGTGTTTGTTCCTCCCACAACACCATAAACAAATTGTCGAGGCTGGGAGTATATATATAGCATGTCTTCAGTCTCCAATCACTCCTGTAGACTAGACTAATACAGCGCCATATGTCTGTAAAAGAAGCAAGCTCGCACCCCCACTCAGTGATTACTTCTCAAAAAAGATCCATCTTCTTTCAGAGTTCTTTGGCTTTGGTAGTGGTTTTTCATATTCTCAGACATCATTAATGCTTAGTTCTACCATTAATATTCTTACTCTTTGCAAGTTTTATATGATTGTATCATATACAACTGTTAAGTTGGTTCTCCAAGATCTTCTAGTAGGTGCTGCAATCAAATAGTTTCTTGACAAGCATAAGATGCGAGATGTATTGAGCATCTGTAAAAATGTATGCCACTGAGATTTGCCTTTTGTTGGGCCAGAGTTTTGGGCTATTGCATAAACAAAACAAGTTACCACTTGTAGATTGCCAGCTACTGGTATTATCTGCCCATTCTGAATTCACATATCATATGAGATTAGGTGCACTATTCGCAGCTGCAGGTAAACACTGGTTCACATTGTATGTCTGTTTTATGTACTGCGTGACTCTTTTAATGCCATTTCAATCACGTTGCTATGGTCTATGTACACATCAGCAAAGAGAAGACATGACAGCTCTAATATTATAGTAATGTATAATATATAGTAATGTATAAGCTATGCACTATGCGTTTACTTAATATCTCCTGAGCCACTGAATACTCAGTATCCCCTAGATATCAAAATAACTAAATCAATAATAAAATTTCAAAATATATATTGTAATGGTTGTGCGTACTAGGCATACAAAAAGCTGTATGTGGTGACCATGTTCTTTAGGTCTCAGTTCTCCCCCATGCAATTTGTTCAGAATATGAGACATAGCTGCAGTGACCTTTCCCCCACCTCCCTTCAGTTTACACAATAACCGACTTTAGGCTGCATAGCAAAATATTCTTATCAGATCCTTGATAGAACGCATGCAGGCCCTCTATTATCCAAATCCACACTGCAGTCTGGATGCCCACGTAAAACTGTCAAACACACAAGCTTGAGCAACCCGGGGGAAAAAAAAGATATTCTGACAGATCACCCCCATCGTGAATACCTTAGCTGGAATCTTATAGCAATTCACATTTCTGTCTTGGTAGAATAAATAACTTTAGAGTATTTCATAACTTATGAAATGATAACCATACAGCCAGAATAAGAAGATAAATGCTTCCACCGGTTAATAATAACATTTTAAATAAGAAAATTAAGAAATTGTCCACATTTTGTCATGTTACAACCAAAAACGTAAATGTACTTTATTGGGATTTTATGTAATAGACCAACACAACGTGGCACATAATTGTGAAATGGAAGGAAGATGATAAATGGTTTTCAATTTTTTTTACAAATAAAATATATTTGAAAAGTGTGAAAAGTGTGGCATGTATTTGTATTCAGCCACCCTGAGACAACACTTGTAGAACCACCTTTCACTCCAATTACAGCTGCAAGTCTTTTTGGGGATGTCTCTACCAGCTTTGCACATCTACAACATGATGCTGCCACCACCATGTTTCACAGTGGGTATGGTGTGTTCAGGATGACGTGCAGTATTAGTTTTCTGCCACATATATCGTTTTGCTTTTAGGCAAAAAAGTTCAATTTTGATCTCACCTGACCAGAGCACCTTCTTCCACATGATTTATGTGTTCCCCACTTGGCTTCTCACAAACTGCAAAAAGGGACTTCTCATGGCTTTTTTTAAACAATGGCTTTCTTCATGCCACTCCACCCAGATTTGTGGAGTGCACGACTAATAGTTGTCCTGTGGACAGATTCTCCCACTTGAGCTGTGGATCTTTGCAGCTCCTCCAGAGTTACCATGGGCCTCTTGACTGCTTCTCTGATTAATGCTCTCCTTGCCTGGCCTGTCAGTTTTGGTGGACGGCTATGTGTTGGTAGGTTTGCAGTTGTGCCATACGCAATGCTCTATGAGATGTTCAAAGCTTGGGATATTTCTTTATGATCTAACCCTGCTTTAAACTTCTCCACAACTTTATCCCTGAACTGTCTTGGGTGTTACTTGGCCTTCATGATGCTGTTTGTTCACTATGGTTCTCTAACAAACCGGTGAGGGCTTCACAGAACAGCTGGTTTTATACTGAGATTAATTTACACACAAGGGATTCTATTTACTAACTAAGTGACTTTTGAAGGCAATTGGTTCCACTAGATTTTAGTTAGGGGTATCAGAGTAAAGGGGCCTGAATACAAATGCACGCCTCACTTTTCAGATATTTATTTGTAAAAAATGTTGAAAAACATTTATTATTTTCCTTCCACTTTTACAATTATGTGCCACTTTGTGTTGGTCTATCACATAAAATCCCAATAAAATACATTTACATTTTTGGTTGTAACATGACAAAATGTAGAGAATTTCAAGGGGTATGAATACTTTTTCAAGGCATTGTACCTGTCTGTGGGGACAGGCAGTGTTATGAGCATTTACTCTAAAGTAATAGTTTCTTTTACTAATATTGTGAACTTTTACTGCGTCTCATAAAAAGTAGTTGGTGGCAGTTTAAATGGGTTAATTTCTTAGTTAATTAAACCCAGTGACAATCACCCTCAGTCTGCTGGCACATAGATTGTGGTCCTGCAAGCTGGAAAATCTTTATGCTGGGTGAGGCTGAGTGTCATTGTTGTGAATCAGTGACAACATTGTGTGAGGTTGAGATTGCTGTAGGCACACTAGAGAAAACGCAAACCTCAAAGTTATAACGCTAATGTCAAACACATTCAGATAAAGTCCATTTGTGTTTGATTTTAACTTGGACTTAGCAAGGATATTGTTTATAATTTCCCAAAGTCTACTTAGGGCAAGCTAATCCAAGAGCAGAAGCCAAATCTGTATAGTAAACACAGAAGCAAAAAAAGGGAAAGGCGGCTCTAAGTGCAGTAGAATTAAAAAATGTATTACAACTCAAAAAGGGTCACTCTCATGTAAATAAAGGATTACAGGCTCATTAACATGGTGGACATCCACTGGATGAAACACCAGAAAGTCTGCAGGTGGGCTGATAACCAGCCATAATAGAGGAGGAGGACTCCAGTCACTCCCATCCGAATCACAGGAAGTATCCCTGGAGCACAGTGTCAAACACACCGTCAGCGTAATGATGTCATCACAAGGGGGAGTGTGCAACATGTTTTTCGGGCATGCGTGCTCCTTTCTCAAGCTTGGTCGACCAAAAAAGTCGAGTGTATGTGCTCAGCATCATATACAGAGGTTGTCTTTGATAAATAGACGTCTGAGTGCTGCCAGCATTGCTGCAGAGGTTGAAGGGGTAGGGGGCCAGCCTGTCAGGGCTCAGACCATACGCTGCACGCTGCATCAAATTGGTCTGCATCTCTGTCATCCCTGAAGGAAGGCTCTTCTAAAGATGATGCACAAGAAAGCCTGCAAACAATTTGCTGAAAACAAGCAGACTAGGACATTACTGGAACCATGTTTTGCGGTCTGATGAAACCAAGATAAACGTATTTGGTTCAGATGGTGTCAAGCGTGTGTGGCAGCAACCAGGTGAGGTGTACAAAGTAAAGTGTGTCTTGCCTACAGTCAAGCATGGTGGTGGGAGTGTCATGGTCTGGGGCTGCATGAGTGCTGCCGGCACCAGGAAGCTACAGTTCATTGAGGGAACCATGAATGCCATCATGTACTGTGACATACTGAAACAGAGCATGATCCCCTCCTTTCAGAGACTGGACCACAGGACAGTATTCCAACATGATAACAATCCCAAACACACCTCCAAGATGACCACTGCCTTTGCTAAAGAAGCTGAGAGTAAAGGTGATGGACTGGCCAAGCATGTCTCCAGACCTAAACCCTATTGAGCATCTGTGGGGCATCCTCAAACGAAAGGTGGAGAAGAGGAATCCAGTAGCAACCTGCAAAGCTCTGGTGAACTCCATGCACAAGGGGGTTAAGGCAGTGCTGGAAAATAATGGTAGCCACACAAAATACTGACACTTTGGGCCAATTTGGACATTTTTACTTTTGCTGCCAGTGGTTTAGACATTAATAGCTGTGTGTTGAGTTATTTTGAGGGGGCAGCAAATTTACACTGTTATACAAGCTGTACACTCAATACTTTACAGTATAGAAAGGTGTCATTTCTTCAGGGTTGTCACATAAAAAGATATAATAAAATATTTACAAAAATGTGAGGGGTGTACTCACTTTTGTGAAATACTGTAGGTGTCGCATTAATATTTACACTTCTGCTGAATATTTCCTTATTGATGTCTGGATACAGAATTCTTTTTGAGACTCACTGTAGCCAACAAATATACCTTACTTAGTATAAGGTTCCTAATTTACATTCTTTTCATTAGGAATGTGTACAGTATGTAAGCTTTGCTTCCAAGGATTGTGATATGCTTCAGGCCAGGCCTCTTTTCTTTGTTGCTTTCCTAGATTAAACAGTGACATGTATGCTTCTACACATTATGTTGTTAGCCATACCTCCCAACTTTTGAAGTTGAGAATGAGGGACATTTTGGGGAGAGCGTGAACTGTGGCACGCGCAGCTTATATCAAAGTCCCATCAGGGTCCCTCCTAACATCAGGGTTCCATCTGAGGACCCCTTATATCACAGTCGCCATCAAAGTCCCTCCTTACATCAGGGTTCCCATCTGAGGACCCCATTTATATCACAGTCCCCATCAGATTCCTCCCCCACAGCAGGTATCCCCATCAGAGTCCCCCCCCATAGCAGGTGTCCCCATCAGAGTCCCCCCATAGTAGGTATCCCCATTAGAGTCCCACCATGGCATATATCCCCATCAGAGCCCCCCAAAGCAGGTGTCCCCATCAGACCCCCCACAGCAGGTGTCTCCAACAGAGTCCCCCCACAGCAGGTTTCCCCATCAGAGGGTCCCCCCACAGCAGGTGTCCCCATCAGAGTCCCCCCACAGCAGGTGTCCCCATAAAAGTCCCCCTACAGAAGGTAACCCCTTCAGAATTACCCTCACAGCAAGTGTCCCCATCAGAGTCCCCCACAACAGGTGACCCCATCAGAGTTCCCCCCACAGTAGGTGTCCTCATCAGAGTCCTCCCACAGCAGGTGTCCCCAGCAGATTCCTTCCACAGCAGGTGTTCCCATCATAGCCCCCCACAGCAGGTATCCCCATCAGAGAACTCCCACAGCAGGTGTCCCATAGATCAGTAGAGCTGTACCTGTCCAATAGGTCCCTGTAGCTCGGGGCATCTTGGTTGCTAGGACTCAGATGGCATTTCTGGGAGTGCAGGAGATGATTGGTAGCAGCTTCGGCCAATCAGCTGCCTATGTGAGAGGGGCTGACACACACACAGGGGGCAGGGAAGACAGAGGACTGCTACAGTATGGTGCGGTCACTCCACGTGTACCGGACTAGAGGATTAGTGGAGTCCAGTACCGGAACTTGTTCCGGTAGTGGGCTCTGCTGCGGGAATCACCATGGATTCACAGGACAGCAGGATTTGCTTGCAATTCTGGGAGTGTCCCGGCGAATCCATGTCAGTTGGGAGATATGTTGTTAGCATATCCACATCAGAAAGCATGATCCTGCCCCTTTCACATAATGTGTTGTTCTTTGGCTCTGCAACATCATTTTCTTTTGGATTGTATAGCACAGTAGTCTGGCAAATATTTCCATGCTCATTCAGAATAGCTTGCGGTTTACCATTTTTTTACTCGTGTTTTTTTGTGCTGAATATTTAGGAAATTTACTAACTGTGTTGTTTACTTGGGCAAGAATTTGCTTAAAATTATTCCAAAGTCATGTAGTTGTTTTTTTACCTTAATGCATTCTATGGTATGCAGCAGTCTGACTGGGGTAAAATAACTATGGCGAAATAACTTTAAATGAATCATTTTATCCCTAGAGGTTATGACCGATTTACTGTAAGTGTGTTTAAATGCTAACCAATTGTGGTCATCAAAGGGAAAAATGTTTAAATATTTTTTAAGTTATGCTATGTGGATAGGAGCCCGTAACAAATATATTATAGAGTGGGTATTATTCCAATTTGGCTAAAGAAGTGGAAATACGCTTTAGGTTCAATAAGTTTTTATTGTTTTCAAAACGTGTGTAAACAAGAAAGAGAAAACAAAAAGGAACAGATAAAAGACCAGGTACTCAACAACAGGCTATCTGGTATAACATTTACAAGTCATTCAATAAGTAGTACATTCAATGTCTTTTATACGTATATCCTGAGTGAAAGCCATTGAGGTAGGGTTGTATACATTGTACAAGCAAGGGTAGTACTGTGATCTCCCGTGGTCCGGGCACCCCATTGGGAGCCTGCTGAGCTCCAAAACCAGGGAGACCAATATATCTAAGCAAAACTTAAGAGATTTATCTGTACAAAAGTGCTGGTATATATCGGGTCTCAGGACCGATTTAAATACAATATAAATTAGGACTAGAGTACTTATAGTTTCAGGGTATGGCTAGATATAGCCACTGGGGAATAGGTTAGAAGAAAATTAAAGTAAGAGAGATATAGTGGGAGAGTAGTTCGGGGAGAATAAAAAGGGAACTAGGGTAAGGGGGAGAGGGAAGGCAGGGGAGGGAGGTGGCGGGCCTCAAACCGACTAGGTGTTATAAGATCATGGTACAAGGACCCGGTTTTGGGGGGTGGGCTATCTGATTAAGGGGTGGTCGCTATGGAGAGTCTATGTTTCAGTTTATCTGAGGCAGAGTAATTCCTCCAAATACTCCAGATAAAGGAAAATTTTGCATATTTACCTAGGGATTTGACTTGCATATCCTCCATAAGCATAATACTGTTTATCTTGTTCACCCATTCTATAAGGGATGGGGAGTTGGAAAAATTACAGGAGGCTGTGTTTTTGGGATTTGACAGTACCAGGTAGTATGGAAAGGAGTGCGATGGAGGGGGGGGGGGGGGGGGAGTAAGGGGTTTGTCGTATATATTTGAGAGTAGATGTGAAAGATCTGAGTCCAGAATGGTCGGATTTCATCACAATCCCACCAGATGTGTTTGTACATACCTTTTGCAGAACTACATCTCCAGCAGATGTTGGTGACCGAGGGGTACATGATCCTGAGATTGGTTGGCACTCGGTACCAACCAATAGCAGCTTGTAATTTTTCTCTTGAGTGTAGCTCGAGATAGATGATTTGTGAGTAAATAGAAAGGCTTTACTCCATTCTACCCCGATATGTTTCTCCCCAGCTCCTCTGATCAAGTTTTCGTATAGTTCGGTAGGGTAATGTGAGTATAATCTAATATAATTTTATAAATCAGTGACAGGGTGCTTCTGGGGGTTTCTGGAAGGGTGCATAGTTGTTCAAAGAGGTCTGTGGATCTGTTTGGAGTTATGAAGTTTCTTGCAATAGGAGGTCAGGTCAAAGCGGGTGAGCCATGTTATGTTGGAGGCTGTGGTGGATCGGTCTGTTTCAAAAGGTGCCCGAGGTACTGTGGACAAATTGCTGCCCTGTGGGCCAGGAGGTTCTATTATAGTTGTCTAGAGTTTGTGCTGAGCTACCTTCCGGGAGGGCTGGGTTGTCAAAAAGCGGTGTAAGGGGGTACGGGTCAGTGGAAAGTGCATAGTTCTCCCTTCTGCGGTACCAAATTGTAAGCGCGTCTTTAGTAAGGGGAGATAATGTTGAAAGGGATTTGTGGGTTTGCTCATGTCCCCAAAGCAGTGCACGGAGGTCGATCGAAGAAAGATCTTGTTCTACCAGGGTGGAGGCCTTGGCTAAGGGACGGGGGAACCATTCCAGAATTCTGGAGACCAGCGTTGACATATGATAGAGTTCAAAATCTGGAAGGCCTGTCCCTCCTTTAGAGGTATGCTTATGTAGCTTATGTTTCAGTCTTGGATGATTGCCCCTCAAAAGGAATCTGATGGCCATGGAGCGAAGCGTATGGGAAAAAAGCGTATGGGAGGGCAATTGGCAAGGCCTGAAATAAATATAAAAGTTTGGGGAGAATATCCATTTTTAGGGCATTCATGCATCCAAACCATGACATTGGTCTTTCCATTATACTGTCCGCGAGACGTCTACGTTTCGTAAGTAATGGGCTGAAGTTAAGTGCATATATATCTGCGACATGCATAGGGATGGCTGTGCCTAAGTATGAGATGGACTTCGTTTGCCATTGGAAGGAGAAGTTGGTTTGAAAGGAGGAGAGGGTGGAATGTGGTAGGGAGAGATTCAGTGCTTCTGTTTTGGAGATGTTTAACTTATAGTTGCTAAGATGTCCAAACCTGTGTATCTCCGTGAGTAGGGACAGGATGCTAGTATGGTTTTGGGTCACGTAGAGGAGGAGATCATCCGCATAGAGAGAAAGTTTATAGGGTACGTATGCTTTGTATATTCAGATTGGCCCTGATGGCTAGGTGTTCAATTACCAAGGCAAACAGGAGTGGGAGAGGGGACAGCCTTGCCTGGTTCAGTTGGAAATCATAAACTTTTCTGATTGTGCTCCATTCACTAGGACTGTAGTGATGATGCATGCGAGCATGTTTGGGCCTAGGCCTATCTGGGAGAGGGTAGTTTGGAGAAAGGGCCAACTGACCCTATTGAAGGCCTTCTCTGCATCACAGGAGAGAAGGCATGTCAGGATGTGGTTCTTTTGTGTGTAGGCCATCAGGTGTATTGTTTTGGTGGTATTGTCCCTGGCTTCACAGCCAGGAACGAAGTCCATTTGGTCCTTGTGTATTATCTCAGGCATTAGTGGAGAAAGGCGATTAGCTAAGCTAAGCTAAGCTTAGCTAAGCGATTAGCTAAGACGTACGTGCCATTGTTTCAGGTTGCTTAAGAGCGCATGTGCGGATGGAGTCAGCATATGCAAATACAGGGATATCAAGTGTATCAATGGTAGCTACAGGTAAGCCTAATTATAGGCTTGCCTGTAGTAAAAAGTGGTTGTAAAGGGTTTACAACCACTTTAAGTATTTACACATTTTTAGCAAGCACCCCCATATAATTCCTTTTTACACCAAACCATATTTCATTATGCGAAGAGTTGATTTGCCAGGCACATTAAGGACATGCAAAAAGTGCTATTATACTGCCTTATTGGATAAGTCCCAAAGACCTCTGGGCTATATACTGTATATATATATATATATATATATATATATATATATATATATATATATATATATATATATATATATATTGTATCGCATAGCAGCCCATCACAATCATATCACAAAATGATGACTCACATAAAGTTTGTATTTTATAATCTTATTTTGATCTTGTAAAAAAAAACGAAAAGAAACTATAGCTTTTATTATAGAAATCACTTTCTGCATAATATTTCAATTTCTGCATTCAATTTAATAATGTCTTTCCATAAAAGCTATTTAAGTGGAATTTTAAATGCAGCTCATGAAGCCACTCCTTGCAGTTTTGCAACTTACAATAATAAGTGCAATGTTAGCAGAGGAAGTGACCTTGCTGGAATGCAGGCAATGCCAATAACGGAGAATAGGAAATGGAATGATTAAAATTTTGCTCACTAGCATAAAGTACTTGAAATGAATTAACTGATTTTCAAATGTTTCCACAGATCGCTGCAGGCATAATAAATTACACTCAAACACAAAATAGAAAACAAGCACATACAAATATAAAATACATTTTAATCTTAAGAAGGAGATCAAGTTTGCTTAGCTTTAGTTAGCACATGCCACCATTCACTTTGTACCAAATCAAGGTACTTTATTGCAGTATATATTCAATAGGTACATCTGTACAGTATTGTAGCTAACAATATAGGCTGTTATTAATGTAGCACTAACCCCCCAAGGAGCTGCTGGTTTTATTTGGGCTTACCATCACCTGCTCGCCTCTTCGTCTTAAGGGGGTCCCGTGGAAAGTAGCCCAAATGATGATAACTCAGACACTTAGTCTTTTTTGAAGATTTATTCAGGGATAAAACCGAAGAAAGACAAAAGACACAGTCCTTCAATAGAGAGTTAGAGGATAAAGGGGAGTTCAGGCACCAAGTAATTGCGGGTTAGAGGTATTGGTCAGATCCAGAGGACAAACAGCTCCACAGACTGGATCCAGCAGTCACCGGATAGGCCCCTCTCACTTGACCTAGCAGCCGATGAAATGCTAAACAAAGTCTCTGCCACAGACTTGTCAATTGAACTTAGTGGTTTTGAGAGTTTTAGAAAGAACTACCATACAGTACCAGATTCTTTTCAGCTGACCCAGCGGAACTGTAAGGATATTGATCTGGGTTCAACTGTGTTTCCAGGCTCCTTCAGAGACACCAGCCTTGCGCTCGGTCCTCCACCTGAGAAGTCCTCCCCTGGATTCTCCAGTTCTCTTGGCTTCTCCCCGCAGGGGAGACAGCAAAGGACCACCCCTGGATCAGTAGGCCCCAAGACATTCCTGGGCCTACACTCTCAGTTGCGAGACCTCAGGCAAGCCGGCCCGAGGCGCAGATCCGTGCGACACAGTCCCCAGGCCAGGAGGGCCATGGGGTCAGGATAGCGGACAGACAGTCAGAAAAGAGAAAATGGTGTCAGTACCTTAAATACCCTCTCCCAGAATGCACAGCAGGGAAACCACACCCACTGAACTATTTCCAAGCAAGAGGTGGCATTCAATGCATCCAGCCTGCTGCTGTTCCACACCCACCGGCGGTGACAGCGACATCTACGGTCAAGTGGGAATCAGTGCAACCCAGCTGGAAACCAGAAACCAGAACTTTTAGAGAAATTAGTCTGAGCCAAACTACAGCTTCAGACAATTAAATTTGAAAAATAACAATCAGGAGCAGGGCGCTACATACTCCCCCCTCCGCATTAGATGATGTCCCCATCATGTGGAAAAAATAAAGACTTTCAGTCTTGAAAGTCTGGTACCTGAACTAAAAACTTGGACAGAGAAGAGAAAAGGGAAGGTAAAACAAACACTCAACATATTTGAATAATTTTACATGCAAACAAGTTACATAACACATAACTCCCATTATCTAAACCACCCACTCTCCAGCAGCTTGATAGAAGATTTTGTTGCTTTCCTGAAATAAAACACACAAGCAGAAAAACAGAAACATAGAAAAGGAAAATGGAATGACACTTTCTTTCCAATATATTTACTGTGTGTCTAAGTGCAAACAGTCCAACCTGTTGTGCAAACCCCCACCATCTAGTGGTGAAAGCGCTGAAGAACAAGTCCTTTATACAAGTACTGTGGCCAGTAGATAGCCTTGACCCGAAGCCTCTTTCCAAGATCCCTAGCGCTAGCTAACTAATCCCACAGGCCTTGCATTTGAAGAAAAAGGTCAAGGTGATAGATCACCAATAGAAACGGGGATCTGGCAAAGTTATGTTATATCTCTTTTGCATCCACAGTAGTTATGAAATAAACAATGTTGTCCTTTCCAGGCCGGAAAATAACTATTTTGTCCGCATGAATGTGTCTCCCATAACTCCAGTGTTAAAGACACCCAGTGAAACGATCATCCATTGTTGGGGAACATCCTGGCTTCCTAAAAGGTTTTTGCCACTTTCAAATAGTCCCATACATCATCTGCATACCAACATTCTCTATGCTGTTCAATTTCCTGCATTATTTCCTTAGGTACTTAGGGAAATTCCAGCCCATACTCGGTAGCTACCCGTTTATTCAGCAGCCGCTGTGATGGGGCGAGTCTAGGCAGGGATCGAGCACTTCCCAATCCGGGAGGCACACAAGAGTTAGGCGACTTCTGTACCATGGCATAGGCAGGCAATTCTTTTGACCTGACTAAAGTATTGTCTTTGGACACAGTCTCACTAATGGTGACTGGGGTTCCCGCCCGAGGCGATGCACTCCCCGAATTCAAGGTTAGCCAAGCTGACACATTACATGTTGCGGCAACATCATCTGCGTTTACCCACAACATCTCTTGGGACATAGTTTCAAACAGGTCATCATCCCCAGATATGTCCGACAAAGAGTCTATCTCAGAGTCCCGTAACTCTTTTGCCATTAAATATCTGCAAACAGTCCCACTTGGCACATTTACCCCAGAGTTCTCACCCGTTCCTGTAGTGGATTCCTCGTGAGCGATCACTTTCTCCGGATCCGGCCCAGGCAATTTCTGAGGTAGGCCTCGACCGCGGCAGGCTTTCACGTATCCCCCCTTCCTCTGGGTAGATGCAGAAAGGTGAGTGGTGGTGGTGGAAGGAGCAGCTTCCACAATGTCCACCGTTGTTCCTCTGAGGGCAGTCACAGTACCACCTCCCTCAGGAACGCTGATTGTAGCGGTGGCTTTAGAAGATGTAGGCTACAGGAGTAAATGTAGCGGTCTCCTCGGTGGCGATGCCCATAGCCCAGTCCACCCTATAGGCACGAGGTGGCATGGTAAGCTGCTCCACTGTGAACGGGTACTCCCCGCAGTGCAGACATCATACAAACGGATGGAGGCTTGCGACCAGTCCCTTGCACCTGTTGCACAGCATGCCCAAGGCCTCAACATCTCCGTAGTGTACAGGATGAAATACCCCTGCGAATCCCTGTATCAGTCAGCAGAGATCCAGGCAGTCTGATACTCGTAGTGGTACCCCCAGATAAAATCCTGGGTCCCATAACAGATGGTGGTCCTGGCACTCAAAACATTTTCTCAGCAAAAATTAACTCCTCTCTTCAGCGTCCTAACACAGGCACGCGGTTCCTCATGCAGTAAATAGAAAGAGAAGCTCCTCCTATTGGCTCCTCTGGTCACGTAACTCGTAGGCTTTTTCTTGACTCTGCCCACAGCTCACGCACCAGGTAATGACCCACAATTAGTCCCTTATGAAGAAAATATGGCACAGTCCAGAACCCTCTATTGTGTAGACTTCAAACAGTTTCCTTGAATTGCGAGAGTAACGGCAAATCCCAGACATACGAGCCCCCACATGTAGCACTAACCCCCGAAGGAACTGCTAAAATTGATTTGGGTCTGCACTCTGCTAATGAATACCCACTGACTTAATTCAGTCCCCTTGACACAGCTGTGGTGCAATGTGGAGTGTGTAATGAAATGGTGCGAGATAACCCCACAATACACAATACAATATAATATTGTATTGTCACCAGGGTATCCAATGGCACCTGCTGGGAGAAAGCAATACTCCACACAATTGAGGTTCTTAACCAGAAGTATACTTTACTGTAAATTGTGATAAACAGGTGGTTACAATAATTGTACTGTCACCTTAACATAAAATGACAGGACAATGAAACTGAACAACAATTACACACAGTGTAACTATAAGGGAGCTCCCCCTACTTTAATAGCTAGTTATGAGATCTCATTAAAAGTAGACAGTCTTTAATCTTCTTGCCTTCTGCTAGCTATGATCTCTTGTAAATTGTAATCCAAAGGGTAAAGAAATTAGGATTGATTAAGGAGTGGTCTTATTACTTTTTCTGTAAATGTTCCAGTGAGTGTTTCCTTAAGTATAGTACAGTGCTTAAGATGCAATGAAAGTTCGGCCTTATGCCTGCTTAAAATCAGTTTCTGTGAACTTCTTCTGTAGGACTACAGGTCCCAGCAAACACTGTATATGAGTCTGACTAGATGCAAGTGTGTAATGAAACTGTGGGCCGGAACCGGCTCACCAACTGGATCTGAAGCTCTGTATAGTAGCTCTGGTCCAGTGCTCTGTGGTTTGCTTCAATGTCGGCCAGCTCCGTCACAACGCTCCGCTCCGCTGGATGAACCAGGTCCTCTGATGCGCAGACGAGTGTCTTTGGATCTTTCCCAATCTGGTCACTGTGTCTCTCAAGCTGTCAGATCGCTCAGACAGTCTGTTTGAGTTGCGCTTCGCAATGGCTGTAGGCCACTCCTTCTGGAAACCTCCTCATAGGTCCTCACAAGCAGACCATGCGTCCAGAAGAGCCCTAAGATGGCCACTCGGAGTCCTTTTATGTCCTACCCAGCATGCAGTGCAAGAGAGGGTGTCCATTGGTAGGTCACCTGGCATTCTGGGAGCTAGGTCAAATATCAAAGTGAATAAACAGTCACTGTATTTAGTTCAATGCTCTGAAAAGAAAAGTCATCTGAGTCCACTGTCTGTATTTGGCCGCTAGATGTCGCCAAATACTAAACTATAGAATTGTCCATAGATTTTAATTATAAAGTATTAACATTGCATTAATAGGCAAAACTATCAGAGGTACATTAAAAATATAGATTGCAAGCAACACAACATAACCCCCATTTAACTTAAGATGACTTGTAATCAATACCCCTGATGTTATTATTGGCACATTTTTTTTTAAAAAAATTACCCTCGTATATCAAAAATACTAATTAGGAAAGTATTGTGGAACCCTTTATCAAATTATTAGGTTTGTTTTCTTTTTTTAAATATAACCATTCAGGAATGGACTTACATGGAAAAATTGATGCTTGACCCTATCCATACTATGTGGTTAACATGTGTAAGATAAAATACTTGTTTTGTATAAAAATATTATTTTATTTTAAATTGATATAAAATAACATCATCAAATAAAGAGCAATATCAAATAACGGAAAAAGGAGAAGGGGAGAAACATAAACAAAGAGGGAATGCAACAAGATCTCTGGTGTACACACATTTTTGCATAATGGATGTCCAATATGATATTTACAATAAGCAACAGACAAACAATGTGTATGTTGTTTTTTGTCCCCACACAGGCTTCTCAGGTGGTTTCCTGTTATGGTGATGTGGGTGGGGTCTCCTGGTGCTGAAGGGGGAGGGAGGACTCTAGGGTCTGTCCCTACCATCTCATCTCTGGCTTTTCTAGGGTTTTCATTCCACGTCAGCGGCATTCCATGGCTGACTCCAGATGCCGGGGTCTGCCCTGCGCATACACGTGGCTGCTGTGAGGTGGTTGCATGAGTGTGACGTCATGGCGTTGGATGGGTTTCCATGGAGTCGGCGGCCATTGCTGGGACTCTCCTGGAACACGAGGAGGCCACATGGCTGGCCTTAAATTGTGTAATGACTGGGGGGGGGGGGGGGGGACGTGCGATGGAGTATGGGAAGGAGAGACACTGGTGTGTTCATCTGTGCTCAGATTACACACACAGGTGAGACAGGTTGGGATAATTAGACTCCTATTTAAACAACACATTCAGTGCACATTTCATTCCCAAGCAGACAACACATTGGACAGTTACAGAATAGGATCATGTGGTGAAAGACAGCCTCTAGTAAGTAGATATTTGACCAAATAATTTTTTCTTTTACGCATTTTTGCAATACGGCCTGTTGATAATTGGGCTTGTGACAGTTCTCCCAGCTCTCTTGATCAATTCATTTATTAACATATACACACATGTTTCCTCCAATGCAGTGTGTGGATACCATAATGGTGAGGCACTGTGAATACCATCAATCTTGTGATGAACACACAACCTGACAATTGTTTTGACCTGTTGGATAGACCGATACATTGTATCTCAGACCCACATATGATAAAACAAGATAACTACATTTATGGAATATAACTTTCTATATATAGATATATGCCACTAACTCCTCAGAGTAGGAATATAGAAACAGGTACATATTTCTGGGGAATTTATATTCCCCAGATGATGATTAGACCTAGGAGTTATTCCCCTAGCAATATTGATTTGAACCAATATAATAGATACATTAAAAACTAGTCAAATAACTGTAGGTAAACTTATTCATCTTTAGATATCATGTACACCATGTGTGCACTTATGCCACCCTCCACCACCCTCGCATGCCTAATCATATGTGACCTCTTGTAGGCAGAATCGGACTCCTTGCCCATTCCTTGGATGGTTGACCACCGTATGAACACCCTGGTGTTATGTTTTTTGTGTTCTTGCTCTGACCATAAACTGGATTCCTGTATATACAGGTCTTCTCTAAATGATTATTATGATGAATACTAATACTATGTATTGATATATTCATATCCCCCTGAAGAAGATCGAATATAATATAAAGATTGAAACGCATTGGTGTTATCCTTAACAGCAACATCCACAGATAATTTTTTTGTGTATTGCTTATTGTCAATGTCATATTGGACATCCATTATGCAAAAATGTGTGTACACCAGTACACCAGAGCTCTTGTTGTCCCTCTTTGTTTATGTATCTCCCCTTCTCCCTTTTCCATTATTTGCTATTGCTCTTTATTTGATGATCATTTTTTATATCAATTTAAAATAAAATAATATTTGTATACAAAACAAGTATATTATTACTTGAAAGCTGCACATAGGCCCCTGGGAGTATTTTGTCTCATTCCATATATGTTATTGGGCTATCAGCACTTTGTCTACAACCAGTGTGTAAGATGACCTCAGCCTTGCACCACTCCACAAGCCACGTCCTCTGACATGTTTCACCCCACCCACTGGGGCTTAGTCATAGAAGTCCTCTTGATCCATGTTAACCACATAGATTGGATAGGGTTGAGCAGTAATTTTTTCAAGTATGCTAAAAACTACTGGATGGTGACATTTTCAGCCAACACCCCATCCCTGAGTATCAGCAGGACTATATACACTCTCCTTTCACTTTGAGCGACACTACAAACATTAATTAGCAAGTCACATTCAGGAATGGGCTTTTGCAAGAATCCGAATCTCCACTTTTAAGTTGTAACAGTGGTTCATCCTTACCTTACAGTGATTTCTGTTGATGCTGTTCTTTGCTAACAATTAAAAGCTCAAACTCATTCCCAAGTGTATATTAAGATCTATATGAATGCCCATAGCTGACCATTTCATTCTCAAGAAAATTAAGCAATATCAAAAGAGGTAGGTTGGGTAAAAAAGATGAGTCAATGTGAAGTACTAACCACTTACCAACTGCCTAACTGGGAAAATACATCATTTGTTTAACGTTAAATACTGGGGTTATGGCTGCAGCTAGATGGCATAACCCTGGTATTTTCTTTCCCTGCAATTGCTGGGAAAAAAAACTTACCAACTGCCCTGGTATTTTCTTTTCCCTCAAGTGCTGGGAAAAGAAAATTACCAACTGCCCTGGTATTTTTCTTTACCTCGAATGCTGGGAAGTGCAGTGAGATGCCATAACCCTGGTATTTTCTATTCCCTCAAGTGCTGGGGAAAGAAACTTACCAACTGCCCTGGTATTTTCTTTTCCCTCAAGTGCTGGGAAAAGAAACTTACCAGCTGCCTAACTAGGAAAATACCTCATTTGTTTGACATTAAATACTGGGGTTATGGCTGCAGTTAGATGCCATAACCCTGGTATTTTCCCTCAAGTGCTGGACTTTCAGATAAAAGTGATCCCCGGTGCGGATTCATCGTGGGATCACTTTTGGAAGCAGCAGGAAGGATGCTCCTCACTCGCCGCTTTCCGGTGGTTCCCGGGCTTACATTACTGATTGCTGAGCCTGGGAATCCATCCAGGGACAGAAGTGGCTTGCCAAAGAGATAAGCAATGGTAAGATGGCCACTGCTCATTGGCCCTTGGAGGACCGGAGTGACGTTGTGACAACACTTCCAGTTCTCAGGCCATGTAAACATGGCTTTTTCTTTCTCTTAAAGCAAAAGATTAAAAACTAAGGATGATTTTTTTTAAACCCTTTAGATTCTGCTTTGCCAGGAGACCATCAATAGATGCCATTACCTTTGCACGCTCCCTGCGTGCCCCATGCAGGGCATGCAGGGCACACGCTGTGATCACAGAGTCAATGAGACTCGAATGATCACAGATTGGAGTAAGAAGTCGATCCCAGTCCCTTACCATGTGATCAGCTGTTAGCCAATGGCACCTGATCACGTGATTTAAACACAAGATCGGTAATCTTTTTTTTTTTCTCACGCTGACAACGTGAGGAGAAAAAAAAGCCGATCACCAGCTTCTGTTGAAGGGACATTGGTCTCGAAGAGGAAGAGGCAAAGCCGCCTCATATGTGCCCACCAGTACCGCCTGCCAGTGCCACCAATCAGTGCCCACCAATACATAAGTGCCAGCAATCAGTACCATCTATCAATGCCCACGAGTGCTACCTATTAATGTCCACCAGTGGTGCCAATCAGTGCCTCATCAGTTCCACATAGCAGTGCTGCCTATCAGTGTCATCTACCAGTGCCAATCAGTGCCCATCACTGCCACCCATCAGTGCCCATCTCTGCCACCCATCAGTACCCATCACTGCCAGCTATCAGTGCCACCTATTAGTTCCCTTCAGTGCCACCTATCAATGCCCTTCAGTGCCACCCATCAGTGCCACCTCTCAGTGCCCACCAATGCCACCTATCAGTGCCCATTAGTGTCGCCTTATCGGTGCCCATCAGTGCCATCTTATCAGTGCCCATAAATGCAGCCTATCGGTGCCCATCAGTGCAGCCTATCAGTGCCCATCAGTGTAGCCTCATCAGCGTACATCAATGAAGGAGAAAATGTACCTGCTTGCAAAATTTCATAAAATGGTTTTGTATTTTTTTTTTTAAATGTCGGTCTATTTTAATTATTTGAACAAAAAATTAAAAATCCAGAGGTGATCAAATACTACCAAAAGAAAGTTCTATTTTTTGGAAAAATTAAATAAATTCATTTGGGAACAGTGTTGTATGACAGCGCAATTTTCATTTAAAGAGTCACAGCGCTAAAAGCTGAAAATTGGTCTGGGTAGGAGGGGGGTTTAGATGCCCCAGTAAGCAAGTGTTTAAGGTACAGGAGAGATTTGGGGTCTTATTGATCCCAGATCTCTCCATAAAGAGTACCTGTCATGCTGTATTGCTGTTTCCATTTCTTATGATAGCAATGAAAGTGCTAAAAAAAAATCAAGGAAAAGTGTAAAATTAGAAAAAGGTGGAATAAAATAAATAGCAAAACAAATGTTGTTATTTAAAGCACCCCTGTCCCCATGTGCTTGCGTGCAGTGGTGAACGCGTATGTAGGTCACACCCACACATATAAATGATGTTCAAAATACACATGTGAGGTATCCCTGCGAACGTCAGAATGAGAGCAATAATTACCGCACTAGAAGACCTTTGTAACACTTAACTGGTAACCTGTAAAAAAAATGTAAAAGCATCACTTATGGAGATTTTTAAAGAATGACATGTTAGGTATCTATTTACTCTATTTACACTACTTTGATGAGTAACATCATCTTTCATATTATACAAAAAAAAAATGGGAATTGCAACGATCATCATTTTATTCCCCAGTCTTTGCTAAAAAAAATGTAATATGTAATGTTCTAAGTAATTTTCTAGCAAAAAATACTGATTTAAACTTGTAGACAACAAGTGTCAGAAAAAGATCTGGTCAGCAAATTATCTAGACGCAGGGCTAGTTTGAGGTCAAGTTACTATCATTGCATGTGCTCTCTATTCAGCTGATTCTTCCCCATTACTGCCTTACCATGCCTTGCTCTGCACTAAGTCTCTGTGTGGTTGTGCACATTTTTATAGAGGTACATAAGAGGTAGAGGTAATCTCCCGGAACCAGCTGTCAGAGACAGCTGTGCTTTAGATTCACACTAAATATACAGTTATGAAGCTGTAGGTGCAAATGGTATTAAGTAAAAGAAGCTTAATGTTTGAACCTTCAGTTTAAGACCAAACATCTAACATGATCTCTCCATTTGAAATTCACAATATACGTGTCCGAATTGCTAGTCATATTGTTACATTAGGAAAAACAATAATATAAAACAAGATCCCAATTGGAGATATCGCTGAAATACTGTATATCAGTTTGTATACACTTGTATACAGTTCATGAATGTTCTGGTTCAAATTACCTTTGTATATCCAGTTCATGACTGTTCCATGGTAATGTACTATCACATCCACCATATCAACGAATTGTGCAGAAGTCCGGAGAGTGCCTATGCCAGCTACTGTAGTCCACAATAGTTAAATGGTGTAATCACAGATGAAGATTTATTCCTTATATTGTAATGGCAATAAATTCAAGATAATCAGACTATTGTACACTATCAGATTGCTAAATGTAAGTATCAAGGGCTGGTTCTGGTGACTGGTGTAATAAGTCCAAATGTGTATAGTAAAGAATGTATATTATTATTTTATTATACAAGAATTGTATAGCGCCGAAAGTTTGCACAGTGCTTTACAACATATAGGTGCTTGTACTGTATATATTAAATTTTTTTCAGATTGCAAAGCACTCTCATGCCTGGGCTGTAATCCCTTTGGAGGTACCTGTCACACTTACCCCTAACGCAGGTGGTCGGTCTCTATAATTAGCTTCTGTGTTCTTTGGCTATAGCAGCCCCCTTTCGCATAAAGCAAGCAGGCCTACTGATACTTGGTTGCCCCCAGGACTTATACACAAAGCTATAGTGCCTGGCCACCACCCCAGGGCATGCACTTACTGAGTAAAGCAAACAGGTACTTGTGGTTGACAGACAGGCAGAATGGTTCAGAGAACAGTCGATATCCTATCCACACTGGTCATCAATGAAGGAATCCAAACTAGCAGAGCAGACAAACAGGGAGTTTGGAACATGTGTAACAAACGCAATATCACGAGCATGAAACTGCAGGCTTGGATAGCTAATTTCAAGTCTGGCTTCCACCCAGAGACTGGCCATGTCAATCACCTTGCAGGTGGACAGACAGGCAAGGATGCATCACAGCCAAAACCTTGATGCGGGAATGAGACCAGCAGCTGCCAAAGAACAGGAGCATTAACACACTCCTAACATTACCCCCCGAGGACCCTTAGAGACAAGCTGGACATCTGGCACAAGAACATCAGGCTAGCCAAATGACCAGGGATCAGCAAGATCAGATTGGTTAGCAGGCAGGGAGTCTATGGCACCAGACTGGACAGTAGACAGAGAGCCAGTAATGTCAGGCTGGTAGCAGGTGACACATCACTGGAATCAAGCTGGATAGCTGGAACACAGGCTGGATGCAGAGTGGCTTGAAGAATAGGTCAAAGGCCCCATGAATGAGGCTGTCTATCCAAAGGATGGATACAACTTTTAAAAAAAAGGTTGGACGGCATTGGCATGTTTAGAGGCAGCAGAGCTTGAGGAAAAGTTAGCCTGGATTTGCATCCAGGGGTATTTAAGGACAGGCAAATATAGGGTAATCCAGAGGGATTGAGTTTTGAAGACTTAGAACAAGCACAGGTTTTGAACAGGAAACAGGAGTCCTTATGGAGAGAGGGCCACCAAAGCCCACGGGAAACCAAAGAAAATGTTTTAGTATTCCCTGGGTGCCCAGCCATCTTAGTATCATGTGCTTCTGAAAGTGCTTTAAGCCTAAGGTGGAGGGGAACAAACAGCTTTCCAGGGTGTAGATTGGGTGGAACACTAGACTGAGTCTTTGAAATAGAGTCCAATAGGTCAAGGAAAATGTATTTGTGCTAGAGGTAAGATATTGTGAAACTTATAGAAACAAACACGGCTCAAGGCTGCAAGACAGTGGGTACATTTGGCCTCAAGGAGGAAAAGACGCAGACCATGGCAAATGGCTGAAGAGGTGGCCCATAGAGGATGCAATACACTTGTCAATGTATTTCACTACTACATAGTCATATAAAGGCAAATAGATATGCAAACTGGAGTCACACTTGGAAAATTGTCATGATCAAGATCTGAATAGGACTGCACATTAACTGCGCATTATGAAGTTTATGCCAAGGATAACCTAAGATAAGGGAAAAAGCAGGAGATGTTATCAAGTAGAAGCTGATTGTCTCCCTATGAAATTCCCCATTGGTAAGAGTAATAGTTACAGTGCACAAGGTGACCAGGCCCACGGACAAGGGAGAGTTATCAACAGCTAAGTCTGAAAGGGGTTTCTGTACCTTAGTCAAGGGAATCTGTAGATGATGTGTTAGGTCCCTATTAGTAAAATTACTATCAGGACCAGAATCTATGAAAGCTGAGAGGTGATGAGAAAACATGTCAGAATTAAGTTGTGTGGGAACAAATAGTTTATCTGAGGGGGGACCTGTCACTGTACAGTCTAAAGCAGACCCCACCCATACTACACTCTCTACTTATCAGGGCAGCTGGCGACAAAGTGGGCTATAGTATAAGCAGATGGGATCTGTTTTTTAGCCTTTTCCCCAGAGGATAAATGAGTAGCCTCAATTTGCATGAGCTCCTTCTAGAGAGGTTGAAAGAACCCAGGAAGGGCTGAGTGCGAGTGGCAAGGGAACAAACCTCTTTGCACACCTTTCCCCCATAAATGCCTGGCTATATGGATGGCTACTTGCATGGCTTCATTCATTGACCTTGGTTCAGGGTAGTGTACTATGGAGTCCGATAAGCCTAACCTTAGCTGGGTCATTCCACCCTGAGTCAGGTACTCTGTGGCACAAATTAGAACCGTATTGTTCAGCGGTGCATTCATCCTGACGTAGTGACCTACTATTCTGCTGAGGGGGCATGGTCAGGATCATTATAGAGTAAACCCAGGGCCTTGAAAAATGCTTCAACTGGCCATTGGGCTAGGTCATCTGCAGGGAGACTAAAAGCCCAAGACTGGGGTTCCCCCTGCAACCATGTATTAATCAGGTTAATCCACTGTGCTTCAGAACCAGAAGAGTGTGGCCTAAGCCTAAAATATAGCATACAACTATTTTTAAAGAAATTATTTTTAAAGAAAAGTCACCAGAAACATGGTCAGGCGGATTAACCTTGTGCTCTGGTTGCTGCATTACTGCTGGAAGTGTGTTTACGTGCACTGACAGTTCCTGGGCTTGGTGTGTCAGTTTGCAGAGCCTGTGTAGAGTCCATCTTCACAGAAAAAAGTTATTGTTAAAGGCTTGTGATATTGTCAACCCCCGACATACAGGGAATAGGTTACTCATATGGATGTCACCCTCTGGTTGGAAAAAAGTAATTCCCAGTCCCTGGCTTATCACATATTGATTTAATTATTGATATAGTTATAGATTAACTGGACCTAATAGCCCCCCATTCTGTTCCTCATAATGGCCTGTATTGCTGTGCCTGATCTGAGGGGCTACTGCAATTCTCTGGACGTCTTTAACCCTGTTGTTTCCTTTCTTATGTGGGTCGTTATGTGTATATGCTGCTGGTATGATTTTGGTGAATTGATGATTCTTTCAGATATAATTATTTTCTGCTGGAACCTATCTGTTTTTGCTGTTCCGTTTATTATGTATGCTAGCTTAATAAACCCTTCTTGATTAAAAAAAAAGGCTTTTGACAATGTAGCGATTACCCCTAAAGCAGGGGGTAAGACACTGTAGTTAGATTCTGTGTTCTTCGCCTATAGCAGCTCCCTTTCTTATAAGGCAAGCAGGCCTACTTGATTGCCCCCAGGACATATACACAATGCTATAGTGTCTGGCCACAATGCCAGAGCATGCGCGCACTGAGCAAAGCAAACAGGTACTTGGTTGGCAGAGTAATTCAGAGTGGTAGTTGATATCCAATCGGAGGTTGTCATGAGGAAATTCAATCTAGCAGAGTGGGGCAAACAAACAGGGAGATTGGAATAATACCAATGTCAAAGGACAGAAGTGTTTGCACGCTCCTTACAGTACCTTACCCCATAGATGGGGCTGGAGCAATTGAGTAGCACAAAAGTTCCCCAAAATTTTTATATTTGTTAGACAAAAAATACAGCACTTAAAAGCAAAACAATGTATGTGCTGAGGCAGGTAACTTTTTTAGACAATCATTGCATGATGCAACCAAGGTTCCATAGAACCCTAGGGTTGCTCCAAGGGGTGCTATGGGGTTCTTTAAGCTGTGGCTGATTGACCACCAATCTAATGGTGCCTGGCTAGCTCCAGGTCCAACATGCACATGCACAGAACACAGGGTGCACAGAACACAGGGTACACCTAACACTTTTTGGGGCGCACCCCCTTCCTCTGAGTCTAGCTCTGAGGAAGGGGGTGCACCCCTGAAACGCGTTAGGTTTAACCCATGTTCTGTGCATGCCCTTGCACTGTTTATGGCCTTTTGTCAGTTGCATTTTTTGAGTACCCTCTTTTATATAAAAATTTCTTATTAAATTATCTTTGGTAATGCACTAGGTTTGTGCACCTTCCATTTCTGTTTTTGTTGTAGTTCTCATGAATAGATGTTTAATCTCATAAATCAACAGGCTGCTCATAGAACTTCACAATTATGTCAGACTCTCAGAAGTGAGCGATAGTTTAAGGAATAACAACCTGTGAGCTTTTCTTTGTGATAATCCTGTGCCAGTTACATAATGGTCTTAACATTGAACTTTAGCACAAGTTTTTTTAAGTTATTTTTAATTATGATTTGAAGTTTCATTACCTTTTATTACCATTTATACTTGACTCTCCCTGCTGGAGAATTTTAGCCTTGGTTACTCTCTCAGGGGCTACCTGTTGTGAGGAAAGAAAGTGATACGAATACCCCCCAAATGGGACACAAAATGCAAAAAGGGCCCCTATTAAAAATAAATAAAATAATTTTTTTGAGTTCAAACAACTACTGATACTGTTTATTTAACAGTAATCATAATGTCTGAATTAGATTGTATATGTTTGAATTATTATATGATATCTGTAGTCTGGGCACCATCAGTATATATTTATGGAATGCTATTAACTTTAAATAAGGATTTGAAGTGAATATAATCAAATGAATTTCCGCTTACTTAAAAAATTCATGGTGTGTCATACAAAAGTGACACCTGTAATAAAATTGATCAAACAGGATGCCACAGAGCAAGACCTTGTCACAGAATAGTGTGATTGAGATAATATAAAGCATGACCAGGCTAATTGGTAATACGGCAATAGATGAGTCATATATTTCCCAGCCAGGAAGTGACGGAAAAGGAGAGGGATGATTTACAAAGTCAATAACTGCAGCCAGGTCAACAAGGAAAAATCAAAGGCAATAAAGTGAAAATTTATGGAGATTAGGAGAATTAATTCAAATGCTGTACTATATGCAATGAATAGAAGTATTTCAAAAGTTTAATTATCTGTCTAACTCTAGGGGGCCTTGCATTGCATAGCACTAGGAAGCATTGGTACCATTGTTTTTCTGTACATTATAATGCTTTCTTCTGAATTTCAGATGGCTCTAAAGCCCATGGTTCACAAAAGTTATAATGGTATGTTTTTACTTTTAATTGCTAGAGCTCTCTATTCTGTGTAAATACATTTTAAACAAAGGAAGTTCTCAGTAAATTAGTTCATTTAAATAGGTAGTTCCAGTGTCTTCTTTGTTCTGTCAACCAGTTATCCACAGTTCCTGGCTATCAAAAGCCATATAATGACAGCCAGGAAGGATTTACCTCTCAGGAGCCTATAGGAACAGAGAATTTGTTATGTTAAAGTAATTATGTCACAAATATGAAGGTTGCCTCCTTCTAAAAATGCTAGATAACTGACTCCGTCTGACATGCGGTAGATAAGTTTGAGAAAAGTGATCAAATTACTTTTCTCTATTCTATTTTTCTATTTTTCTTCTGGGCCAGTGACTCAAAGAGCAGTAAAGTCAAAGCACCAGAATGACAGCCAGGGAACCAACATTAGTAATGGAAGCCACCAGTATGTGTCTCTTTAAGCCACACTCCAAGTCATGTTACTATCATGCTTACGAAAACTCATGCTGCAATTATCATTTATTGCTATGAACCCTAAAATGTGAAACTTTGAATAAAGCATTGTAATCCTGTTCATTCAACAAGAAAAAAGTAATAAATCCCCTTTGTAACATTATGTTGTCCATACATGTGCTGATCTGATCTTTAGATGAAATGCAATAAAATACAGCATTTGTACAGGTATTTTGCTAAAAGATTCAGCACCTAAAATGTTTTATTATATTGTATATTCACATCATTTATTATTTTATACGATGTGGCATCCAAAATGTGTTTTATCTGTGGCTACATGGGACATATTGTTGCATATGCACTGTGATACCCCTAGCACGATTGTTCCTACATGAGATGAGCAGAGGAAAAACATCTCTAAAAGGAGTCAGATAGACACACTCCACTGCTAAGTTCATGTACAATTGGAAGCTGGAACATACACTCCATACCAAGCCACAAGTGTTAGTAAAACCACCATATGTATGCTGTAGGCTGTGCATACAGTACAGTATGTATCCACACAATATTATTTTGTTGTCCACCAGCAATCAGTGTGCAGAATACGTAAATAAGCTTACATAATCAATCCTATTATTTATATAAAAAATTAAGCATTCTTTGCAAATGTAGAGCTGTAATTTTGTTTTCATTAAAGCTGAAATCTAGGCAAAAAATAGTGCCTAAATACAAAAGGCAGATGAATTCCTACCTAAATCTTGGTGTCTTTTATGTATTTCTTCTAGATCTGTGCAATAATCCCGCATTAAACAACTCCTGCACTTTGCCTGTTACCATTGCTTTCTCCGCTTGTGCAGGGTGACTGGTCTTGTAACCACCCTTCGTAGTTTACTGTTAACAGTCTGGAGTGCAAGGACCTGCTTGGTACCTCCCACAACTCAGCTCTCTGCATTGGTTTTGTGCAGCAAATATAAAATATATTTGGTGCACCGAAAGTGGATTTGCTTCCTTTGTAGCTACTGAGAAATATATTTTAATAAAAAATATTTTTGCCCAAAGTTCAGCTTTAGCTTTATTGATAATTCCTATCTGTATTCAATTTTCACCTTTGCCAGCACAGCGACTGCATGAAGAGTTTCTATTTCAGACTCATGGCTTTCCAGAATTAGTGTAGCATCATTCATCCTGGACTCCAAATTCACAGTGCACTGTCGTCCAATAGCTTCCTAGAGGTTACAGCTAGTGATGGACGAACTTCCGACGGGACGTTTCGCGAACGCGAAACGCGAACGGACACAAACGTTCGCGAAAACGACCGTTCGCCGCGGGCTCCATTGACTTCAATGGGAGGCGAATTTCGCAAACCTTTAGGTCGAATTTGCGGCCACGGGGTAATTATTAGGGGGTAGCACGTAGTCCCACCACCTGGACAATAGCATAATACATGTATGAGGTGAATTTGGGATCGATAACTACAAGCATTTTTTTTTTATTTGGGAAATTGTTCTGACAATTCAGGACTATGGAGCTAATGAAGGCAATGGAGGAGAGGGAAGGTCAGGGACCAGGGTAGGCAAACAAGAGGGTGCAGGAGATACAGAGCACTGACAGCAGCACCGTAATACAGAGCACTGACATCAGCACCGTGACATACAGCGCTGACAGCAGCTCCGTGACATACAGCGCTGACAGCAGCTCCGTGACATACAGCGCTGACAGCAGCTCCGTGACATACAGCGCTGACAGCAGCTCCGTGACATACAGCGCTGACAGCAGCTCCGTGACATACAGCGCTGACAGCAGCACCGTGACATACAGCGCTGACAGCAGCTCCGTGACATACAGCGCTGACAGCAGCTCCGTGACATACAGCGCTGACAGCAGCTCCGTGACATACAGCACTGACAGCAGCTCCGTGACATACAGCGCTGACAGCAGCTCCGTGACATACAGCGCTGACAGCAGCACCGTGACATACAGCGCTGACAGCAGCTCCGTGACATACAGCGCTGACAGCAGCTCCGTGACATACAGCGCTGACAGCAGCTCCGTGACATACAGCACTGACAGCAGCTCCGTGACATACAGCGCTGACAGCAGCTCCGTGACATACAGCGCTGACAGCAGCACCGTGACATACAGCGCTGACAGCAGCTCCGTGACATACAGCGCTGACAGCAGCTCCGTGACATACAGCGCTGACAGCAGCTCCGTGACATACAGCGCTGACAGCAGCTCCGTGACATACAGCGCTGACAGCAGCTCCGTGACATACAGCGCTGACAGCAGCTCCGTGACATACAGCGCTGACAGCAGCTCCGTGACATACAGCGCTGACAGCAGCTCCGTGACATACAGCGCTGACAGCAGCTCCGTGACATACAGCGCTGACAGCAGCTCCGTGACATACAGCGCTGACAGCAGCTCCGTGACATACAGCGCTGACAGCAGCTCCGTGACATACAGCGCTGACAGCAGCTCCGTGACATACAGCGCTGACAGCAGCACCGTAAGCAGCCCCAGGAGGAAGTCAGCACAGCACAGGGATGGTGTGATCCCCTCATAATAAGAACCCCCAGGAGGAAGTCAGCACAGCACAGGGATGGTGGGAGCCCCTCATAATAAGAACACCCAGGAGGAAGTCAGCACAGCACAGGGATGGTGGGAACCCCTCATAATAAGCAGCCCCAGTAGAAATATGACACCGCTCAACCTCTTCAAAGAGGAGGGTAGGGGCATATAGTACGGTGTGCTTTTTTGGGTCAGGGAAGTGAGCCAAATGAATTAAGAAGGTCTGTGTGCTTGATTCCAAAAATTGTTTATAGACATATACATGGTCTACTGATCACATGTGTTGAATTCCTCCGAGATCCATGCCTCATTCATTTTTAGAAATGTGAGGTAGTTAACACTGTGGTGAGCTAGGCGAGTACGCTTATCGGTCACAATCCCCCCTGCTGCGCTGAACGTCCTTTCGGACAGGACACTGGATGAGGGGCAAGCCAACAGTTCGATTGCAAATTGGGCAAGCTCTGGCCAGAGGTCAAGCCTGCCCACCCAGTAGTCTAGGGGTTCATCACTCCTCAGAGCGTCCACATCGGCCGTTAACCCAATGTAGTCGGACACCTGACGGTCTAGGCGTTCCCTGATGCTGGATCCGGATGACACCTGTCGATGGGTCGGCTGAAAGAATGACCTCATATCCGAAGTCACCAACACATCTTCAAACCGGCCTCTTCTTGCAGGCGCTGTTGGATTGGTACCCGCAAATCCTTCTCTGGGAGTGGGAATTGCTCCTCTGCCAGCGCACGCAAAAGCAGAATGCAGCATTTCTCGAAGCAAGGCCTGGAAGTGCTGCATTCTGACAGCCCTCTGCGACGGCGGTAACATTTCCGCCATTTTGTGTTTGTACCGGGGGTCTAAGTACGTTGCCACCCAGTACTGGTCCTTGACCCTCATGCTTTTTATACGGGGGTCCCTATTAAAACACTGGAGCATGAAGGCCCCCATTTGCACTAAAGTGGAAGCGGTGTGGTGGCCTGGCTCCTGCTCATCATCCAGGATAATGTCGTCCTCTTCATTCTCCTCTCCCCATCCTCGCACAACAGGGATCCCAGAAAGGTTTAAAGCATGCTCTTCTTGCTCCTGCTCATCCGCCCCGGCACCATCCTCCTCTGACTCCTCATCAGACTCCTGTTGTTGACTTGTCTCAGATAGAGTAGCCCCCCCTGGGAATTCATCCAGCATTGCGACTTCCTCATCTTCCCGCTCCTGCTCCTCCACAGCCTGATCAATGACACGACGCAATGCACGCTCCAGAAAGAAGGCATAAGGTACCATGTCACTGATGGCGCCATGGCTGCGACTGACCAGTTTGGTGATCTCCTCAAATGGCCGCAGAAGTCTGCATGTGTCGCGCATGAGCAGCCACTGGCGCGGTGAAAAAAAACCCAGCTCCCCAGAACCGTTTCTTTCGCAGAGTTCATACAGGTAGACGTTAACTGCACGTTTCTGCTGGAGCAGCCTATCAAGCATATAGAAGGTTGAGTTCCATCGCGTCGGGCAATCGCAAATAAGACGTCTGACCGGCAGATGGTGTCGCCGCTGAATGTCAGCAAGGCGAGCCATGGCCGTGTAAGATCTTCTGAAATGGGCCGAGATTTTCCTTGCCTGCCGCAAGATGTCCTGGACCCCAGGGTATTTGACAAGGAATCGCTGCACGACCAAGTTTAAGACGTGTGCCATGCACGGCACGTGCGTGATTTTGCCCTGTTTCAATGCGCTAAGCAGATTGGCACCGTTGTCACACACCACTTTACCAACTGTCAAATTGAGCGGTGTTAGCCACTCATCTGCCTGTGAACGCAAAGCTGAAAGGAGTGCCGGGCCAGTGTGGCTCTTTGCTTCCAGGCACAACAGACGCAGCACGGCATGGCAACGTCTCACCTGGCATGTGGAATAGGTTCTGGGGAGCTTGGGCGGTGCAGTGGAAGAGACGCTAGCAGCGGAAAAGGAGGAGGCAGCTGAGGAGGAGAGGGAGGAGGATGGAGTAGGAGGAGGAGAAGAAGAGTCAGGCCTGCATGCAATCCGTGGCGGTAAAACCAAATCTACACGGGTGCCACGGGTTACATGCTTGACGGCCGTCAGAAGGTTCACCCAGTGGGCAGTAAAACTGATATACCTTCCCTGCCCGTGTTTGCTAGACCACGTGTCTGTGGTCAGATGTATCTTGGCACCGACACTGTGTGCCAGAGATACATTCACTTGCCGCTGAACATGGCCATATAGCTCTGGGATGCCCTTCTCTGAGAAATACTTCCTTCCTGGGACCTTCCATTGTGGTGTTCCAATGGCCACAAATTTGCGAAAGGCCTCCGAGTCCACCAGTTTATATGGCAGTAGTTGGCGGGCTATGAGTTCTGACAAGCCAGCCGCCAACCGTTGGGCAAGAGGGTTATCCGGCGTCATCATTTTTTTACGCTCAAACATTAGGCCCACGGAAGCCTGCCTTTTTGCAGAAAAATGTGAGCTTGGCGTGATGGAAGGTGGAGTGGAGGACAATTGTGAGGAGAGAGGAGAAGGAGAAGTAGAAGACGAGGCTGGACGGTGAGAGCCTGCAGTGTGGCTTTGTGTGTTCCGTTGCTCCCACTGGGCTCGGTGATGGCTGCTCATGTGCCTTCTTAAGGCGGTCGTCCCTAGGTGAGTATTGGGCTTACCGCGACTAACGCGTTGACTGCAAAGATTGCAGATGGCAACGCTATTGTCAGCAGCGGACACGTTAAAAAAAGCCCACACTGCGGAGCCATGTGCCGGTGTCCTGGGAGCGCCAGATGTGACCGTACATGGTCGATGACTCGCTCCTGATACATTTGCAGTCTGCTTTGTCCCTGCTGTGCAATGTAAGTCATTGCTGCTTCTCCTCCCTATCTGCTGGTCCATATCTCCCTCTGAACTCCCCTCCTCTTCCTCTCTTGTGGGCACCCACGTGACATCACTAGACACGTCATCATCAACGTCACCTTCCCCACCGCTATAAGTAGAGTAGGCAGCAACACCGGGGACCAACCTCCTCCTTGGGCTGATCTGGGTACTGGCGTCAGACTGCTGAGTAGCGCTTGTTGCTACCTCCTCTTCCTGATCCAATACCAAGAGTGGCTGCGCATCAGAAATGTCCTCTTGATATGGATCGGAAAATAATTCCAGTGACTCAAGCGGAAGGTATGTGGTGGTGGTGGTGGTGGTCGTGTTGTTGGTGGTAGTGTCTTTGGGGGTGCACATAGCAGAGAGTGAAGAAGAGGGTGCAGATCGAGAGGATGAGGAGGGTGCAGAAGAGTAAGGCTGAGCGAGCCACTCAACCAAGTCTGGTGCATCCTTTAAAGTAATTGAACGCACCTTCTGCAACTTCCCACTTTGGCTCAAGCCTGTTGCTCCTGCCCTACCCCTACCACCCCTGCGGAAGGGCCTGCCTCTTCCTCTGCATGTCATTTTTTAAATGACCCTGTGACAAAACTCTTAGTCCCTATACCGCTGAAGGACTGCTGCAGTATAGGTGAGCGGTCAGCAGTGGTGCACGTCAACCCTATCTATTGTGGACCGATAGCGGTCCTTACAGAACAGCAGACTGTACCGCACTCAAGCCTATGTACCGTAGCACCCTATACCAAGTTACCAGTCCTTATAAGAACTTTTGTGGAACAAGCAGGTTGTGTGTTAGTGATTAGCAGACTGTACGTCAGTCCCTATACCGCTGAAGGACTGCTGCAGTATAGGTGAGCGGTCAGCAGTGGTGCACGTCAACCCTATCTATTGTGGACCGATAGCGGTCCTTACAGAACAGCAGACTGTACCGCACTCAAGCCTATGTACCGTAGCACCCTATACCAAGTTACCAGTCCTTATAAGAACTTTTGTGGACCAAGCAGGTTGTGTATTAGTGTTTAGCAGACTGTACGTCAGTCCCTATACCGCTGAAGGACTGCTGCAGTATAGGGCAGCGGTCAGCAGTAGTGCACGGCAACCCTATGTATTGTGGACCGATAGCGGTCCTTACAGAACAGCAGACTGTAACGCACTCAGGCCTATGTACCGTAGCACCCTATACCAAGTTACCAGTCCTTATAAGAACTTTTGTGGACCAAGCAGGTTGTGTGTTAGTGATTAGCAGACTGTACGTCAGTCCCTATACCAATGAAGGACTGCTGCAGTATAGGGCAGCGGTCAGCAGTAGTGCACGGCAACCCTATGTATTGTGGACCGATAGCGGTCCTTACAGAACAGCAGACTGTAACGCACTCAGGCCTATGTACCGTAGCACCCTATACCAAGTTACCAGTCCTTATAAGAACTTTTGTGGAACAAGCAGGTTGTGTGTTAGTGATTAGCAGACTGTACGTCAGTCCCTATACCGCTGAAGGACTGCTGCAGTATAGGTGAGCGGTCAGCAGTAGTGCACGGCAACCCTATGTATTGTGGACCGATAGCGGTCCTTACAGAACAGCAGACTGTAACGCACTCAGGCCTATGTACCGTAGCACCCTATACCAAGTTACCAGTCCTTATAAGAACTTTTGTGGACCAAGCAGGTTGTGTGTTAGTGATTAGCAGACTGTACGTCAGTCCCTATACCAATGAAGGACTGCTGCAGTATAGGGCAGCGGTCAGCAGTAGTGCACGGCAACCCTATGTATTGTGGACCGATAGCGGTCCTTACAGAACAGCAGACTGTAACGCACTCAGGCCTATGTACCGTAGCACCCTATACCAAGTTACCAGTCCTTATAAGAACTTTTGTGGACCAAGCAGGTTGTGTGTTAGTGATTAGCAGACTGTACGTCAGTCCCTATACCAATGAAGGACTGCTGCAGTATAGGGCAGCGGTCAGCAGTAGTGCACGGCAACCCTATGTATTGTGGACCGATAGCGGTCCTTACAGAACAGCAGACTGTAACGCACTCAGGCCTATGTACCGTAGCACCCTATACCAAGTTACCAGTCCTTATAAGAACTTTTGTGGAACAAGCAGGTTGTGTGTTAGTGATTAGCAGACTGTACGTCAGTCCCTATACCGCTGAAGGACTGCTGCAGTATAGGTGAGCGGTCAGCAGTAGTGCACGGCAACCCTATGTATTGTGGACCGATAGCGGTCCTTACAGAACAGCAGACTGTAACGCACTCAGGCCTATGTACCGTAGCACCCTATACCAAGTTACCAGTCCTTATAAGAACTTTTGTGGACCAAGCAGGTTGTGTGTTAGTGATTAGCAGACTGTACGTCAGTCCCTATACCGCTGAAGGACTGCTGCAGTATAGGTCAGCGGTCAGCAGTAGTGCACGGCAACCCTATGTATTGTGGACCGATAGCGGTCCTTACAGAACAGCAGACTGTAACGCACTCAGGCCTATGTACCGTAGCACCCTATACCAAGTTACCAGTCCTTATAAGAACTTTTGTGGACCAAGCAGGTTGTGTGTTAGTGATTAGCAGACTGTACGTCAGTCCCTATACCAATGAAGGACTGCTGCAGTATAGGGCAGCGGTCAGCAGTAGTGCACGGCAACCCTATGTATTGTGGACCGATAGCGGTCCTTACAGAACAGCAGACTGTACTGCACTCAGGCCTATGTACCGTAGCACCCTATACCAAGTTACCAGTCCTTATAAAAACTTTTGTGGACCAAGCAGGTTGTGTGTTAGTGTTTAGCAGACTGTGCGTCAGTCCCTATACCGCTGAAGGACTGCTGCAGTATAGGGCAGCGGTCAGCAGTAGTGCACGGCAACCCTATGTATTGTGGACCGATAGCGGTCCTTACAGAACAGCAGACTGTAACGCACTCAGGCCTATGTACCGTAGCACCCTATACCAAGTTACCAGTCCTTATAAGAACTTTTGTGGACCAAGCAGGTTGTGTGTTAGTGATTAGCAGACTGTACGTCAGTCCCTATACCAATGAAGGACTGCTGCAGTATAGGGCAGCGGTCAGCAGTAGTGCACGGCAACCCTATGTATTGTGGACCGATAGCGGTCCTTACAGAACAGCAGACTGTAACGCACTCAGGCCTATGTACCGTAGCACCCTATACCAAGTTACCAGTCCTTATAAGAACTTTTGTGGAACAAGCAGGTTGTGTGTTAGTGATTAGCAGACTGTACGTCAGTCCCTATACCGCTGAAGGACTGCTGCAGTATAGGGCAGCGGTCAGCAGTAGTGCACGGCAACCCTATGTATTGTGGACCGATAGCGGTCCTTACAGAACAGCAGACTGTAACGCACTCAGGCCTATGTACCGTAGCACCCTATACCAAGTTACCAGTCCTTATAAGAACTTTTGTGGACCAAGCAGGTTGTGTGTTAGTGATTAGCAGACTGTACGTCAGTCCCTATACCAATGAAGGACTGCTGCAGTATAGGGCAGCGGTCAGCAGTAGTGCACGGCAACCCTATGTATTGTGGACCGATAGCGGTCCTTACAGAACAGCAGACTGTAACGCACTCAGGCCTATGTACCGTAGCACCCTATACCAAGTTACCAGTCCTTATAAGAACTTTTGTGGACCAAGCAGGTTGTGTGTTAGTGATTAGCAGACTGTACGTCAGTCCCTATACCAATGAAGGACTGCTGCAGTATAGGGCAGCGGTCAGCAGTAGTGCACGGCAACCCTATGTATTGTGGACCGATAGCGGTCCTTACAGAACAGCAGACTGTAACGCACTCAGGCCTATGTACCGTAGCACCCTATACCAAGTTACCAGTCCTTATAAGAACTTTTGTGGAACAAGCAGGTTGTGTGTTAGTGATTAGCAGACTGTACGTCAGTCCCTATACCGCTGAAGGACTGCTGCAGTATAGGTGAGCGGTCAGCAGTAGTGCACGGCAACCCTATGTATTGTGGACCGATAGCGGTCCTTACAGAACAGCAGACTGTAACGCACTCAGGCCTATGTACCGTAGCACCCTATACCAAGTTACCAGTCCTTATAAGAACTTTTGTGGACCAAGCAGGTTGTGTGTTAGTGATTAGCAGACTGTACGTCAGTCCCTATACCAATGAAGGACTGCTGCAGTATAGGGCAGCGGTCAGCAGTAGTGCACGGCAACCCTATGTATTGTGGACCGATAGCGGTCCTTACAGAACAGCAGACTGTAACGCACTCAGGCCTATGTACCGTAGCACCCTATACCAAGTTACCAGTCCTTATAAGAACTTTTGTGGACCAAGCAGGTTGTGTGTTAGTGATTAGCAGACTGTACGTCAGTCCCTATACCAATGAAGGACTGCTGCAGTATAGGGCAGCGGTCAGCAGTAGTGCACGGCAACCCTATGTATTGTGGACCGATAGCGGTCCTTACAGAACAGCAGACTGTACTGCACTCAGGCCTATGTACCGTAGCACCCTATACCAAGTTACCAGTCCTTATAAAAACTTTTGTGGACCAAGCAGGTTGTGTGTTAGTGTTTAGCAGACTGTGCGTCAGTCCCTATACCGCTGAAGGACTGCTGCAGTATAGGGCAGCGGTCAGCAGTAGTGCACGGCAACCCTATGTATTGTGGACCGATAGCGGTCCTTACAGAACAGCAGACTGTAACGCACTCAGGCCTATGTACCGTAGCACCCTATACCAAGTTACCAGTCCTTATAAGAACTTTTGTGGACCAAGCAGGTTGTGTGTTAGTGATTAGCAGACTGTACGTCAGTCCCTATACCAATGAAGGACTGCTGCAGTATAGGGCAGCGGTCAGCAGTAGTGCACGGCAACCCTATGTATTGTGGACCGATAGCGGTCCTTACAGAACAGCAGACTGTACTGCACTCAGGCCTATGTACCGTAGCACCCTATACCAAGTTACCAGTCCTTATAAGAACTTTTGTGGACCAAGCAGGTTGTGTGTTAGTGATTAGCAGACTGTACGTCAGTCCCTATACCAATGAAGGACTGCTGCAGTATAGGGCAGCGGTCAGCAGTAGTGCACGGCAACCCTATGTATTGTGGACCGATAGCGGTCCTTACAGAACAGCAGACTGTACTGCACTCAGGCCTATGTACCGTAGCACCCTATACCAAGTTACCAGTCCTTATAAGAACTTTTGTGGACCAAGCAGGTTGTGTATTAGTGTTTAGCAGACTGTGCGTCAGTCCCTATACCGCTGAAGGACTGCTGCAGTATAGGGCAGCGGTCAGCAGTAGTGCACGGCAACCCTATGTATTGTGGACCGATAGCGGTCCTTACAGAACAGCAGACTGTACCGCACCCAAGCCTATGTACCGTAGCACCCTAGACAGACCAAGTTACCAGTCCTGATAAAGAGCTTTGTGGAACAAGTGAGTTGTGAATGATTAGCAGACTGCAGCAGAAGGGCAGCAGTCAAGTATAATATTCTTTCTATATTTGGAAGAAAGAATATTATACGTGTACAAGCCTATTACCGTACCACTGATACCAGTCCTGAAAAGAACCTTTGTGGAACTAATAGTAACAGCAAGTCTTTAAAATTATCCTCACTGCCTGACACACTGCTTCCTGCCTGTCCCTATACAAATTGGCAAAAAAGAGTAGGCTGGAACGATTAGCTGGAACAGCTCTTTTGTGGACCTGATAGTAACAGCTAATGATGATGATGATGATGATGATGAAGAAAGACTAATCTGGCTGAGCTGTCCCTAAAATAGCAGCATACAGCGCTCTGTCCCTTTATCTAAACTGACAAAAGAAACTCAGGCTGCTGACCTAACACCTATACCAGTCCTGAAAAGAACTTTTGTGTACCAAATAGCTAGCGTTTTCTCTGTCCCTACTCCACACAGGATCCTTTCCCTACAGTGACAGAAGAAAGAATGTAAAATGGCCACCGGATCGGGTGTATTTATAGGTTAGGGGGAATGTCCAAGTGTCCATGAGCTGTCATGTCTCAATTGGTTGTCCTGTAACACATGATAAACGTGTCACGAAAGGTTAAAGTTCTTGTATACATTAAACACGTAAGTCCGCCGGGGCGAACGACGGAAAAAGGCGTTCGAACCCGCGGACGGCGAAAGTCGGAAATTCGCCGCGAAACGACCGCCGGGCGAACCGTTCGGCCATCACTAGTTACAGCTCAAGATATCTGCAGTAAACTGTGAGACTTATTTCAAGTCCTGCGAGGATTGAGACAACAGGTAGACTTGTAGAGAGGAGTGTGCAGTGGTGTGTAAGGTTGCAGACATTTTTGCAGGGTTGTACACTATAAGGTTTATTTACTAAAACAAGAGAGTACAAAATCTTGTGCAGCTGTGCATCAGCTTCTAACTTCAGCTTGTTCAATTAAGCTTTGACACAAAAAACAAAAAACTGGAAGCTGATTTGTTTCTCTGCAAAGTTGCACCAGGTTTTGCACTGTCAACTTTTAGTAAATCAACACCTATGTGCTCTCAGGCAGCTCTGGAAATGGATCTGGTATGGCTGCAGCTTCTGGGGAGCATTTTAGAACACTGTACTTTCAGCTCCAGGATCTTAAAGAAATAGGTGGGCTAAGGGCAGTGGGGCCTGTCCATAGAGGGCGCAGTGGTGCCGCCCCTATTATCCATGCGCCCGGCCCCTAATCTACATGCAGGGTGCTGGATATTTTTTTAGAAGCACGTAATTAGAGCCTGAAGCTCTAATTGGCTTAAAAAAAGGCTTTAAAAAAGGGTGGACTCGGACACACAGCACTGCTCCCCGAGCCCATCCCATTTTGTGACAGTAGCAAATTAATAATCACTATTGTCTGCCTGATCCTCCTCCCGGCCAATCAGGAAGTGGGTCACCCGATTGGCTGAGAGGAGAAGCAATCCTATTGGCTAACGAGAATGAGATGCAGGGAAAGCCGCTAAAGCAGAGGAGGAGAAGATGCAGGGTGAAGCCGCCGCCCAAAAGAAGCACTGCCCATAACCTAGATGGGGTAAGTGGTAATTGCAGGGCTGCTGACCGGCCTACAGACTGGGGGGGTGCCTGTGAACTGACTGACTGGGGAGGGGGATTGGCGGGTGGACTGTTTGCTGCCGCTCCCACAAAATATACCACCAGATGCCACTGGCTAAGGGGGGCACTGAACGAACAAGTGCAGTTCAAGCACTGCTTATATCACTGAAAGCACATCCTTTCTCTGCTGGAGTTTGGAGGAATGCCTGTTTGCCAGCAAAAGGTCTGGAAGTACTTATAGCTGGAGCAGATAGAGTAGTGGTACTTTATAGTACTACTGAGTCTGCAAGAGTTAGCCCCTGTACACACGGTCGGAGATTCTGCCAACCAAATCCATCGGATTTTGTCTGTCGGATTTAGTCCGATGGATTGTGTCCGAAATTGTTGCATACACACGGTCGGGCCAAGTTGTCTGATTTAGCGGTTGCCAAGAACGCGGTGACGTAAGCCGTGTAAGGGGGGGACTAGAAAAAGGAAGTTCAGCACCACGTCCGGCACCCTTTGGGCTCCTTCTGCTGATCTCGTGTTTTAGTAGAAGTTTGGTGAGAGACGATTCGCGCTTTTCAGATTAGTGATTCAGATCACTACCGCTCTTCAGTTTGTGCTTGTCTTTGCGTATCTGATAATCAGTGCGTGCAGTCATTAAGTATTTGCTTCTCATTGTGGACTATATCTTGGTATAGTACGCTTGGAAAGGCATTTTTTATTGTCTGCTTGCTTCTGCTATTCAGGTCGTCTTTTCAGGCCTTGCTGTTTATCTGTGCTTTCTGGTGTCCATTCTGACCAGCCGACCGTTTTCCAAACATGTTTCGTCTACGTACTCATCGTACAGTTTGTGCTGTGCAGGGGCTTCGTGTTGGGGTTCTTACTTTGACTTTGACACAAGCCCGGTCCATGAACAGGGAGGGGAGGAGTTTGTGGACCAAGAATTGGTTGCGCCAGCGTCACCAGTTCTCCCACATGCCTTTGCTCCGTGAGATCCGCGAGAATAATCCTGATCATTTCTGGATTTTTCTCAGGATGACGGACCCTGTTTTTCACCGTCTGCTGGCTTTGCTGACCCCTTATATCACCAGACAGGATACCTGCATGTGGCAAGCCATCACTCCGGAGCAGAGGCTCATCGCCACGTTGCGCTACTTGGAGACAGGGAGAAGCCTTCAGGACCTCAAGTTCTCTACAGGCATCTCCCCCCAGGCTCTGGGGATCATTATTGCAGAGACCTGTTCTGCCATCATTCAGCTCCTGCAGAAGGACTATATTATGCTAAGTTTTATCCTTAAACATCACATTCTATGTATTTCATGATTGCTAATGTCTTGCATTTCTTTCCTCATCCCTAATTACCATCATTGCAATATGCTCTAATTCACATGCTCTGCCCCTTTGTCCTCATGCATATTTGCCTCACTAACTTCCCCACCATGCTCTTCTTGGCCCCTAAAACTATAGTCTAGTCACTTAACAATGTCTTTTGGCAGCTCCATAGTATTGCTTTCCCCTAAACACCCCCTAAAATCTCTACAAATGTGATGTGTGTGCTTCAATTCATGCAAAGTGACCTTTTTTGGATTTTTGGAGTTGTGCCAAACTCATTAGTAACCCCCCTCTCCCCAACTGCTAGCTCAGCTGATAGCAATCTTCTATCTGATGACTTGACCCAACCCAATACACACTCTAAATACCTTTTTCATGATCACATTTATGGACAAATTCACCAAAGCATGTAGTGTAAGGGCCTGCCTCAATACTTTCAAATGCTATTTTTATTTTTTTAACACATTAATTTTCTTGCTATGTAATAGCAGAATGTCAAAATGTGCTTCCATTTTGTTATTATGACACTTCTTACCTGTCCAGTGGGATGCCAATAGTGTAACTAAGGAGGGGCTTCCCAAAGTATCACACATTATTTAGGCATTCAGCTCTCAATCAAGTGGAGAGGGTTACCTGCCCTAAACATCCCCCCTCATTTTTTAGCAAGGGCCCATCAGATGGGGGGGGGGGGTGGGGGGGTGGTTATGACTCTCATAAGGGGACCTTATACTTTAGGCTTTAAATACTCAGTTAAAAAATGTTATACTAATTTTGTCCAAAAATGTGGGTGTCTAATCTGCATGCAATGTTGATTTGTCAAATTACTAGTTTTTTTTCTTGTGTCACTACACAGTGTCCTTCAACGCCACAGGAATGGCAGACTGTGGCCTCCCACTTTGCCAGTTTTATTAAAGTTGTGCCTTTTTCACCAACAGTGCAAACCCAAGTTCAGAGCGAGATGAGGGGACAGTCTCTTCTTCAGATAATCTTATTATGTTGTGGGTCTGCTACACACACACCTTCTTTTTGTTAACTAATGTATGTAGTGCATTACTGATCAAAATCATGCTCATTTTCAGCACCATGGCAGGAAAATGGCATGATTGTACAAATTTACACCTCACTGTGGGTGCTTTTTACTAAAGGCACATCCACTATGCACTACAAGTGCACTGCAAAAGTACTCCTGAAACTGCACTTGGAGTGCAAAGTGGAGTTACCTTTAGTAAATCGCACTCCTTCTCAGCACAAACTCAAATTTGACTACAAATACATTTTAGGACCAATGAAAAAGGAAGCCACACATTGTTGACAATTCAACTTTTTAATACAAGCACATTCATATGTGCGTTTATTAAAGGTCTTTACAACAAACCAAAGAGATTTTGTGTATCCAAAACAGAGTTTAATCATATTTTTTTTTACTTGTTTTTTTTGTGTAAACAGGCATGTATCAAACCGTAAAATACAGAACACAGGAACTTACAAAGTTCAACTTTGAAAAGTGAAGACAATATCAGACATGAGTATGTACAAACTGGGCTGATATTGCCTTCATCACATGGGGTGTGACCCCTGAAAAATCCAAATTTGGAAGATGCACACAGTGTGTCAACATGTGCTATCTCCCATCATGGGAGATCAATGTACATGCTTTGGGGCTGCAACCCCTTCATCTCAGACACTTTACACAAAACACGTACATTGATCATCCATGATGGGAGATAGTGCATGTTTACACTGTGCATCTTCCAAATTTTTAATTTTGCAAAATACAACATTTTTATGTTAAAAAGCAAAAATAAAACCCTATCTAGTTTTTTAGTTTTCACACTCTCCCCAAAACATCAATGATGTTCTTCATTTTATTTTTAACATCATTGATGTTTTGTTGTACAATTTCCAAATTCCGATTGTACCCCATTATCTCCCCGATCAAGATCTGGGCACTTTCACTGGTAAAACGGGAATCTTCTTCCACATCACCTAGAAAACAAAGCAAACAAACACACCATGTAATCCAAATATCGTGATATACATTGATGAGCTTACCGGAAGCTGTGTTCTCCGACACTCACCTGTTGTGGTGACAATTTGTCCAACCTCCACAATCTCTCCTTCCTCCTCCTCCTCCTGCTCCTGCTCCTCTGTTTCTGCTTTTGGAAGTTGCCCTTCTTTGGGAGGGGTGTGGTCCCTGGTGTCCTCATACTTGCCGAGTCTTCTCTCCCCTATGAGAATGTAAACAAAGATTAATTAGCACACAGAGGGCAGAAATAGGAATATGAAACATTGCTTGGAAGTGTTGTACAATTGTGTTTTTGGGCCGAGTTACAAGGTGAGAACATTATTGGGGACACTTTGTTAAGCTGGAATACTTCCCTGCAGAATGATGTTTCATACGAACGAACGAAACCATGACCTTGAAAGTGGCCATTTTAAAATGCACAACATGAAATCAAAGCACATGGAGCATGTATGCAATCAAGAATAATCATATGAACACACGACAACTACTTACTTTTTTTAAGAACACGCTTGATCCTTAGGTACTGCTCATGCTCCCTCAGTTTCAGGTCTGACCAGCGTTTTCTCAGTTGATCCTTGGATCGGCGTACCCCAAAATTCTTCAGAAGACTCTTGACAACTTTATTCATGATCTTGGCCTTTCTGATATTTGGGTTTGGGTAAGGTCCATACTTCCCCTCATAGTCGGTCCTGTTCAATATGTCGACCATCTCCAACATCTCTCCAAAAGACACATTTGAGGCCTTAAATCTTGTCTTCCTGGATCGGGACGCTTCAGGCTCCGGGCTTTCCTCACCCTCCTCCTCGTTAGTGGAACTATTAGTGCGCACCTGCGTTCTCTCCGCCATGTGCTCTCCCCACTGCACGGGAAGCGAAGGGGCGGGGAATAGTCTGGAAAGAACATCAGGGGCGGGCGGAGTTTCACGCATGCGCACGGTATATAAAACGCAACACGTGTGTATCATCCGTACGATCTGGGAGGAGAGTGTGAGGCACGGACGCGACAAACGTGGAAACGAAGGTAACATTTTTAACTTGGTGCTTCACTAGACTAGACTGCTTCTATCTAGGCCGATGTTGGGACAAGATTAGGAGGGATTTTAATTGCATTTTTAGTATTTGAGGGTTTGTCTTGTGTTGTGTCTTGCAGACAATATGGATCCATTCACCAATGCCAACTTTATGGGGCTATTCATAGAACTGTACATGGAGATGCCCTGCCTGTGGCAGTTCCACAACAAGTTTTATAATGACAGATCAAAGAGGAACGCAGCACTGGAGAAACTGCTTGCTTTGTTGCGGATCATGGTCTCCACGGCAGACATGACCTATCTGAATCGCAAAATTGTGGCCATGAAGCTTACATATTTCAGGGAGAGAAAGAAGCACCTGGAGTCCTTGAGAGCAGGAGATACAGATGCTGTTTATTACCCCAGGATGGTGCACTTTGACAGGCTGCATTTTCTGGTAGACCAAGGGGTACCCAGGCCACCACTCAGGCCACCACTCTCCAGGCTTCCTCCAAGGCATCCTTCACCCCCAGCTGAGGCTTCTGATGTCCAACCTGGGCCTTCCAGGCAGCACCATGTGGTGGGGCCCAGCTTGAGACAGGTATTGCATTGTTGAACATATTTCTTGTGTTACATTTAATGATGTTAACTAGATGTTCTTATTGATCAGTAAGTTGAGATTTCTCCAAGTGGTTTACATCTCAAGAGACAGTAGTGACCAAAAATGTTTGGGACGGGAAAGAAAAATGCTGGTGTCAGAATGATAGTCTGTTCTATTTGGTAACATTCAATTAGCAAAAGCCAGGAGCACAAAATGGTGTGATTGATGATCAAAAAACTAAAAGTATGTCCCCTTTTCATACACAGGATGACCTCAGTCAGGGGGAGGCTGTGGCAAGTGGCAGCCAGGAGGTTGACCAACGCCCTCCTCCTCCTGCCCCAGCTACAGGAGCCCAGCCACAGCCTGGAAGGATGCCTGGTGGGAAGTCCCAAAGGAAGACCAGAGAGTGATGGCCTGGGTTGAGTCTGGTGTGCCAGAAGATGCAGCCTCTTGAAGATCCACATCCTGGGGACAGAAATGGCATCTGAATTTCCTGCTCTCTAGGACTTCGGGACCAGACTTCTCTCCCTGAGATATCTACTCCTCAGGCCACCAATTTTTTAATATCTAATTTAGTCATGTCTGCCCTGGGGGCCAAAGGCTGCACCAAAGTTAAGAAGTTTCTCCAGTGCTGCGTTCCTATTTTTAGTTTCTAGCGAACAAAATACATTTTTCTTTTAGTTTGATGAAATACTTGTGTAATGTGTTTTCCTTCAAAAAGTACAGTTTATTTGTGAGCAGGCAGGTACATTTCAAAAATACAAAGTGAACTAAATAACAAGGGGTAACAACACTAAACAACCTCCTGTAGATTAAAAAATAAAATATAAAAAATACAATAATGTTGTTGTAAGTTTACACACAAAAAAAAATAAAAATAAATAAGGAGATATGAGCAATTTTTTTTTTAAAGGAGATTTTTAGGGAATCCCCCCCCCCCAAAAAAACATCCAAAAAATAAAAAACCAAATCAAAAATTGTGTAGATGTGACACAAACTAAAATTGTATTGCTGAAATGGTTAAAAAAGAGTAATGAAATCCGTTCGGGAGAAGTGTGTGTGACTATGAGCATCAAAAGAAGTTCGTTCTTGCAGCATTGTAAAGAACAAGAGAATGTGCTTGATGAAAGAATTTTTAACATTGCAGCGTGACGAATGTGCTATATCGCTTACGAGCAGTAGTTTTACCTGAACAAGCACTTCCGTGTCGGAATTTGAATGTGAGCATGCGTGGCACTTGGTCCGATCAAAATGCTCTACACATGATCAGATTAGGTCCGACCGGCCCAGTTGGTCGGGAAATATTTCCAACATGTTGGAAAATTGGGTCCGACGGAGATTCGGACGGAATCAGTCCGATGCATACCACACACAGTCGGATTATCTGACGACGCGGTCCGATAGGACACATTCCGACGGATTCTCCGACCGTGTGTACAAGGCTTTAGACTAGGCTACATTTGCCCAAAATTTGCCACTATGTGAAAATAGCTCAGAAGAGTGTAACAAAAGCCCTGTAGTACGAAGTAGGTAAAGTAACTTTCGATGACCTCAGATAACAGTATCTATGTACAACTGGAATTAACACAGTTATTACATAGCATTGGTAAGACTTTATGTTGAATATGCATTTCAGTGACTTAATTAATAAGGGACATAAATGATCTAAGCTACGAGGAAATATCAAAGGCCAATGTCAACAGGCTTTGGGTTTGTGTCAATGGCATGAGTTTGAGATTATTTAGAATTTAATTATTCCAATTATATGGAGGCCACATCCCTTTGTTTTAGATAAATGCAAGTTAAATTGCTCACAAAATGTTCAATAGGATTTATGCTGCTCACGAAATGTGAAATCTATGCCACTACAGATAATGAAACTATTCTCATCTATGTGTTTTTATCTAATTTGTGATGCATACTAGCACATTATAGATTTACCTTGCAGGATTAAAAGAAAAAAAAAACTGTGGTTTACTACCGCTTAAACTACTGTACATTGTCTACAAAGCTGCACAAAATGTCAACCCAAAGTGCAAAGTACACCTCCAAAATAAAAACCCACATTGCAGAGATGAGACAGTTGTATCAGAATGCTTTGTTTCAGAGACATAAGTAATATTTTTCACAAATAGATTGATTTGGGTCCAAGGCATTAATGTTAGGGGGAAAAATTAATTATTGCTTTCCGAGAAAAAACAAATAGAGTATGTTATTGTAAACATGGCAGCCATAAATATTTTTCTCGAAAATATAAAGCTATTTAACAAAGGTTGAAGGCTGAAACTATTATACAGTTTTGAAGGACACCTTTTAAGTCTCTTAGATAGGCCATCATTTTTGTAAAGGAGATAAATAAATCAGATTGCACCTTGAAATCAAAAACATGTGCCTTCTTTAAAGACTAATGATAGATAAATTGTGACAATTTTGCAGCACAGTTAAGAAGCTTTTTTTGAACACTGATGATTGAAATAACACGAAGGTTTGCACCACTGCTAGAAAGCCTGTTTGAACAGACTGCATTTTCTGATAGATTTAAAAGGCAATTAGAATCAATTAAATGGTGTCTTTTTTTTAACTGACAATATAGCATACAGGTTTGAACCACAGCTAGTAAAGTCTGTTTGGACAAGCTGCATTAATTTCTGGGCAATTGAGCAAACATTGAGCATCAGGAAATAAACAATTAAGCCAGTCATACCTAGATTGAAATTCGGCCAGTTCAGCAGTTACTGGCCAATTTTCAATCCAAGGACTGGGCAAGGAGGTTGTACAGAAGTCAATCTACCAATTGTATAAAGAGTAAAAGCTAAATATATACAATCATTAAGTGATGCTACACATCATATCCTCTTACAAAATATTTTTAAACATTACAAAAGTGACCAAATATCAAAAGGAGCTCAAAGTAACATAAATAGTCTTAAGAAACCACATACGTTTTTTCATAAAAATCACCAATATTGTCCATATATTTTCAATCATAAATATGAATCCTCATGAGGTGCTCGTGACAACTATTCCCTTAGTGTAGATTTAATGAACTCACCAAAAATCAATGCCTCACATTAAAGATGATTCGCATATAATGCTTTAAATTATGAAAATATGGTCCCAGCTTTCCCAGGATCCTGCTTTAGCTATTAACATCTGCTTATAGACTTTCCATCCAACACACACCCATATAGGAGAAAGGCTCACAATAGTACAATAATGTAACAACAACTAATTTATTTAAAAAAACATTAAAATTACTAACAAAAATTATATAAAACATCTCGTTCTATCAAACATTTATCCATCAGTATGCCTGCTTACTGTATGTCTGCCAGTGTCTCACCACCTCACAGCTGTACTGACCAAGTACCGCGTAACTTTCGGGTTAGAGCGTTTGCGTCACATCTGATCCAGCGAGCGGCAGCACCCTGACATATTTTGTCCATGCAGACTTCCTCATGGGGGCCAAGAAACTATCAATTGATTGATCAATTGACTTATGTACAACTGCCCTGTTGGATTTTCTCCACTTGATCAGCACTTGAAGGCTATTGCCTACAACTCTGATCAGTTTATTCTAATGGTGGGGAAGTTTCCCCACTCTCAAAATACAATAGCTCAGCTGGGAAGATTCCCCAATCCACATCAAGTGTGTGGATGGGGGGATTGAGTCTGTTTTTTTTTTTCATTCAAACCGCTGGTTAAAGAAAACTGTATTATTTACTGGCTGCTTATGTGTGTTTTTCTGCCTACTGAGGATGGAAAAAGCATATAGCTTAAAAAACACAACTGACAAACTAATATAGACAGTCCACAGTTTTGGAGGGATAGAGCAGGCAGTGATTTTACACCAGGAAATTGCATATCAGTGCCTTGTTTAGGACACTGAATATGGAAACAACATACTTCTTTACAACATAGCTTTGAGACCTTCACTGTCCCGGCTGCAATTTATGAGGGAGAAGGTAACCAGACTGCACTTTACCTAAAAAAGGGTCTTTCTTTTTAAATGCGTGAGGGGCAAACTTTTACAAATTTGATGCACACATTTTTTAACCTTTTTAGACTGTTCCCCTTTTGTGAGAGAGACAGAGCAAGCAGATTGCGCCCTACAATATTTTTTTCTTCACACGAGAATTGAAACTCAAATTACTTGAAAGCACAGATTGTATACCTTTTTGGAGAAGCCACTGTAAGTATATAAAAATTAATTGGGGGCCAATGTGAGAGTCAGCTTATTTCATCCTGAAATTGTAAAGGAAACTGTACTTATTTTATTTTATTATTTAAAAAATTATTTAAAATTATCTGCAAATGTCAAAGCATTTTTATAAGCCAGAATGTCAGAAGTAAAAAGGCCATGTTACATTAAAGAGTGTGTATTTCAAATGTCAAAACTGAAAAGCAGCATGAGGAAGCATAATGTGTTTTCCATTTTTAATGACGGTGCACTGCAATTCAACCAAAAAAATTAATGGCCAATGTTGTATTTACCCAACCCAAAAAACTCGGACTTTGTTAAAATAAGGTTTCTGGTATTAATAGAGATAAAGAATTGTATCACAACTCAAATATTCTTTAAAAGGAGATGACCAACCCTGGTGAAAAATGTAATATTTTGTGCTATCACTACCAAATTCAGTTTTGGGGTGTTGGTGGTGTGCAAACATTGTAACCCAACAGAGCACAAAATGGACCTTGCTTTACCAACATTCACTGTATCTGCAACTGTCACACAGCTTAAGAAATTGAGTTTAGGGCATTGGCGGTGCCCTAACACTGTAACCCCACAGATAGAATTATTCAGAGCCCATGAGGAACCCCTTTAAACAAAATTCAAAGCATTTGCAACTATGAAACAGCTGCTAAAAAAATTGGGATGCCATATTAAAATTACTGTAAAGAACAGCAGACATGTCATCATTTTGGAATGGTAGCAGTCATGAAAAAACGCCAAATGTTAACAGAGGCAGGTGCAGGAATGTGCTATTTGTGGGTGGTTTTGCTCAAGGAGACTGGACATGACAATTGTGGCAGCATGTGAGATATTTTTGAGATATTTTTGCAGCCTATTGCAGGGAAAGGAGAAGCTTGGGATGCAGCAATAAATAAATGCATATGTAGCAGGAGCTTGGAAGCTGCTACTGATTTACGTTCATTGTCATAGATGTCAGGCAGTTATCAGTGTCTGTGGAGAGACATACTCTTTTGTCAATCACAAAGCCCTCCACAGAACTGAATGCATATTCAGAAAGAACAGTGGCTACAGGAAAGTCCAGCAGCTCAGTTGCATACTGAACAAGCTCTGTCCAGTTGTCCATCCTTTGTGACACAGTATTTGAGAGGGTCATCTGTTTGAAGGGTCTCTACATCTACACTTTCCCCCAGGTGACAACACTGTGATATAGCTGCTGATAAAAATGTGCTGGCAAGAGACAGCCTTGGGCACTGAGGACTGAAAATTTATATTTTTCAGTCACAACACCTCTACATTTTCCTTCACTGTCAGGAGGCTTAGAGACGCCTTGGCCATAAAATGTTACCCTTCTAGCCTCTAGAGGTTCATCTGTAGCACATTCTCCAGATGTTTTATCCTCTGCTCCTTCTGCGAGGGCAAAATAAGCCCTGAGACCATCCCTTGTAACATGAATCAAGGAGGGTTGTGCCGCAAATTCTTGAAGGAAGAGAAATCCTGGTCCTCATGGTCACTGAGAACAACATTATCCTGAGCTACCTCCTCCCAGTCACATACTAATCCTGTGGTTTGGGAGGTATGAAACCTAACCCTGTGTCTGGAGCATTGCATACAAGGAAACCTCCTTTTCCTCCCACTGCTCTACCTCAAGTGCCCTGTCCATGATGTCACACAGTGTGTGCTCTAGCACGGGAGGCCCCAACCCCCAGGCCATGGACTGGTGCCGAGCCGTGGCCTGTCTGCAGCCAGGCCACGAAGGCTGCACTGTCAGATGTGCAGTGGGTGAGCAGAGAGATTACATTTCTCTCTCTCCACCCGCCCTAAAAGCCAGGCCTTTTCAATGGCAGAGGTACAGCAAAGAATACAGAAAGGACATCCTCTCTCTCCATCTGCCCCGCATCACCGTTCTTCTGTCCTCACAGCTGGGCCTCTTCAATGTCGGAGGTGCAGCAGGGAGCAGAGAGATTACATCTCCTTCCACCCACCCCACATCACCACTCTTCCTCCCTAACAGCCAGGCCTCTTTAATTTAAGAGGTGCGGCAGGGAGCAGAGAGATGACATCCTTTCTTTCCATCTGCCCTGCATCACCACTCTTCCACCCTCACAGCTGGGCCTCTTCAATGTCAGAGGTGCGGCGGGGAGCAGAGAGATGACATCATCTCTCACCAACCACACTGCCTCCCCGCTCTCTTGCCATCACTTGGAACTCACCATTGTCCCGAAGCATGCCTCTGTGCTCAAAGGACCAGTGCTGCCACCAATGCAGTGACAATACACATATGGTGGCAGGCAGCATGGCAAATGACAATCCACATCTGGTGACAGGCAGAGTGGCAAGTGACAATCCGCATCTGATGGCAGGCGACATGGCAAGTGACAATCCACATCTGGTGGCAAGCGATGTGGCAAGTGACAATACGCAGCTGGTGGCAGGCGATGTGGCAAGTGACAAGCTGCATCTGAAGGCAGGTGACGTGGTGGGTGACAATCCACAGCTGTTGGCAGGTGATGTGGCAAGTGAGAAGCTGCATATGTAGGCAGGCAAAGTGGCAAGTGACAATCCACCACTGGTGGCAAGTGACAATCTGCATCTGGTGGCAGGGGACATGGCAAGTGACAATCTGAATCTGGTGGCAGACAATGTGGCAAGTGACAATACGCATCTGGTGGCAGGCGATGTGGCAAGTGACAATCCGCATCTGGTGGCAGGCGACGTGGCAAGTGTCAAGCTGCATCTGAAGTCAGGCGACATGGTAAGTCACAATCCACACCTGGTGGTAAGCGATGTGGCAAGTGACAATCCACATCTGGTGTCAGGCGACATAGCAAGTGACAATCCACATCTGGTGGCAGGCGACGTGGTAAGAGACAATAAGCATTTGGTGGCAGGTGATGTGACAAGTGACAATCCGCATCAGGTGGCAGGTGACATGGCAAGTGAAAAGCTTCATCTGAAGGCAGGTGACGTGACAAGCGACGATCTGCATCTGGTGGCAGGTGATGTGGCAAGTGACAATCTGTCTCTTTGGGCCAGGTGACGTGGCAAGTGACGGCTAGGCGACGTTTCAAGTGAAAAGCTGCATCTGGGGGCAAGTGACAAGCTGCATATAAAGGCAGGTGATGTGGCAAGTAACGAGCTGCATCTGGTGACAGGCGACATGGCAGGTGACAAGCTGTATCTGAAGGCAGGCGACATAGCAAGAAACAAACTGCATCTGGTGGCAGATGACAGTGGCAAGTGACATGCTCAGGGCTCCCACTGATTCTGCATTATGGTGAGTTGAATTATTTCATTTTATATTACAATGTAATAAAATAAATAATGCACTTCAATCACCCTGACACCATATCAACCATGGTGCTATGATGATTGCACTAGCACCTGCCACTGTCCCGACAAATTGAATCTTGTAACCCAGGGTACCTATTAAGGAACTACTGCACCACCAAATTGAGGACGTATGCCAGAAAGGAATGTGTGTCAACTTTCCCTGCTGGTGGTGGAACCGCATGTTGGTGTTGTTATTACCCAATTCCACCATTCCTGGTACAAGCTGCCATGGGGTTAACCACCTCTGGGCTGGGCAAAAAGAATCACCGCCCCACTGTGGCCCCTGTCCCCTGGCATACCAGCTGCAATACTGTCTGACATCTTTTGGCCTGAGTGATTGTATAGCCTCTTGAACGCTCATGTGGGACTGGAGGATAAGAAGATGACTGGAAGAAGGAATTGAGGAGGAGGAGTAGGAGAAGGAGTAGGAGAAGCGGAGGTGACATCTCTGGCAGCTAAACAAGCTCCACTGGTGTGCCCTACTCATCATTCTTCCTAGCTATCACCCAATGGATCATGAATAATATATAGCATCCCTGTCCATACTTGCTTGACCACATTTCTGTGGTCTTGTGGGCATTGCTGCTAACAGAATGGTCAACATAGAAATACTGCCTTCCATGGGATGGTGAAGGGCACGGATGGCCTTACAAGTGAAGAAATGGCAGCCAAAAGACACCAATCCTATACACCATCCAATCTCTGATAGAAAGTCCCTCTGTGTTCATAATACAAGATTCAGACTCTCCACCATGGAAATAGCACCGACATGCCCACCACCATGCCCCCTTGGGTGTTCTCCCACCTGGGCTGATAGACCCCACTGAAACAATGGATATCAAATGTCCCTATGTTAATAAACATGGTGCATCAGGTGTGCAGTGGTGTCATTGTGCTGGGTGGGGCTGGAAGGCCATTTTTCAGAGGCATCCACATAAAGTGTTTTGTATATTCACATTTGGTTTTATGTCATGTGAGAGCATTTCTTTATATTTTAGTAAGAGGATGGTTGCAGTCTGCACTATTTGGTCCTTTCATTGTGTTTTTAATGATCTTGTACCCATGAGGGGGCTTATGACCAGTGATTGAGGGCCTATATGCCACCTGAGGGTCCATTGGTCCAGATGGGAGGATACCCATGGGCTGTGGTGGTGGGCATGTTGGTGCTATATCCTAAGTGGAGAGTGTCTTTGATTGGACAATTTCCTACAATTATATTATCTTTTACAATTATATGATATTTTGGTTTATTCAGGGACATCATTTCTGATGAATACAGAAATGAGGTCTGAGGTATTTTATGATTGTGTCACACATTAATTAGATGATATGATTTATATTTTTTTGCAAGATTGATGGTTTGATGCTTTATATCTTACATCATTTTGATCTGATTTTGATTAGGATAAATATATATACAATGCTGTAAAAAAGTGTTTGCCCCCTTCCTAATTTTATATTTCTTTGCATATTTGTTACATTTGAATTATTCAGATCATCAAACAAATGTTTCTACGACACAAATGCAGTTTTTAAATGATGGTTTCATTTATTAAGGGAAAAAAGCTCTCCAGACCTGCCTGGCTCTATGTAAAAAAGGAATTGCCCCCTAAACCTAATAACTGGTTATCCCACCCCTGGCGGCAACAACTGCAATCAATCATTTGGGATGACTGGCAAGAAGTCTTTCACATCGCTGTGGAGGAATTTTGGCGTACTCTTCTTTGCAGAATTGTTTTAATTCCTCCACATTGGAGGGTTTTCCAGTAAAGGTCACGCGACAGCATCTCAATCGGATTTAAGCCCAGACTTTGACTAGGCCACTCCAAAACCTTCATTTTTATTTTAGTCATTCAGAGGTGGGCTTCTTAGTGTGTGTTTAGATCATTGTCCTGCTGTACAACCCAAGTGCGCTTATGGTGCGCTTATGGTCAGGAACTGCTGGCTGGACATTCTCCTTCAGGATTTTCTAGTAGAGAGCAGAATTCATGGTTCCATCATGGTTCCAAATCCTGAAGCTGCAAAGCAGCTCCAGACCATCACACTACCACCCCCATGTCTGACTGTTGGTATGATGTTCTTTTTATTAAATGCTGTATTCGTTTTATGCAAGATGTAATGGGACGCACACCTTTCAAAATTAACTATAAACTATTGTTTCGCCAGTCCACAGAATATTTGTCCAAAAGTCTTGGGGATAATATATGTTCTTTTTGGTCAGCAGTGACTTTGGCTTTGAAACTCGCCCATGGACGCCATTTTTGCCCAGTTGCTTTCTTATTATTGAATCATGAACATTGATCTTGCCTGAGGCAAGTGAGGCCTGAAGTTCTTTAGATGTTGTTCTGGGCTCTTTTATGACCTCCTGGATGAGTCATTGTTGTGCTCTTGAATCAATTTTGGTCAGCCGGCCTGGGAAGGTTCACCACTGTTCCAAGTAATCTTGTGGAGGGATGTAATGTACATAACGATAATCATAAAAATGTCTATTTTCTTATGTGTACACATGCTTCTACGCAACTCCTTACTTATTACATAACATAACTTAGTAAAACAGCTTTGATTTGGAACCAAGAAAAATGGTGCCTATACCCTGTTACCCACGCATTAGAAGAATGTGGAAGTGATGAGAAAACCAGCTTCAACCAAGCTTCAAGCATCAAGTTTCTGCATTTCTCTTGTATTTCAGCCAATAAGATATACTTATTAGACTGACATAGTAATGACGTATAATCTATAATGCTTTGTGTATAAAACATTAGCACTACCCTGCAATAAAGCAGAAGTATGGAAGTAACCGAGCTGAACATGTGTCAGAGTGTTTACTTCTAGAGTGCCTGAACATTCACACTTTTTATTTAGAAACAGCAGCAGATAACCTTGAACTCGATTGAAGTTCTTATCTACTACAATCTCCATTTGTGAATAATGGCTCTCCCTGTGGTTCACTGGAATTCCAAAGCCTTAGAGATGGCTTTGTAACCCTTTCCAGACTGATAGATGTCAATTACTTTGTTTCTTATTTGTTCATGAATTTTTTTTAGAGGGCAGCATGATGCATTGCTTTTGGAGATCTTTCAGCGTGCTTCACTTTGTCCAACACCTTCTATTTAAGTGATTTCTTGATTCAACAGATCTGGCAATAATCAGGCCTGAGTGTGACAAGTGAAACTGAACTTAACTTTCCCAAAATCGTGGTTAATCACAGTTCATTCATGATTTAGCAAGGGGGAAATTTGTTTTTCACATAGGGCCAGGAAGGTTTGGACAGCTTTTTTCCCTTAACCGATTTCCAACTGGCTCACATCTATTTAGGAGGGCAGAATGGCTCCCCTGCTGTTTCCTTTACAAGCTGCCAGAGGGCACATGCACACACAAATCCCTATGCTGTCAGCGGAGAGGAGACATGTTGTTTGTTCCTAGTAAGTAGGAACAGCGATATGTCGCCTCTCCTACTCAGTCCCATCCCCATACAGTTAGAACACACTGAAGGAACACACATTTAACCCCTTGATTGCCCCCTAGTGTTAACCCCTTCCCTACCATTAAATTTTTTAAGCATTGATCGCTGTATAAATGTCAATGTCCCAAAAATGTGTCAAAAGCATCCGATCTGTCTGTCACAGTGTCACAATACTCAAAATTGTCGTTCTTTTTTGAGTATAGTGCAAAAAATAAAAACCACAGAGGTGATCAAATAGCACCAAAAGAAAGCTCTATTTGTGGGGAAAAGGGGCGCAAATTTAGTTTGGGTATAGCATTGCATGACCGTGCAATTACCAGTTAAAGTGATGCAGTGCCAAATTGTAAAAAAGTGCTCTGGTCAGGAAGGGGGTAAAACCTTCTGGGGCTGAAGTGGTTAATAAGTGAAACCTGTGACGGGAGGGCCCATGGAACCAAGAATCCCTTGGAAAGGTTGGGAAACCCATGTTTCAGCTCCTCATGCACCTGTTATGTCTAAGTCACCCTGTGCCATCCTGGCACAGGGTGACTGAGAAAATATATCTTGGATTACTTAAAATGGGACAGTAAAATGTATCCACAACATCTCCCAGGATATATGTAAAGACTATTCTAGGTTTGTTTGATTCTGCACTCAACATGTTAGCTGAGAGAGCTGATCACATTGGCCTCTGTACAATGTAGGAGACAGGCCTACTCCTGCTGGAGCTCCTGCTATTGTGAGAAGGTGTCCTGTGTTTATACTTATGATAATGTATAATCTACTGTGTGAAGCTCGTGACAATAAGTCTGACCTGTAGTGAAATCCCGATTAATCATAACAATGGTCAGGAGGGCACAGAGTCACATCGACTGCTTTAAGGGATTAGTTAATTAGCTCATGTTAATTTTGTTTCTGGTTACAGGTGTATTGTTAGAGTAATATGAGCTGGAGGGGGGCTCTTCTTCTACTGTACATAGACTTGTATTTTGGTTCTAATAAACAGTCCATGTTCAGCAACTAAACAAGTATTGTCTTGTTTTGTGCTTGTGAGTGATTGGAATATCTGATATCTATATTCAGAATGGGAGGAAGTGATATATGACGAAAGCAATCAAGCAGCGTTTGGGGCGTTTTGTTACATTGGTGGCAAGCAGTGAGGCGCTTCCTGCAGTCTGGGACATCCAAACTTACACCTGGATCCAAGGTCCAGATAGCAGGAGAGGGTAGGAAAGGTACAGATACCAGCCGCCATGGAAGAGGAATTTAGAAGGAGGTTGTGAGAGATGCAGATACAGCACAGAGGACCAGTATCAGAGCAGGTCCTGCTGGGATGGTTTGATTCTATCCGCTGTGAACTCTGGAAGGAAGCACCAGCCCATGAGCAGCGACACCGGGGAAAAATTCTCCCCTCCATCCAGGAAAGGTACTGGTCACAATATGGATTGCGGGTGCTGTTTTTGAGAGAAAAACCGCACAAGGAGCAGACAGCTGAATTAAGCACTATCTCCATTCCCAGTCGATGTGTTTTACAAGGAAACCGGTCAGTAGGAGAGCTGTCTGTGACATCACCACACACCAGCAGGCAATGTGAATAGTTTTTTTTATATTATCCTTTTAAATGTGCTTGGAAAACTTTTTATCGTTGGAATAAACTCCTAAAGAATTTACTGCACATGAGTTCCCATCAGTTTTTTCTCCTTTTATAAAACCTGAATGGAACCTCTGAGCTGAGCTGATAAAATAAAGAATTGTTTTATTTTTTTGCTAAAACACTCTATGGAAATAGTAGTGAGGCCTGTGGCTCACCATCCAGGAAAACAGCCCCGTGATTGAGGACAAACACAGGCAGGTGTGCATGCAGATTACTGGAGAGCTGGAGACCAGAAGCTGAATCCTTCAGTCACTTGTGGGAGAATGACTCCCTTAACCCCCCTGGCGGTATTCCCGAGTCTGGCTCGGGGTGGAGATTTTGTACCAAAAGCGGTAACCCTGAGCCAGACTCGGGACCGCATCGCTGAATGCAGGGAGAGGTTTACTTACCTTGTCCCCTGGATCCAGCGATGTCCCCGCGTTGTACGAGTGAGCCGTGTCTCGCGCGATCTATTACGGAGCCGAGCTCCGTTCCCTGCAAGCGTTGCAACGCATGGGGACGGAGAACGGCGCCAAATTCAAAAAGTAAAACACACACATTACATACAGTATAATGTAATCTTACAGATTACATTGCTGTATGTAATTATTTCACAGCCCCTTTGTCCCTAGTGTTCTGCTCAGTGTCCTGCATGCAGTTTTATCTTATCTTTATGCCTGGAAACTGGAGATTGTCCATAGCAACCAAAACTCTCCCTTTACAGCAAAAATGATTTTAGACCAGCTAGAAAACAGCGATAATAAATTAGAATCACTCGTAGAATTGAGCGATAGTGATTTGTGGGGAGATCCGTCATCAAATATTGAAAAGTATTGACAATGACAATTCTGCAACTGAGCAAATTTCAGTGTTTTTGATTTGATTACATTATTGAATAATTTTTATTATTGTTATATTATTATTTGGTATATGTAGTAATATGGCTGAACCAGAGTGACTCCATCTTTGTAAGTTCATATAGGATTAACCTGGGTAACTTTACTAGCTGGTTTAGATTCTGTATCTGCAGACTGTAGCAGTTTTTCTATAAATATGCACATAAGGAAATATAGCTTGCATAGGCTCATTCATAGTCTCATTCTATGCTGTCTAAATAAAGAGATTGTGTCACAATATGTCTGGGCCACATATCCCATGACTGTGATTCAGAAGCAGATGACATGAGTAATGATATGTAATGATATGTAATGATGGTGTGTAATGTACGCCTATGTATTAACCACACCCATGTTCTATGCAATGATTGGCTGATAAGGGTGCATATAAAGTGCTGCCCCTCCCACAATATATTAGACAACTCCTGAACTTTGGTTTCGACTCATCTCTTATTGTCTTTGTCAGGATGTTGTCTCCTTAATACTGCAGTATTAAGTAAAGGGTTCCGTGAGTATTGTAATTGCGTTAGTTACACCTAGCTGGTCTTTGTCAGGTATATAGAAATACAATTTTAATCACATCAGTATAATTATTTATAGTTATTTATTATATTATAATTCATGATTTCATTTTTCACACTTTATCATACCCGGGATGTCTGCTAGACTCTGGTTTGGACAGATTTAAGTGAGTTACAGGACTACAATATAAAACGCCAAATTTCCATGCAAAATAATTGTACCGCTTTCAGCACCTAAAATCTGAAATAATCATACCGCCAGGGAGGTTAAAGTGGTGTTGCCACTAAAAAATAAATAAAAAAATAGCTCAAAATTCATAAAAAATAAATAATAATTGTAAAAAAATAATTTTTACTCACCTCTAAATGCCTGTTGCTAGGGGGTCCCCCGTAGTCTGCCTTCTTCAATGCCCTGGCTGGTGACATCACTTCCTCTCCCACCACACAGTCATCTGGGACCTGTCGCGTGTCCCAGATGACTGTGCGGCATATCACAGCGCCCGGCACCGCTCGCGCATGCGCAGTGGGTGCCCGGCTCTGAAGCCACAACCGGGTGCCCACAGTAAGAATGCTGGTGCTGCGAGCGGAGCGGGAACGAGGGGGGGGGGGGCTTCGTTCCCCTGCATCGCTGGACCCTGGGACAGGTAAGTGTCCGATTATTAAAAGTCAGCAGCTGCAGTATTTGTAGCTGCTGACTTTTAATTTGTTTTTTTAGGGGGTACCCCACTTTAATTAGGAATCCATCAGATCTGGTAAGAAGCCATCTGGCTGCTTGTTTTGTCCCCTGCAAGGATCAATGTGCAATATCTGATATACCTGTGTAGGATGAATATGATATGGCCCACAGAGTCTGTAGGATCACACCAGCTGTTTTCATCTCCCTTTTCTCAACTTTTTTTCTATATACATAGACATGTAAGTTTTATATTTATATATTTTTTGTTTTCGGACTTTTTCTTGAGGTTTTATCATTATACATACACATTTTTATATGCACTTTTGTGTTGAATTGTTGATTATCTATTTTTGTCTGTAGGTTGGTGTGTTTCAGAAGTTTTTTCACTGTCATTATTTCACATGCAACATATATGACTCACTTCACTTATTTATTTATTTATTTTCACATAGTCTTTTCAATTTTTATATAGATGTTTTGAATTCTTACACATAAATATTTTTTTGTATTTTTATCACGATTTTTATAAAATTATATTAATTATTTCAAGGGTATTTTATACACGCATGTTCACTATTTGTATTTGCGCAACTTTTTGTGTTTAGTAATATTGTTTGGATTGAGTATTTAATCTTATAAATTTGCGGCATTTACAGTTTATATTTTCACCTTTTTAGAGATGAGCGCAGAATTTATTTACTTTTACACAGCTGAATTAAGTAGGCTGGTCTGGGCAGAGATGCGGCTGAATGAGAGTTATAGAGCCCTCCGGTGGCATGTATCCCAAGCATGCCCTTGGATAGTGGATGACAGCCCAATGGAAAGATTTGGCTACGGCGGCCTGGGACTGTTGTATGTGAAGCTGTTAACCACTTCAATACCGGGCACTTAAACACCTTCCTGCCCAGACCAATTTTGAGCTTTCAGCGCTGTCGCATTTTGAATGACAATTGCGCGGTCATGCTACACTGTACCCAAATGAAATTTTTATAATTTTTTTCCCACAAATAGAGCTTTCTTTTGGTGGTATTTGATCACCTCTATGGTTTTTATTTTTTGCGCTACAAATAAAAAAATACCGAAAATTTTGAAAAAAAAAATGTTTTTTTGTTTCAGTTTCAAAACTTTGTAAATAAGTAAGTTTTCTCCTTCACTGATGGGCACTGATGGGGCTACACTGATGGACACTGATAAGGCGGCACTGATGGACACCAATGATGTGGCACCAATGAAGTGGCACTGATGAGGTGGCATTGATGGACACTGATATGTGGCACTGATAGGTGGCACTGATGGGCACTGATAGGCGGCACTGATGGATGGCACTGATGGGCGACACGGATGGGCACTGATAGGTGGCACTGATGGGCGGCACAGATGGGCATGGATGGGCGGCACAGATGGGCATGGATGGGCGGCACAGATGGGCATGATAGGTGGCACAGATGGGCATGGGTGGGCACTGATAGGTGGCACGGATGGGCACTGATAGGCGGCATAGGTGGGCACTATTGGCGGCACAGGTGAGCACTGATAGGCGGCACAGATGGGCACTCATAGGCGGCATTGTATTGTTATACTGTACTAATGGATGCCAATCAGTGCCAAACAATAATGCATGCCAATCAGTGATGCCCATTGTGGGCACTGATTGGCATCCATTATGGGCACTGATTGGCATCCATTGTGGCACTGACTGGCATCCCTGGTGGTCTAGGGAGGATTACCTTTTGCTGGGCATCCCTGGTGGTCCAGTGTGGGCATCCTCGGGGGGGCTGCGCTGATAATCGATCAGCACAGACCCCCCCTGTCAGAGGAGCAGCCGATCGGCTCTCCTCTACTCGCGTCTGACAGACGCGAGTGAGGAAAAGTCGATCACCGGCTCTTCCTATTTACACCGTGATCAGCCGTGATTGGACACGGCTGATCACGTGGTAAAGAGTCTCCGTCGGAGACTCTTTACCGAGATCGTAGTTGCCGGGTGTTAGACTGTCACCCCGCAACAACGATCGTCGCGACTCATAATCCTGATCACGTCATATGACGTCCGATCAGGATTATGCAACCACTTTGCCACCGTCAATTGCCTATAGGGCGGGCGGAAAATGGTTAAGGGACCCTAACTGGGGAGTGAATTGGAGTTGCGGTTGGACGAAATCATGGATTTCAGAGAAGGGCTACTGAACGTCTCAGAAGTGCACTGGGCACTGGAAGATATAGAGTTTCTGGCCATTCAGGAATGGGAGGTGGAGATTGCCTACAAATGGCTGCTAGACTCTGCTCAGCACCAGGGCTGGGTTCCCTTTGCCTGGGACTATCAGGAAATACCAGTTGACAACTCTGAAATTCTGGCTGAAGAGTCGGCAATGTGGCAAAGTAACAGTGTGCTTTGCCAACCTACCCCCATAGCTATGGATGTGGAAGTCTTATGGTGGATGCAGCAAGTGCTGACTGATCTTGATGATCCTGTTTCTGGATGGGATGAGCTTGGATGGAGGAATGTGCCTTTCCAGCAGCATGCCAGAGAATCAGCAGTGGAAAATCTGGAAAATCTGGAAAATCTGGAGATTTCCATCCCCAAAGCTGAAGTACTGACAACAGGGAAGTGCTCTGCTATCCTCTGCCCAGCACTGATAGCATCTTCTGGGTTCCACAGACAGGAGATGGTGAACCTCTATCCCCAGGCACCAGTTGCAGATGCAGAGACAGGGGATGTGATAGACTTTTCTGCTGAGGAAGAAAAATCTGATGAGCCTCCAGCAGAAGAGCTGATATCAGGGCCAAACTATGCTGTGTCCAGCACCAACAGCAGTATCTGTGGAATTGCAAGGAACTTCCCCAGCTGAAGTGCTGGTCACCAAATGGAGGGTCCAAGACCTCTGCCCCACATCGGTGGCAGTTCCGGAGGCTCAGGATGAGAAGGTGGAGATCACTTCCCAGCAGTGGATACAGGGGAGAAGGGAGAGGAGGTGTTTGTTGTCCCTCCCCAACAGTTGGCAAGGGTGGAGAAAGCGATCTTTCCTCCACAGCAAAGATCCATGCACCTGGGAGACAATACCATAGAAATGTCATCCCAGCAGCCAGATGAGGGTACAGAAAAGGAAGCAGCCAGCTCACCTCCCCTATGGCAGCTACACCGTTTGGGAGTGGAGGAATACAGCCTCCTGCCCCAACAGTTAGCCCAAGTGGATGATGTGGAGTGCCCAGAAGAAGTGCTGGCAACAGGGCAGAGTGCTACCAAACTCTGCCCAGCACCAGCAACAACTGTGGAGTTCCAAGGAGCTGGAGCAGTCAGCTCATCTCTCCAGCCACAGATTACAGAATGTATGGACTACAGAATGTATGGACTATGAAGGGTTCATGCACCTGGGAGACAATACCAGTGAAAGGGAGTTCCAACAGTAGACAGCGCCCTAGAATGATGACACCAACCCAGCTGAAGCGCTGGCAACCGGACAGAGGGTCCAAGACCTCTGCCCCACACCTGTGGCAGTTCTGGAGACCCAGAGTGAGGAGGTGGCGGTGACTCCTGAGCAGCAGATCAGGACACAAGGAGAGAATACAATCGGCACCTCACAACTGCAACTTGATCTGGTGTTGGTGGATGGGCCTGCTGTCTCCACTAGCATAAACCCAGCAGAAGGACTGGCAAGTGGGCAGAGTGCTACCAACCTCTGTCCAGCACTGGCAACAACTACAGAGTTCCAGGGAGCTGGGGCAGTCGGCCTCCCTCCCCCACAGTTAGCTGGAGAAGATGGTGTTGGGTTCCAGCAGAAGGGCTGGCAACAAGGCAGAGTGCTGCTGGCATCTGCCCTCAACTAATAAAGGACGGATTTCCTGTAAAGGTAGATGGGACTTCAGTCTCCACCTGTATACTCCAGGGATGCTGGGCAGTCAGCCCAGATGCCCAACAGCATGAAGGAGTGAGTTCAGCCACCCTGGGGTCTCCTTCTGTGTTAATCTCCTGTGTTAGTCTTCCTGGCACAGGGTGACTGAGAAAATAAGAGGTGCATGGGGACCTTTCCAAGGGATTCTTGGTCCCACAGGCCCTCCCGTCACATCTCTACCCTTTCAGCAGAAGACTAACACAGGAGGAGACCCCAGAGGGGTTGACTCCAAAGTTAGTCCATAGTCCCAGTCCTCTAATGCCTGTACCCACACAGTACCCCAAACAACAAATTGTTCCAAAGAGAGCATTACTCACTCAGCCAACCCCTGCCTCTCTCATAGAACATACCCACTGCTGGGAGGGAAGTGCGGACTGGTCCTTCCCCCTGGAGTGTCTTTAGCCACAAGAGAGAAGACGGTGACTTAGACATAAGAGGTGCATGGGGAGCTGAAACATGGGTTTCCCAACCTTTCCAAGGGATTCTTGGTTCCACTGGCTCTCCCATCACAAAACCATCATTTAAAAACTGCATTTAGTATTTACTAGGATTATCTTTGTATAATAATAAAATATCTTTGATGATCTGAGTCATTTAAGTGTGACAAATATGCAAAAAAATTAAAAATCAGAAAGGGGGCAAATTCTTTTTCACACAACTATATACAGGCATACCGCACTTTTAAGTACACGATGGGGTGCAAAATCAGGCTCACTTCTGCATAGAAACCAATGGGTTTCCAGGTTTTATTACCAAAGCTTAATTGAACAAGCAGAGGTTAGAAGCCCATTGGTTTCTATGCACACGTGAGCCTGATTTTGCACTTTCCAGCTTTAGTAAATAACCAATAAAAGTGGGGTATGCCTATAGTATAGAGCGCTTCAATTTCTTTTTGTCATGTTTTATTTATGTAACGAGTGTGGTGATTGCACATATTTTGGTGGTAGCTCCTCTATTTCCCTTTTTTTTTTACTTGGTTCATATATTTATAATAGCATGTTTTCTTTTTTTTCATTATTTAAGTGATTGTTTATACGCAAACATGAAAAAGAGAAGTGACAAATTATGTTGATACTTCCAAGACTGGACTTGGGGGGGTTATTTATGAAGTGCAAATCCACTTTGCACTGAAAGGGCACTTGGAAGTGCAGTCGCTCTAAATCTGCAGGTTAGATCTGAAATGAGGGGAAGCTCTGCTGATTTTATCATCCAATCATGTGCAAGCTAAAATGCTGTTTTTTTATTTTCCTTGCATTTACCCCTCGGATCTACAGCGACTGCACTTCCAAGTGCACTTTCAGTGCAAAGTGGATTTTCCTTTAGTAAATAACCCCCTTGGCGTTGTATGACGTTTAGTAAAACATAAGACTGCTATTTATGCCCCTGTTTACACTTGTGCAATTACATGCATGAGAAACTACAGGCAAAATGAAATATGTTTTAATATCAATAAAGTTCACCTTTTTAGAAAAAATAATAAATGCACATATTTTTACAGAAAAAAATGTGCATTCATTATCTTTTTCCTGCAGGAGCCTGAAAAGCATTGCACCCATGATTAGTGGATCAGGGATGCAATGTCAGGCTTCTGCAGAATAGCCCTGCAGCTTTCAGCTCATACCTCCATACAGGCTGTCAGTTTTAAAGCTGCAGGGCTTGTGGATAAACTGCAAGGGTGCTCATTAACCACTTACAGACCAGACCATTTTGCTGGTCAAAGACCAGACCACTTTTTGCGATTCGGCACTGCTTCGCTTTAACTGACAATTGCGCAGTCGTGCGACGTGGCTCCCAAACAAAATTGACGTCCTTTTTTCCCACAAATAGAGCTTTCTTTTGGTGGTATTTGATCACCCCTGCGGTTTTAATTTTTTTGCACTATAAACAAAAATAGAGCAACAATTTTGAAAAAAAACGCATTATTTTTTACTTTTTCTTATAATAAATATCCCCCAAAAATATATAAAAAAACATTTTTTCCCTCAGTTTAGGCCGATACGTATTCTTCTACATATTTTTGGTAAAAGAAATCGCAATAAGCGTTTATTGATTGGTTTGCGCAAAAGTTATAGCGTTTACAAAATAGGGATAGTTTTATGGCATTTTTATTAATAATTTTTTATTATTATTTTTTACTAGTAATGGCGGCGATCAGCGATTTTTTTATTGTGACTGCGACATTATGGCGGACACATCGGACATTTTTGACACATTTTTGGGACCATTGTCAGTTATACATCAATCACTGCTATATAAATGCAGTGATTCCTGTGTAAATGACACGGGCAGTGAAGGGGTTAACCAGTGGGTGGCAGTGTAGGGGTTAAGTGTTCCTAGGGGTTTGTTACTAACTGTGGGGGGTTGGGCTTTCATTTAGTGAACACTGATCTCTCCTCCAATCACATGGAGCAGAGATCAGCGTCACTAGTTGCTAGGCAGAATGGAAAAATGCTGTTTACAACGGCATTTCTCCATTCATCCATCCCGTGAGACAATCGCGGGTATGCCCACACGCTCGTGATGGCAGGGCGGCATTGAAGATTGGACGTACCTGTACGCCAATATGCCTGCCCGTGCCATTCTGCCGACGTACATCAGCGTGCGCTGGTCGGGAACCGGTTAATGTCCTTGAAGTTCATTCAGAACTAAAAGCCATCTGCCACGCTGGCTGACGGTGTTTGGAATTTATTCATTCACAGGAATTGTCGTGACAGCGCTGTTTTTGAATTGTGACAGCGAATGTAGGGAGAAGATCCCCCGCCTGCTATGACACTGAAGGGCGGATTGGGGGGGGGGGGGGTCTTAGAAGCTAGAACAATTTACATGTTCCACCTTAAGCTGTATCCTTTATATCCTTTTTAAGATCCATAGCTTAAGCTGAGTACTCTAAATAGTAAAAAATATTGGTCTACTACAAAAACAATCCTAACAATATATGTTAAATGCATCTTTAAGGACATCTTTGAAGACTGGATGAAAAAATTAGAATAACAAAAAAAACATGCAACTCACATTAGTACATTGGGTTCTTTAATTCTTTTTTTTAAATGGACCCTTTCAAAAGTGTTGTTTACTGGCTTAGACATTTATCTTAAATGGTAAATAGTCTCTTGGTAAACCACATATGCTCACTTTATGATAACACATGGCAAAGAAATCACAAAGCAGATTGCTGCTCACTGGAGTCAATGAGACATGTACTGTATCTGTACAGATGAACTAGACAAAGTATTATCTTTTCATTTAATTCATGTTTTCACAAGTACATGTGCAAAGGTGGTTAAATGTGTACCTGATATTATGGGCTTCAAATTGAACAATTAACCAATTATTTTAAGAATCTCCCTTCAAATAATATGACGCATACAGTATATTTTACAGTTTAGACAAAGTGTCAGCTCAAATGACAAACTCATGCAAACCCCTTCAGCAAAAAAATAAAAGGAAATTATAATGGTTTGGGGTCAATTGTATTAAACTTATTTTAACCACTTGCCGACCGCCGCACATCAATATACGTCAGCGCAATGGCAACAGAGGGCAAAAGGTACATCCCCTTTAATTTGCGGGCTAATGGGCGCGCATGCGCCCACCGCGTACTGCGTGACCGTCCCCACGGGTCCTGCGGACTCGATGTCCGCCGATGTCCCGCAATCGTGTCACGGAGGGGCAGAACGGGCATAAACAAGGCATTTCCCTGTACTGCCTAGCAACATGACAGAGATCTACTGCTCCATGTCATCGGGAGCAGTGATCTCTGTCATGCTGTGGTGAACTCCTCCTCCCTACAGATAGAATCACTCCATAGGACACACTTAACCCCTTGATCGCCCCCTAGTGTTTAACCACTTTCCTGCCAGTGTAATTTACACAGTAATCAGTGCATTTTTATAGCACTGAATGCTGTATAAATGACAATAGTCCCAAAATAATGTCAAAAGTGTCCAATGTGTCCACCACAATGTCGCAGTCACGATAAAAATCCCAAATTGCCGCCATTAATAATAAAAAAATTATAATAAAAATGGCATAAATCTATCCCCTTATTTTTAGACGCTATAACTTTTGCGCAAGCCAATCAATATACGCCTATTGCTATTTTTTTACCAAAAATATGTAGAAGAATACATATCAGCCTAAACTGAGGAAAAAAATAGTTTTTTATCTATTTTTTGGGGATATTTATTAGAGCAAAAAGTAAAAAATATAGCTTTTTTTCTAAATTGTCACTTTTTCTTTGTTTATAGCGCAAAAAATAAAAACCGCAGAGGTGATCAAGTACCACCAAAAGAAAGCTCCATTTGTGGGAAAAAAAGGATGTCACTTTTGATTTGGTGTAACATCGCACAACCGCGCAATTGTCAGGTAAAGAGACGCAGTGCCGAATCGCAAAAAGTGCTCTGGTAAGGAAAGGTGTAAATCCCTCTGGGGCGGAAGTGGTTAATACATATTTCTCATGACCCATATATAACCTTTTTTTTTACAAATAAAAATGTAAACGTTCACAAAGATTCCCACAGAATGCTCTTTGTTTATGTGTTCAGTAGAATTACATCCGTATTGTGAGTTTTTAAAAGAACAACATTTATTGTACTTTAAACTGCACTGTATCTAAAATATAATCATCATTTAGACCCTTATCCATAATTGGCCTTTGTCGGCAAAGAAGAACTCTTAACATAAAGTTTGATGCCTTAAGCAAAACATTATGGCTTGAAATACCAGACTTAATTTCTCTACTTGAAGATTTGAACAGTGCCTATCAAATATGTGTTTGGACTAACAAGATATTAAATTAATGTAAATGAGATGCATAGCAGAAATCTGTTTTGCTGCCAAACGTCTCCCCAGGGGTGAATAGCACTTTCCATAAGTCTACAAAAATTACTGAATTTGTTTGGTAATGAAATACTTGTAGCCACGTTCGGTGTATGATTCAACACTCCATTTCTCCATAGACTTTCATTGGTTAAATTAATTACATAAGAGAGAAACATGTATCAATAAAGAGATTAACTGTCCTTAAGATAGAAACTCATTGTTTAATTTAAAGACAAGAACTTATTAACATGTTTTATTCTTCAATGTTGCTTTGAAATTAAGTCATTGTTGATATTGTATGTTGTGCTGTTATGTCCAGTCATATTTGCTTTAAGCGTGTCATTTTGTAAACTGGGCTTTTAAAATGTTAAATTCTGGTTTATGTTTATTTTTTTTATTTGCATTTAAAATATAGTATGTTTTTTAGTTAGTGTAAGCATTCAGTTTTTTTTATATTTTATTTATTTATAAAAGACATGTTTGTTAAAAAAAAAAAGCCCTACTCGCAACTCCAATGGCAAAGCAGTAATGAAAAGATGACTTCAGAGTAGACAATTTCCATCTGGCTCCAGAAACAACTTAGATGAAAGGTATAGCAAACTGTTAAAATAGGTTATTTGGTGGGGATGTTTAACTAGAGGGGCAGAGCATTTTTTGCAAAGTAAATTTTTACTTAACTGAGTAAATGAGGTAAAACACAGTATACATGACATACATAACTTGTTCACTAAGCTTAGTGAATTTTACTTTGCACAGTAATTTTAGTAATAGATAAGGGGAAGCTGTGCTGAAAACAATCACTTTAAAACTGAACACACTCATATTCAGAGATGTCTGCATTTTTTTTTGATTATTTTGCAATTAACACACAATGGGTAATACATTGAGACATGTTTTAGTAATTGAAGTTACACTGTTCATCCCTAAATCTTGGCCAGCACTCATCCAGTCCAGATTAAAGATTTTACTGTGGTAATATTGCAGAAGCAATGAAAAGAGATGTAAAAGTAAACACAACACAACACTATTTCAGGTCCACGGGGGACCTCTTTCTCAAGATCAAAACCAAATGCAATTTTCCCCATGCACACATTCAATAAAACTGGTTGTTTAGTGATGCTGGGTGCTTTGGACCCTTTCAAGGAATCCTTGGTGTGCTGATGAAATTGTCTTCACTCTTTCTCAAAGGGAAAGTGAAAGGGATATTTTATGGAGTCTTATATTTGCTTTTATGTTTCTTGTCACTGCCTGAGATGACACAAGACCTCATTCAAATTTTGAGGTTGGACATGGTAAGTGCTGGCTTTTTCTCTTTTTAATAAATTCAAGTTATCACCATTAGCTGTGCACTCCAAACCCTTGGTGTGGACTGTAGGCTGGGTGGTAACCATGGCTACCTCTCCTCTCTAGATATAGTGGAGTGGTGAGCATAGCCACCCAGGCACAGCAAGTGTTACCCCCTTCCAGACCAGAGCGTTTTTTGCGATTCGCCACTGCGTCGCTTTAACTGACAATTGCGCGGTTATGCGAAGTGGCTCCCAAACAAAATTGGCGTCCTTTTTTCACACAAATAGAGCTTTCTTTTGGTGGTATTTGATCACCCCTGCGGTTTTTATTTTTTGCACTATAAACAAAAAAATAGTGTCAATTTTGAAAAAAACGCATTATTTTTTACTTTTTGCTATAATAAATATCTCCCAAAAATATATAAAAAAAAAAAATTTTTCCCTCAGTTTAGACCGATACGTATTCTTCTACATATTTTTGGTTAAAAAAATTGCAATAAGCATTTATTGATTGGTTTGCGCAAAAGTTATAGCGTCTACAAAATAAGGGATAGTTTTATGGCATTTTTATTAATATTTTTTTTTACTAGTAATGGTGGCGATCGTCGATTTCATTCCTGACTTCCACATTTTGGAGGACATATCGGACAATTTTGACACATTTTTGGGACCATTGGCATTAATACAGCGATCAATGCTATAAAATTGCATTGATTACTGTAAAAATGTCACTGGCAGTGAAGGGGTTAACCACTAGGTGGCAGTGTAGAGATTAAGTGTTCCAAGGGGCTTGTTTCTAACTGTATCTCCCGATGACAAGGAGCAGACGATCAGGGTGCTGTCACTAGGCAGAATGGGGAGATGCTGTTTACATCAGCATCTCCCCATTTTTGAGCTCCGTGACACAATCGCAGGTATACCCACGGTGATCGAGTCCCCAGGACCCGCGACCATGGTCACGGAGCTCTCGGCAGGCACGCACACGCATGGCGGGCAATTCAAAGTAACGTACGGGTACGTTACTTTGCTCAGCCGTGCCATTCTGCCAACGTATATTTACAGGCGCCGGTCGGGAACTGGATATACAGTAGATATACCTACTAAGTTAAGATACGAAGTATATACATACATGCACAATATATACTGTATATACATAGTTTTATATTTGTCAATAATATACTCTTAATACTTTTTGCGGACTAGTTTTATTTGTAATATTTTTTTTTTTACAGAATAACATACAAATTTGTGTTTTGCACATGAGTAAATCAGTTAGCTATACATAAATTATTGCTCAAACTGAACTGTTAAGTTACTTTAAATAAATAAACATCATCTCAGGGAGAATAAAAACCCATGTTTACCATTTATTGATCTCAATTCCATCGCAAATTAATTTAGCAGCCTACAGTTTTGAAAATAAGTTGACTATTACAAATTGTGTGTTTACTGTGTGAAACAAAAAGGTCAACTTAGGAAAACAAGAAAGAAATAAAATCAAGTATTCAGTGTAAGACATCATTTCACGTTGTCAGTGTGCTGCCAAGAAAACATCAAGCTGTCACAGGAAGAAGCATAGACCAGTTCTTAAGATTAAGCTGTTTACAGAAAACATTAATTGTTATGTATCACAAGTAAACAAGTTACAATATCACATCTTGCAAATTATATAACCAAGACTGTCCAGCTCCAGTCCTCAGGGTAATAGTCTTCTTAAATTTAAAACTCAAATTTATTAGCCATAAATGCCACAGTAGGAGACTATCTGTATTAAATGGCATGAAGATCATGCCTATAGTTCAACTTCCATCCAATGTTCCCTATTCAGTTCAGTTGGTTAATGAAAATTAGAGTGACATTGACCAGAATCCAATCAGAAACTAGTCAAACCAATTTTGATTCAGTAACCTCTACTTGGATTATAAAACTATGAGAGCTCAATTTCTAAAGCAGTAGTATGATCTTACCATGGCCGTGTCCTTGCCTAAACGCACACATGTAAACTTAAAGGAATACTTTTAGTGAATTTGCCCATAAGTAAGCCTCAACCCACAGAGCACAACCTTCCTATTAAAATACTACACCCAATTTCTATGACCTTTATTTTTCTTTCTTTTTTTCTACTGGTTGCTTATATATTAGCTTATTATCACTGTTCTAATAAAACAGAATTCAGTTCACCTTTTTTTGTTTGTACTGATACTGAAAGCATATTTTAAAGTTTTCTTTAAATTTCTTAGGACCTTAAAATTTGCCATCCCACTAGTCTCCATTTTGATAGGATTCATTCACAAGAAGGAAGCATCCTTTTTTTTACCCATAGAAAGACATAGAAAATAGACATATCATGGAGGGCATACATAACCAAGATCTATCATTTCAGCAAGATACATATCAAAAACAAGAGTAAATAATAATGCACTACACTGGGTGGGATGGGGACCAAGGAGAACACACATCACATTCATAGATACTCATACTTGATAATAAATCAAATCCAATCTAGCATAAAACATTTGTAAGAAATCTAAATATTTCCAAGAAATCTAAATATTTTCCTCTAAGGCCCAAATAAAAAGCCACATTTCCACCACTTGCCCTGGCCACAGCCCATCCATTAAGGTTATGAAGTATCACTTTAGAGCAAAAACTGTGGCATCTCCTTTCTCCCTAAAGGTACACCTGAGAATCATGACTAAAGAAGGGATAGAGAGAAAAAGCAGAAGATTGAAAGTAAAGAAATGTAAAGTATAAGGGAAGGACACTTTAGTGAAGGCCCATAAATTCTGGACAGAGTTATTTGATATGAACATGTTGATACCTGCTACTATGTCTGTATTGCTGGGTTCCCTCTCCATGTTTGGAGATTAATAAAAAATTTATATTTGAAAAAAAAAAATTCTGGACGGCGTGAGTATCCCATTATGACTAGACCTTATTACCAAGCATTATATTCAGTCTAGCTGTTAAAGTGTCCATCAGCTTGATGGCACAGAGAACATCAAGCGTTCAGTACCATTGCACGTACGATAAGTATCTTATATGCAATTTCCTGTCATACATGTGGAGCTCTTATGAAAAATAAACAATAAAAAAGACAAAAGGCAAAAAAAAGAGGGGTAATATATCACTCACAGACTCACCAAAAATGTAAAGCAGATAATAACTATCCACCCAGGCAGTATAGTTTTGAACAAAAGGTTTATTGCAATTAGTTAAAAATATTGTGGAAGTACCACATGTAAATAAAAAAATCAACAACTTCCAAAACTGGAATGACACCAAACTCATACTCATACATATATTAAAAACAACCCATATTGTTGCCCTATCAAGCCAATAGAACATCACTGTGGGTCCCACAGAATTAAAAGTCCTACTGGATAAATAACAAATATGTTATATTATATATGTATATATATATATGTATATATGTTTTATTATACATGTTCTATTGACTTGATAGGGTAATAATCCGAGTTGTTTTGAATATATGTATGAGTGGTTTGGTGTCATTCCAATTTTGGAAGGTGGTGATTTTCTATTTACATATGATACTTTCATAATATTTTTAACTAATCTCAATACATTGTTTGTTTTTGTTTAAAACTATACTGCCTGGGTGGAAGTTATTACCTGTATTACACAACCTGTTCTTTACAGATGTTCGTTTTTTTGTAGGATGTGGAGCACATATGAGCCTGAGACCAAATAACGTACCATGTTGCATGAGTATTTCCAACCCAAATATGTCCATACTTCTGCATATTCCTTTTCAGAGGGACCAAAAGTAAGAACTCATGTCAATGTGCTAGTGTTGTGGTGAATTTGCAAAAAACTATTGAATTTCATATTAGGGAGTATAATTCTTAATAAAGCTTGTGCCCTTGGGTTGGAACATATGCAGATTTGAGCTGTCTAGAATAAATGGTATGTAATGGTATGAGTTCATCAAAGAGTCTGGAGAGGACAGGGGAAATTGATCTTGCTTTAACTCTAAAGTTGTTGGGAAAACTGCATAGGGGACTGAAGTTCAGATGTCGAAAGGGTCAGCAAGGGGCTCCAGAGCATTGAGTCAAGCAACTAGTTAACCTCCCTGGCGGTATGATTATTTCAGATTTTAGGTGCTGAAAGCGGTACAATTATTTTGCATGAAAATTTGGGTTTTTATAGTGTAGTCCTGTAATTCTTAGAAATAACTCACTTAAATCTGTCCAAACCAGAGTCTAGTAGACATCCCGTATGATAAAGTTTGAAAAATGAAATCATAAATTATAATATAATAAATAACTATAAATAATTATACCAAATAATAATCTAACAATAATAAAAAATATTCAATAATGTAATCAAATCAAAAACACAGAAATTTGCTCAGTTGCAGAATTGTCACTGTCATTACTTTTCAGTATTCAATGACAGATCTCTCCACAAATCATTATCGCTCAATTCTGCGAGTGATTCTAATTTATTATCGCTGTTTTCTAGCTGGTCTAAAACCATTTTTGATGTAAAGGGATGGTTTTGGTTGCTATGGACAATCTCCAGTTTCCAGGCATAAAAATCAGTTTTTATAATATAAAACTGCATGCAGGGCACTGGAGAAACCACTAGGGACAAAGGGGATGTGAAATAATTACATACAGCAATGTAATCTGTAAGATTACATTATACTATATGTAATGTGTGTGTTTTCGTTTTTGAATTTGGCGCTGTTCTCCGTCCTTGTGCGCCGCAACACTCGCAGGGAACGGAGCTCGGCTCCGTGATAGATCGAGCGGAGAACATCGCTGGATCCAGGGGACAAGGTAATTAAGCTCTTCCTGGATCCAGCGATGCGGTCCCGAGTCTGGTTCGGGGTTACCACTAATGGTACTAAATTTTCACCCCGAGCCAGATTAGGGAATACCGCCAGGGGGGTTAAGGGAGAAAAGCAATCTCCGTGGAAGCAATCCATTCATGAAAGAAAAGGCGATAAGGAGCAATAAAATGTCAATAAAAAGAGAAGAACAAGTTCAAGGTATCTCGTGCCCGCTTTGTATGGTAGCCAATCAGCTTTTAACTTCAGCTTGTTAAATTAAGCTTTGACAAAAAAAAATGGAAGCTAATTGATTTCCTTGGAGAGCTGCAATTCCTGGAGATTTTACACTCCCTAGCTTTAGTAAATCAACCTCAAAGTGTTGATATAGGTTTGAGTTGTATCCCCAAGTATCTTGAGGTGTCTGTCTTCCAGGTATAGGAATAATAGAGGTGTAGAAAATTAAGAAGATCAAGCTTGATGTTAAGAGACAACTCTTTTGCCTTAACAGGAATTATCTTATATCTAGGTAGGGCACTATAACTTGCAATTTGTTATGGAAATTTGGAATAGACACCAATAGAATTGTTAGCATGAGAAGTGCATCATAAACGTATTAGGAAATAATACATTGTTAATTATGATTATACAAAATTAGTCATAAAGTGGAAGTTGTATACACGCCAAGCTCTTCTGTTTACATCTGCTCTTTTTGTGTCAATCATCTCTGTGCAACCCATTCTTGCCAATTTTATTCTTCAGCAGATACTAAGGAATTATGGTCCTCCTGACATTCTTCTATTGATTCATAATGACACATGCTGTGAGAAGCAGAAGAAACATAAGTGAAGAAACCACATGTGGCACAGTTAAATAACTGGATAAAGTTTGATGATCTCATCACCTTCTGCCCTGCTTTGTCATCTGGCAAAAGGTACTCCTAAGTGAAACATGCGACATGCGCATATTTATTATTTTCACGTTTCCACTTAAGAAAATGTATCCTATAAATGTCAAGTAAACTAATCTGTAAATCAAATCTGAAATGAAATTGTATTCACTAAAAAGTTGTACAATGCAGATGATGTATAGAAAGGGAAAAGTATCCAGCTGAATTTCTTTTTGTTATCCACACGAAATATGTTCCATTAATCACTGAGAGAAAAATATACTTTGATAAAAATCAAACTAAAGTTTGTTGATCAAAATCACCAGGTTGCAGTAAAAAAAAATGTAACAAATGTGAAAGGTGGATCTGTACATTAGTCAAAGAGAAAACTTGCCAAATAGTATTGAGAAACAGCATACTGAGACAATGCTTTTGTTGTAAAGTGCATATAACCTTTACTTAAAAAGGTCAAAATTATAAAAGAAATATAAGCAAGCCAAACTCTTTTTGCCAGGCTTCCTCCCCTGAGATATGGAATAGCTAAACTAACTTAGAGCAATGCCTCAAATTTATGTGCTGTGAGGCCAATTCACATATAAAATAAGCATCAAAAAAGAAGAGCCTTGTCACTTGCAATGCTAATATTTCACAGCCACCAAGGTGAAACATCAGCATTTTCAGCACAAGCGGATATATCATCAGAGGTCTGATTATGATACAACACTGAATAAAGTACATTTTCTGACCTTAGCTATAATTCAGTCACTTTGGAACCATGTACTTGTCATTTATTGGGGTACAGTATTAGTTTGAAGGGAATTAAATGTAAATTCGCACCATCCCACCCAAAAACAACTTCTCCACATTAATTTGTTCTTTTGCTATGTGAATTTTATCTTACTTGACATGATTCTGAGCTAGGCACAGTCTTAAATTAAAACAGATATCAAACTTTTTTTGACAATATTGGTCCTAAATAAGTGATAGTCGTCTAGTATGAGTTCACTCCATTCAAAGCCAAAACCTGAAGCATGATAAGTTATTCAATAACTTTTTTTCTATTACCCCCTAAAGTGTATTAGGGCAAAAAAAATATGCAGTACATCTCTACAATATATGCACATTTTCACACATTTTACCCCTTGAAAGAATCTGCAAGTACAGAAAAATATCTGTTATGGACTGTAAACACACAGCTTTTTTCTGGATGAAATGGTGTCAGCCCTGCTCAGTTGTCTTTTACTAAACTACTCAAGCCCCTCCCCCCACGTATAGATAGGTACATAGGTTTCAACTATTTTGTAGTCCAAGTTATCCAACGTCATTATACACTTTCAAATGTTTTTGTTGTTTTAACCAGTCGCTGACAGCCATACAGTTGGCAAATGCGGTGGGCAAATGGGCGTACATTTAAGAGCTGGAGATAGCAGGTGCGTCACCTGGGGCGCGCACCCACCACATACAGCATAACGGTGCCCAAGGGACCAGAGGACTCGATGTCCGTCGGTCTCCCGGCGATCATATCACGGAGCCTCAGAACGGGGAAGTGCCTATGTAAACAAGGCACTTCCATGTTCTGGCTTATGCCCTGATAGAGATCACTGCTCTCTGTCATCGAGAGCAGTGATCGCTGTCATGTGATTAGTAGCACATCCTCCCCTGTTAGAATCACTCCATAGGACACACTTAACCCTTTCATCTCCCCCTAGTGGTTAACCCATTCACTGCCCGTGTCATTTACACAGTTATCAATGCATTTTTATAGCACTAATCACTGGATAAATGACAATGGTCCCAAAATAGTGTCAAACATGTCCGATGTATCTGCCATCATGTTGCAGTCCTGATAAAAATCTCAGATCGCTGCCATTACTAATAAAATAAAAATAACAATAAAAATGGCATAAAACTATCCCCTATTTTGTAGACGCTATAACTTTTGCGCAAACCAATCAATATACGCTTATTGGAATTATTTTTTGTTTACCAAAAATATGTGGAAGAATACATATCAGCCTAAACTGAGGAAAAAAATAGTTTTTTTTATATATATTTTTTGGGGGATATTTATTATTGCATAAAGTAAAAAATAATGATTTTTTTTCAAAATGTCGCTCTTTTTTTGTTTATAGCGCAAAAAATAAAAACCGCAGAGGTGATCAAATACCACCAAAAGAAAGCTCTATTTGTGGGAAAAAAAGGACATCAATTTTGTTTGGGTGCAACGTCTCATGACCATGCAATTGTCAGTTAAATCGACACAGTGCCAAATCACAAAAAGTGCTCTGGTCAAGAAGGGGGTAAAATCTTCCTTGGCTGAAGCAGTTAAATAGGTTTTAGTGTAGTTATATTCCCTGTCATTTGTAATAATGAGCTCATATGTTAGGGCCACAGTTTGTAGTGTCATGGCTGATCAATTTTTCTGTGTCCATGTATTAATTCACCTAGCTTGTCCCTATGCAAATTCGAATGCAGCTGTGCATTAAAGCCAGCTTCTGAGCCCACATTCACATCGGGCCATTTTGACATGCAATTTGACATGTCAACTTGCATGTCAAATCGCCAGCTATTGCTGGCAATGGCACCGTCCAAATGCGATGCGGTGCGATACCGACTTTGCAGTGCCGCACCGATTCTCAAAAGTATTTCCTTCACTACTTTTGGCAACTTCGGGGGCGATTTTAATAGACACCTGTGCATGAACACCCCTGATGATGTCAGACCTGTGATGAAACGATCGTCGGGTAGCCACGCCCACATATCCTGCGCATGTGCGATTGCAATTTAAAACCACATACAGGTTTTTTATTTGCTAGCAGTTTTATTTTTATTTTTCAATGCTGTTTGTTTTTTAAATGCTATCTGTAGATTGGAGACTCATGGAGTCCTTTTTACAGCATCTGACTTTATGCAATAAAGAAACATTTTTTTGGTGTTAAAACATATCACACGATTCGGAGCACTTTTTATTTTGCCTGAGCCTTCACGCTGGCAAATGTTTGGGAAGTTTGCGGTGACTGATCACCTGAGCTGTGGAGTTTGCAGATAGGAGACACCCGTGTTTTCACATCTGATCGTCTGGAGCAGGAATTTGGGGCATTATACGTGCTGACTGACCTCCCTTAAACAGGGAGTCGCTGATGATCTGGTAAGCCCCCATCTTATTAGTGGTGATTAAAGGTGAGGGGTCCCACGTGGTCAAGTATATTATTTTTATTCAATCAAGTCGCACTGTTGGATTTTTTTGATACTTCTATGGACATTTATTTATGATTTATGGACTCACATATGAATTCATTTTTATCAATTTTTTAATGCACATTTATATGTTAATATTGATTTCGTTAGAATGCCACTTTCTTTTGGTTTTGGATTGTCACCATTTTTGCACGTTTCACTTGTGTGATTATTTAATCATTATTTATTGAACAAGCGCTGCATTTTATTTTTTTCTACGCACAGATGTCTGTCAAGTCACCCCCGAAGTCGGACTGCAAAAGCTAAACTCGATTTCAAACCCACCCTCAATGTGAACCTGGGCTAACCTCAGCTTGTTCAATTAAGTTTTGACAAAAAAAAATGGAAACTGATTGGTTTCTATGCAGAGCTGCACCAGATTTTGCACTCTCCTGCTTTATTAAATAAACCCCACAGTGTGCAACCCATGCCTTGCCATTTCACCTGTGTTGCATCACAAATGTGGGAGTGGTAATGTGATGAAAGGCTACATGGTGATCTCTCTGAAGATATTAGCCCCTTCACGATGAGGCCATTTTTTCCTATTCTGCACTGCGCTACTCTAACTGGCAATTGAGCAGTCATGCAACACTGCTACCAAATTAAATTTATACAATTTTATTCACACAAATAAAGTTTTCTTTTGGTGGTATTTGATCACCACTGGGTTTTTTATTTTTCTTTGATGTAAATGAAAAAAGACCAAAAATTGAAAAAAAAAACATATTCAGTAAAAAAAACAAAAAAAGATAAATGTTCTTCATACATTTAGGTCAAAATATATTCTGCTACATGGCTTTAGTAAAAAAAAAAAAAAACGTGTATATTATAAATGATAGCATCTATAAACAATGGCATATATGCCGAGAAAAATGTTTTTCTTTTTAATACTGGTAATGGTGGCGATCAGTGACTTATAGTGGGACTGTGATAGTGCAGTGGGCAATCTGACACTTTGTGGGAACTAACTGCCACACTTGTTTTAGAGACATTTTTCTCTCATTTATTATTGTGCCTAGGACAGAACATGAAGCCATATGTCCACAGTGTGATTCATATAGTAGAAAATACTGACAGGGTTATTATAACATTTTTATTGCTACGGGGTGGATTTGCCATCTCTATTTGTCCTAGTAACCATTATCACTGTGAATAAAAGTAAAGAAGAATCCAAATGTTTGAATTGTCTCTGTACAGGAACACAAGGAACATCTTCACCACAGAAATGTATTCCAGTGACAACTTCCTCTTGTTTTAGAGACATGTTTGTCTAATTTATTGTTGTGCCTAGGACAGAACATGAAGCAATATGTCCACAGTGTGATTCCTATAGTAAAATATACTGATAGCGTTATTATAACATTTCACACACATGTACATCATGAGCACCTTCGGGTTTAAAGTAATTATCTCCTTGGGCAGCAGCAGTATAGCTGTCTCTTTTTGCTAAACAAACTAAAACAGTGCTACATTTTTGAAAAAAAAGGCTTTCTTTGTTTCTGTTATAAAATGTAGTTTTCTCCTTCACTGATGGGCTCTTATGAGGCTGCACTGATGGGCACTGATGAGGCGGCACTGATGGGCACTGATGAGGTGGCACTGATGAGGAAGCACTGATATGCAGCACTGATGGGCATTGATAGGCGGCACTGATGGGCACTGATACGCGGCACTGATGGGCACTAATAGGTGGCACTGATGGGCACTTATAGGCGGCACAGATGGGCACTGATAGGTGAAAATGATGGGCACTGATAGATGGCACTTAATAGGCAGCACTGATGAGGAGCTACTGCCAGACATTACTGATCGACATCTGAGGGGCACTGACAGGAATTACTGATGGGGCATTGATTTGCACATTTAGGGGCACTGATTGGCACATTGGGCACTGACAGGCATTAATTTTGGGGCACAGACTGGCAGCTGATGGGCACCTGGGAGCTGTTTATCAGTGAAGACCCCCTCTGACAGGATGGCTGCCGATTGGCTCTCCCTGTCAGTGCAAACCAAGGAAAGCCATTTACCAGCACTTCCTGGTTCACGCTGTGCTTAGCTGTGATTGGTCACAGCTGATCACATCGTAAGAATCCTCCGTCACAGGCTCCTTACCATGATATCCATGCTGCAAGCCCCCATGGGTGCGCACAGACCTGTTATCCTGAAAGACGTCATATGACAGGATAACAGAATCACAGCCCAGCCATCATTGTGCTATAGGTAAGTGGCTAGACTAGGGGCCAAATAAAATAAAAAGAGAAATTGCAGGAAATCAAGACCCTTGTACCCTCGTATTTGGGTGCCAGAGAGAACCCAAAAAGAGTCTTTAGCTAGTGACATAGCTGTTGAATTGAAGAGTCTGTGACATGTCCTTGATGACACCCTGGAGGAAGGGGCGAAGCGCGTTGACGTATTTACGGTTTCCTAACCATTGACGCCATTTCCACCCTCGGCACACACCGAGCCACGGCAAACCCAGAAAAGCTTAATTTTCTGTTTTATGCTCGTTTGATCAGCAATTTTGGAAGTGCCATATATGATTGCGCAAAAAAAAAAAACATTGTATACAGTACTTCATTATGTATTTTTTTTTTTTTGTATCTTATTGAGGAGTTCCAGAGTCCTATCCCACTTCACCAGATCTAAGCGTATTTGACCCCCAGACTGCAAAGCTGAGGGTCCATTTTTTCTGGTGAGTGGGGATACAAGAGGGGAGTGACACACCCAAGTACTTTTCAAATTCTTTTGGAGCACCTGTGCACTTTATAAGAGACTGTTTGTGGTTATTATTTTTTATCATAGAATATTATCACCAACTGTTCAAGTTGTATTAATATTGTTTGATTGCTATTTGAGGTGATTTAGCACCTAGTGGACAGCAGCTGCAGGTCTTTTCTCTTTTATTATTTTTTTCTTATATTTATTTATTTATTTTTCACATTCAGGATTTGATACATAGCATGCGCATTATTTTTGATTCTTTGAACTCCATTCTGTTCACCAATGCAAAAACTAAAACGTATCTACCGGCGTTTGTCAGTAAAAAAGGAAGGCCATTAGCCCTGGCATTAAAATAGGTGAAGCCCCATTTAGCAAACTCTACAAATCCCAGGAGATCACCAATTGCTTTGGGGATTACTACCAGAAACTGTATAGCTCTAGCTATGGAAGAAGCTATACAATAAGATGGCAACAACCCCAATTTACAACTAGTGTTGCTCCTCAATGTGCACTTTACTGTAATGGCTAGTTGTAAATTGGGGAGGTTGCAGTCTTTTTGTATAACATGTTTGTTGGATTTGGTGTGGGGACACATTGGATGCCCCCAGGTACCATTCTGTTCTTGCTGGGCATACAATGTGTCCCTAAGCCTTTAACCTCTTTGTGCTGAATGCACGCAAATATGCAGCCTTTGGGCGGCCGGACCTTGGTGCCAAGTGGTCGCATATTTGCGTGCATTAGCACCGACAGTGCTGTGCCAAGAGTGTGCACCTTATGCACTCCCAGCACAGTGATTGGAGGCTCTCGAAAAGTACCCGACCGCCAGTTGTGATCGGGAATTTTCCAATCATGTGCCAACCGTGACAGCCAATCACGACGGTCATAAGCCCGCCCCACCTCCCTGCAAAGCAACCCCTTTAAGGGCCGGTGGCAGCCGGCACCAAGGGGTTAAGGAACAGTGGGCTTCCTGCAGACAAAACTGCACTTAATTTTTTCATTCTATATATGCTAAATTTTGGAGACTCAAAAATATAGAGATAGCACTGCACAGAGGAGCCTTGACGTAGATACAGCAGCTTCCACATACTGTATATTTTCAAATGTGTGCAACTAAAACCCTCTTTTACTGTATAATTGCAAATGTGTACAATTAAAACCCTCTGTTCTTAACGTAAATTGTTAGACAGGATTTTTGTTTTTTTTAGGCTAGCTGGTAAGTGAGCTGGGAAATGTTTGTGTTTGTAATGTATCAGAATTACCCTCTCAATAGAGGTTAATTTTTGTAATGTTTCTTATGTATATGTGACCTCTTTGTTCAGGTTGCTCTCTTGTTCTGTTTTTTGTCATAAATCTGCACATCAAGTTGCAGAGCAGATCAATGTACTCCTTAAGAAATTTTTTCTTTCTTACACATTAGCAGCCCAGGATTATGTCCTAAATAACACATCCCCACCAGCATCTATTCAGAAACTGGCTGGGGATCTGTCTTTTGCAAAGAGAGTAATAGCAGGTATATATCATTGAGAGCAGCGGATTGTTGTATTGATGGGTAATTGTAATTCATGCAGCGCTGCATTACTTGATGATGTGCTATATACTGTATTTAAATATTTACATATCATATTAAACATCATATACATTTTCTTTAAACTCTTACTTTGTTCTCTATAATTCTCTAACTTGGAAAAAAAAATTGCCACTTGTGGCATGTAAATAGGAGTTTTCTGTTGCTGGTTTAAAAATAAGTTATGGTAATTATATGCCTTCGTCATCAAAAAAAATTATTGAGCTTCAAAAAACAAGAGAACTAGAATCTAATACCAGAAATCAGTCATAGTGGTTGGTTAGTGTCGATGGTTAAAGGGATGCTACTAGGATCCAAGTTATCAGAAAAGACTAGGAGACGGTACAAGTGTCAGCCCTTGTACACACAGTCGGAGATTCTGACAACCAAATCCGTCGGAGTAATTCCGACGGATTAATTCCAGAAGAGGTCCGGAAGTGATGTTGCATACACAGGGTCGGACTAAGTTGTCGGAAAATCCGATTGTACATAACGTGATGCCGTTATTTCGTTACGACAGGACTACATTCAGGCTAGTAGTCAATAGCTGTGGTCTAGGAATTTGATCTGAGCATGCGTGGCACTTTGTCTGTCGGAGTAGGCTACACATGATCGGAGTATGTCCGATCGGAGCATTTTGTCAGCAAATTTTACCGTCAAGTTGGAAAAGTTGGTCCGTCGGATATTCCGACGGAAACAGTCCGATGCAGACCACACACAGTCGGAATATCCGACAAAACGTCCCAATAGGACACATTCCGTCGGAATCTCTGACCGTGTGTACAAGGGCTTAGAGTTACATAGGATAAATTTGAAATAGTGAGGTAGCATTTTTCCAGACTGTGGAGTGGTGACATAAGGAACTAAGGAATGACAATATGGGGTATTGTAATGCATGTAAAGGAGGGATTGAGGTATGTCGACAGTAAGAACTGTGGAGCAGTGACCAGAGGGACTGTGGTGCCTGTGAAGGGTGTAGAGATTCCAGAGTGGTAACAGGAGGGGTTGTGTATTAGTGACAGAGTAGAAGGACAGCAGAGGACAAGCTGTCTTCTAGATTTTATGAAATATAGATATGTGCAGAAAGCGGGAAGTTGGGAAGTGGAGAGGCTAAGCCAAAAATACAGCTACCAGTGTACCAGTAATTGTATTTCTGGTCACCTTCCTCTGAATTATTTTAACTATATATATATATATATATATATACACATAAATATATATATATAAAACCACTGATGGGGTGAGTTACTCCTCTCGTACCTGCGTAATTCCTGGAGCAGTTTCTAAAATAAAAGTTTCACTGAAGTATCTTCATAACATGTGCAATAACAGCTACTGTGCAGTACTGTGCAGTTTCAAGCATACCATGCTCTTCATCAAGCTCTGTGACATATTCAACCCATTGTAGTTTTTTTTTAGAGAGAGATTGTAAAGTTTTTTTTTTCTTTTTAAAAATAACAAACATGTCATACTTACCTGCTCTGTGCAATGATTTTACACAGGGCAGCCCCTATTGTCCTCTTCTCAGGTCCCCTGCCAGCACGCCTCACTCTTCCTCCCCACCTAGTGCCCACCATAGAAAGTCACTGGATCCAGATCAGACTCAGTTGAGTACTTAGAGTGGTTGAGGGGTGTGCTACCATTAAAAGTTTTTTTTTTTTTTCCTTATGGCAAGGAATACATTAAGGTAAAAAAAAAGTTTACCTTTACTATCACTTTAAGTTTAGTTACACATTTTGCAAGCCTTTCCACAGCTTTCGATATACATACTGTATTTCCTTTTACAAATTTATAACTAGTAATTATATAAACAACGCACATAATGTAATAAAAACAATAATAATGATATAGCAAAACAAATATATGTTTAATAATCCAAGTAGTAATTCTGGACATGGAAGAAGTACAGTGAAATACTGGACTGACAGTTTAACACAATAATTAATTTAAAGGCCATAATACCTGCTGTGAAGTTGAATCCTCAAGGAATTTAATTTTAAAATTTTACTGCCATAGATTGAAGGGTATATTCTTTCAATCTGATTGCTCTAAACTGCAAGGCCGAGCAGCTTTTAGTACTTCTTGGGATTTAATAGAGTTGTCTTTGAGTAGCCTTGCACAAGTTAGTGAGAATATAAAAAGAATCTTTCCCTTGCTACCTGATTGAAAACTACTTGTAATTAAATTATGATTGGAGAGACAGCATGTTATAGCTCAGTGTTAAAATATTTTACAGTTACTTATGGCTTATGATAGCAAGGAATAGTATTGCTTCATTTTTACAGTTAAGTAGGTCTTTAGAAATAAAGGTACAGGTAATGTGAAATACATGTTTTATTTTTTGCAAATTTGGTATTTTAGTAATTTTCTTTATATTTACATTTTTTTTTAATTTTCTATATAACCATTCAGCTGCTTGAACATAAGCAGACATTTCTATATAACCATTCAGCTGCTTGAACATAAGCAGACAATGTCAAATCAACTGAACATATCTGTAAGCTTTACAGTGTGAAACATATTGGTTAGCACCATGGGTTTAGTTTAGTGTATTAGGGTGATAACCATGAATCATCAGATTACATGTCCCATTTGTGGTTTGGTTACTTCAGTAATACCTTTTATTTTTTTATTTTATTTATTACCTGGTCAATCTAAATCAAACTGGAAGAATTACTTTGATGTTTGAACATTCCTTGGTCTATGGCCTTAAGTGCATCAAGTGTAGCTTTGTACCAAACGTACAGTCTGTAATATAGAACCAATTATTGAGCATGCATAAAGCTATCTTACAAATTCTGCACGATTTAGGACAATTATTGTTGTTTATATACACATAAAATTTCATATGAATACAAATTACATAGAATGTTTTCTGTGGTTTCTACAGGTTTCTACAGGGCTTGTTGGGAAAACAGAAAAACAGTTAAAGTACTGTATACCATATAATAAATAATAACAACTTTAGTGATAAAAAAGAAAACATACAGGCAATACCAAGCCTTCTTTTTTCAGGTTCTTTTAGTTCATTCTTCAAGTTCTTTTTCTCCAGTCAAATTTGTGTAGTCATTTCTAAAGACCACCTGGATTCTCTTACATCAATTCTATGCACATAAACTGTGTCACTCTAAAACAAATTCATTTGTTGATGCGCTTTTCAAACAAACCCTGAACCAAGCTATGTTCCATAATAAATTATGTAGGAACTGTAAACAAGAATGACCTCTTGAGAACAGATCTTCTTGCCAACCTCCTAGTTCTCTGATCATGTTTATTAATATCAAATTCTTAGTAGGAATGACCAAGTTATTCACATACTGTAGCTGTGAGATGTTCCCCATCCAAGCTATACAGATTTTTTAAGAAAATACATTTGTTGATGTACTAACAACAACTTTCAAAGCCATCCACAATTTAGCCCCCAGCTACATCACTAGCCTAGTCTCAAAATAGCAACCTTAATCGTTCTCTTCATTCTTCTCGAGACCTCCTGCTCTCTAGCTCCCTTGTCACCTCCTCCTTTGCTCGCCTCCAGGACTTTTCCAGAGTCTCTCCAATCCTATGGAACTTTTTAGCCCAATCTGTCCGATTATCTCCTACACTATTAGCTTTTAGACGATCCCTAAAACCCTCCTTTTCAGAGAAGCCAATCCCACCAACACCTAACAACTGAATTTTCATTTTCTCCATAAGTTCATCCCCCACAGTTATTAGGTTTTGTTTTATCAGGTCCTCCCTTCTAGATTGTAAGTTCTAATGAGCAGGGCCCTCTGGTTCTGCCTGTATTGAATTGTATGGTAACTGTACTGTCTGCCCTCATGTTGCTCAAACTGTTGGCACTATATAAATCCTGTATAATAATAATAATTAATGATTAATAAAGGGGTGATTGTATGTAATTTTAATTGTTTCTTATCCCTTGTATGCTGAAAATGTATAAAATTAAATAACGAATAAAAAAAAGATTGTTATTATCTATTGATCTAATATCCTAAAAAGTTGTATATAATTTAAATTCCATTAAGAAAAATTTATTGTAGAGAACCTGAAAAATGGGCCAAAACCATTTGCCTTTGAGCCATTGACAGCTGAACTGAGAGCTGTGAGGAGCTATATGGAAGCTCATGGCATAATGCAGTAGTAGCAAACGCTACTTTTCTTATGTTAATGTAAAACAGAGATGAGCAAACTCTATGTTATTTTTTTTAAAACAGTTCAGATGTACAAATCTGTCACAAAGAACTAATTACTAGGGAGTGTGAACATCCCCTAAAATGATTACTTTATTTGAAAATCCCAGGGTAATCAAGATCTAAAACAAGTGGATGAATCTATCACCTCTCACAGTGGCCCATTGGTCAGCATCAACCAATCAAATTCTTCCCTATGAGAAGGTAATTTTTGATACCCAAAACTGCCCTCTTAAATTGAAGAAAATCGTGGAAACATGGTACAATTCTACATTCTACAACAACTTAGATTCTTTATCTATATTTTGACTAACTGTGCTTGTATTTGTGTGCAAAATTATTCCACAAGACTGCTATTGTTTTACAGCTTTTGTTTATTGTGGATACTGTACAACCACTGTCATTACTGTATATCTAATGATTCTGTAAAATGATGTACACATTCTCTGAGCTCAATAAAATAAAAAAATGTGTACAAATAAAGATCAAAAATTCAAGTATTCTTTTGTCTGTTTTGCTCAAATTTTAAGTAGAGTTTACATTGTACTAAGGCAAGTTTGATTTATCTCTATTCCAAAAAACTGAACTGAAAACAATCACAATTACATTGATTGCATATACAGCATGTAGCCTATGCTTGCCTTCCAAAATATGTATCTGGGCAGCATTGGCAGAATTTATTTCCACACTGATGCCGGCTGGGTTTTGATGTTGCAGTGTTATCAATGTCTGTAGGATCTATGTCCAGATTAATTTCTAGGCAGGCATGACAAGTCATGTCATGGAGGGCACATCTGGCCAAGAACATGCTGGACTGTTCTTGGGAAATCCTCCTGATAAAGAAAGGTAGTGGAAATGGCTATTTGGTAGAACATGCTGGACTGTACTAAAAGAAATCCTCCTGATAATGAAGGGCAGAGTAAATAGTTATTCTGTAGAACATGCTGGAATGTACTTGAAAATTCGTCCTGATAAAGAAAAGCAGTGGAAATGGCTATTTAGTACTCCAAAGGTCCAGCCCACCAGAATATGGGTCTTCAGTACTGGAGTGGGGAGCAAGGGAAGACAATTGTAAATAGCCTCTCCTACAATGTATATATGCATCAAGGTATTTTTGTTTTATTTTCTCATACTTTACAATAGAACTTTTATATATATAAAGCTGTACTATCTGTAATGTTTTCAGTTTCTTTAATGAGAGAGTTATACTTCATGGTGTTAATGAAAGTGCAAAGATTAAAGATGGTAGAACATTTCTTGAAGCACTGAATACTTCATGAAACACTGCAGACTTTTTAAAATATATTTTTGCATTTTGCTTTTTTAATTACTTGCATCTGATGTTCTGCTTGTGAAAGGAAGATAAAGCCTCTTCTTTTCATAACAAATTAAATTCATAACTATTATCTTGCATGTCCGAACTGGGTTGAGGCCAGTGCAATCTATTGCCTCTCTTATTGCTGCTGCCAGTTGCAATAAATATTAATGCCATGTGAATAATTAAAGTGTCACTAAAGGCAAAATGTTTCTTTTTAGTTTTGGATAAAGTTGAGAAGGATTAGAACACCTGTCAGTTTTTATTGCTATCTGTGCCCCCATTATGGAGATTTACCCTATTAGTCCCGTTTACTGGTATCATCAAAAGTAAAAGAAAATCTCAGATTTTGGGTTGATATTGAAACAGTAATATAGGATAAATCTTCCGATGGTGACATTAGTTCTGGTTATCCTGGTGACACACTGGGATTCTGTCACTTTTGAGGGATTTCCTCTCAATTCCTTTTTTCACTAAAGGACAGGAAGTGAAAAGATATCTTTCCAAAGGGACACAGATGGCAAAAAACTGTCAGGGGTTATAACCCTCCTTTATTCTGTGCAAAAGAAAAAGAAAAGGTTTTGCCTTTAGTGACACTTTAAATAAGATATTGGGTAGAAAAGAGGCATAACCTGAAATAAACATGGGAGAGTACTATTTTGATTTCTAAACAGTTCCCAAAATAAGCGACCACTAAACTTTCTTGAACATAATCAGTCACTAGATTTTTTTGTTGAGATCAGATATCAGAGTTCAGATATGAATTTATTATTTACTACTGCCACAGTGAATTATAAGAAAACTAAACCATAGCTTGCAGATACTTGTTCAGACATCCAATCTAAGAAGTAAAATGTATATGAAATTATTTAAATCACTGTGTCCAAAGCATAATGGATTAAATGGGTATTGCACAGAGGACACATAACTACTGCACATGTAAAGTTGGACTCCAGGCACAGTTTATTTTCTACATCAATAAGTAGAAAAACTAGGCAAATCTGGTCAGGTTAGTTAAAGTGATTGCAAAGGCATATATTTATATATATATATATATATATACAGTGGTGTGAAAAAGTGTTTGCCCCCTTCCTCATTTCCTGTTCCTTTGCATGTTTGTCACACTTAAGTGTTTCGGAACATCAAACCAATTTAAACAATAGTCAAGGACAACACAAGTAAACACAAAATGCAGTTTGTAAATGAAGGTGTTTATTATTAAAGGTGAAAAAAAATCCAAACCATCATGGCCCTGTGTGAAAAAGTGATTGCCCCCCTTGTTAAAACATACTATAACTGTGGTTGTCCACACCTGAGTTCAATTTCTCTAGCCACACCCAGGCCTGATTATTGCCACACCTGTTCACAATCAAGGCATCACTTAAATAGGAGCTGCTTGACACAGTAAGGTCCACCAGAAGATCCTTAAAAGCTACACATCATGCCGAGACCCAAAGAAATTCAGGAACAATTGAGAAAGAAAGTAATTGAGATCTATCAGTCTGGAAAGGGTTATAAAGCCATTTCCAAAGCTTTGGGAATCCAGCGAACCACAGTGAGAGCCATTATCCACAAATGGCGAAGACATGAAACAGTGGTGAACCTTCCCAGGAGTGGCCGGCCGCCCCAAATTACCCCAAGAGCGCAGCGACGACTCATCCAAGAGGTCACAAAAGACCCCACAACAACGTCCAAGGAACTGCAGGCCTCACTTGCCTCAGTTAAGGTCAGCGTTCATGCCTCCACCATCAGGAAAAGACTGGGCAAAAATGGCCTGCATGGCAGAGTTCCAAGGAGAAAACCACTGCAGAGCAAAAAGAACATCAAAGCTCGTCTCAATTTCTCCACAACACATCTTGATGATCCCCAAGACTTTTGGGACAACATTCTGTGGACCGATGAGACAAAAGTGGAACTCTTTGGAAGGTGTGTGTCCAAGTATATCTGGCGTAGAAGGAACACTGCATTTCATAAAAAGAACATTATACCAACAGTAAAATATGGTGGTGGTAGTGTGATGGTCTGGGGCTGTTTTGCTGCTTCAGGACCTGGAAGACTTGCCGTGATAAAAGGAACTATGAATTCTGCTGTCTACCAAGAGATCCTGAAGGAGAATGTCCGACCATCTGTTCGTGTACTCAAGCTGAAACGAACTTGGGTTCTGCAGCAGGACAATGATCCTAAACACACCAGCAAGTCCACCACCGAATGGCTGAAGAAAAACAAAATGAAGACTTTGGAGTGGCCTAGCCAAAGTCCTGACCTGAATCCTATTGAGATGTTGTGGTATGACCTTAAAAAGGCCGTTCATGCTCGAAAACCCTCTAATGTAACTGAATTAGGACAATTCTGCAAAGATGAGTGGGCCAAAATTCCTCCAGGACGCTGTAAAAGCCTCATTGCACGTTATCGCAAACGCTTGGTTGCAGTTGTTGCTGCTAAGGGTGGCCCAACCAGTTATTAGGTTTAGGGGGCAATCACTTTTTCACACAGGGCCATGATGGTTTGGATTTTTTTTCACCTTTAATAATAAACACCTTCATTTACAAATTGCATTTTGTGTTTACTTGTGTTGTCCTTGACTATTGTTTAAATTGGTTTGATGTTCCGAAACACTTAAGTGTGTCAAACATGCAAAGGAACAGGAAATGAGGAAGGGGGCAAACACTTTTTCACACCACTGTATATATATATATATATAATTTGTTTTTTAATAACAAACATGTTACGTTTACCTGCACTGAGCAATGGGGTATTCTCCTCTTCTGGAGTCCCTGACGGCACTCTCAGCTCCTCCTCTTCTCACACCACCATAGGTAAGTATTTGGAGGGGGGGGAACGTTTGAGTGGAAAGTTTTCTACCTTAATGTAGGTAATGCATTAGGGTAAAAAAAAAAAAACTCTCTGGCTTTAGAACCACTTTAAAGGTTGTGATTGCTTCTTTTTAACGTATAAAATCCAGACAAGCCAGAGGCATACTAAAGCAATATCATATAAGCAAAGTATGATGTTCATGGAGTATAGTAATAATACAAGTTTTTATTAATATCACCTACAAGGTCGCCAGCATCCACTTAATATTCCTTTTTGAGATCAATAAGCAGATATCATCAGGCAGGACCAATGTGAATGTGCCAAATCCACTTTATTTAGGTGGGCAGGAGTGTTTTATGACTTATATAAAACGGAATATGTTTATTATTAATTGTTGGTGAGACTAAAGTATTAAGTAGGGAAGTAATATCCTCCCACTGACAAGCAGGAAATAAGGTTTTGTTGTTTGTTTGTTCTTTGAAAATTTGGTATGAAGGAGGTGGTAAAATAATAGTATATAAATCATACCTTCAGGCTCATGCAATCCAAACTGTGCCCTCAGTTAATATCTCACTTGCACTTCATGGTAGGTTATATTTCTCTTGAAGTGCATGAATGAGAATAAAATGTCCTTCAGATAATTGCCTGAGTGAGAGTTTATTTCATAGGATTTCCAGACTGAATACTATATTTGCCGGCGTATAAGATGACCGGCGTATAAGACGACCCCACTAATTTTCCATTCTTGAACAGTTTTTGCCTATACTCACCATATAAGACAACCCCCATTCCGAGGCTTCATATTTCCTTCTTTTTGCTGGAGCCGGAGCCATACCGTGCTGAGCCAATCGCGGTGAGTGATGTATTCTATTAATAAATACAAAGCCTGCTCGGATTGGCAGAGGCTGTAACATCATTAGCCTGCACCTCTCTGACTCTCAAAGAAAATCCGAGCAGGTTACTGTATGTAGCCATGCTTGGACTGGCAGAGGTTGTTACTCCAATCCATGCAGGCTCTGTATTCATTAATAGAATACATTGCTCGCCAGGATTGGCTCAACGGTGTATACTGTATGTAGCAGAAGCTACATACAGTATTACCACACATCCAGCAGGCATCCGGCTGGCTGACATCCAGTGGGCGGCATTTTATAACCGGCGTATAAAATGACACATGCTGTTTGTTCAATTTTTTTTTTAAGTGTAAAAGGTTGTCACTTTTTTTTTCTGTGCCTATCTTTTCTACTTTACTTATGCCACATAACCTTCCCTGATGAATGCACTCCTCCAAGGAGAACCACCGGCTTGGGCATTCCACCTTATGGATCAGGGGAGTGAGGTCCTGGCTAAGGTCTCATCCCAATATTAGTTTTATGACGATCCTTGTTCAGCTTCCACCACAGACTAAGCTTTAATGAATCTCCACCAGGGTCGGTAGAAGAGTTACTGATCTTCCTCAGTGGTGTATAGACATCCAGTGAAACAACATTACATTCAAGTACCAGTTTTTTCTGGTACTCTGGTTCTCTGAGCAGCTGAAAAAATAATCCATTAGAGTTGGATTCCCTGTAACCCTGAATGAGTTGACTTGCCTGGCTTCAAGAACAGAGGTTAGTAAAGCTAGGGCATAAAATACCAATATGGCTGCACATATTGTCCCTATATTGAAACAGAAATACAGCTGACTCTACTGGATGCAAACACCTTTAAGCCCAAACATTTTGTCAACTACAGAAACTTGAGAGTTATTTATTTTTTGTTCTGTGACTGTGGTTCCTTCTATGTAGGAAAGACACAGTGTGAATTTAGGCAGACCATACATGACCACATGCATGCTATGTGCACTGGCAGTCTCAGTTCTCCTATCGGCAGATCACCATAAGTTAAAGTTCCATGTGTTTATTTATTGGCCTGGATAGAGTCCACCATGGGGAGGTGACTGGAATAGATGGTTACTGTAGGTGGAAATTAAATGCATTTTCTACCTCCAGGCCACAACAGCACTTGTGTTAAATGACACAAATAACTTCAAGCCTGTTTTGCAATAAAAGAGTGTCTACAATGTAAGTAATTTAATATGGGGTTAGCCATCTCTATTTTGATCCCTGTCTGTTGACCTCTTTGGCCTGGGAGTTAACATAACTTGGTATTTTTGATTATATAACATATGCACGCTCAGAGTCAGTATAATATATTGTTACGATTATCATTTTATTTGTAATACAGCACACTGTTATTGATATTAGATTTTTGTAACAATTGGATTGCATTGGCTTTTGTCTCCAGATGGGTGTTTCCCTTTTGTGGCACTCTATTTTAATATGTCACCCAGTGCACACTTGATATTCTCTTTGCCTCACAAGGGTGATATCTCTGTCTTGGTTTGGGCTAGCTGGATGCAAATATGGCTTGCGCAGGCTTTCATGTTGGGGCAGTACAGGATAATGGGGGGGTTACTTGGTTGCCAGGTCCGCCCCCTCTTCTTGCCCCTCCTTTGGGTCTGAGTCTGTCCTCCGCACAGATGAATTGAGGTCCTGGCTTCCGCCCACAGTGGGTTGCGTGGCCAGTAACCCCATGCACTGGATGTTGGGGCATATTGGCATCACACATCTCACACATATGCAGTGGGAATTTGCAGCTTTGGTTGACGTTTTTATTTCTCCCCTCACCTAGGCCACTATAGTGCTTTGCCAGTAACCCACAGATGTTGTGCATTTTGCAATTGATATGCCCTGGGGGCATATAATTGCAATACTGAACAGTTACTAAACAGTGAGGACAATATGGATCTGGTCTGTTTGGCACTTGGTCCTACCGAGGCCGGAACATTTGGCGGAACATCTACCCTTAGGCTACAGAGGTACAGATTATTCAATTTTGGACACGTGTGGAGGATCAAGGGGTTTTATTTCATCATTTATACTAAACACCTTTTTTTAAGTTAAGTTTTAAATGCTGGAGTGCTGTCTCTAGCTTAAATTCCCATACACAAACAATCAGCCCCACACAGCTAAGGTACAGTATCCAACAAAAGTGAGTACACCCCTCACATTTTTGTAAATATTTTATTATATCCTTTCATGTGACAACACTGAAGAAATGCCACTTTGCTACAATGTAAAGTAGCACGTGTACAGCTTGCACAACAGTGTAAATTTGATGTCCCCTCAAAATAGCCCAACACACAGCCATTAATGTCTAAAACGCTTGTAACAAAAGTGATTACACCCCTAATGAAAATGTTTAAATTGGGCCCAAAGTGCCAATATTTTGTGTTGCCACCAATATTTTCCAGCAGTGCCTTAACCCTCTTGGGCATGGAGTTCACCAGAGCTTCACATGTTGCCACTGGAGTCCTCTTCCACTACTTATGACGACTTCACGGAGCTGGTGGATGTTAGAGACCTTGCGTTTCTCCACTTTCCATTTGAGGATGCTCGGCAGATGCTCAATAGGGTTTAGGTCTGGAGACATGCTTGACCAGCCCATCAACTTTACTATCAGCTTCTTTAGCAATGCCGTGGTGGTCTTGGAGGTGTGTTTGGGGTCACTATCATGTTGGAATTCTGTCCTGCGGCCCAGTCTCTGAAGGGAGGGGATCGTGCTTTGCTTCAGTATGTCACACTCACAGTACATGTTGCCAATTATGGTTCCCTCAATGAAATGTAACTCCCCAGTGCCGGCAGCACTCATGCAGCCCCAGACCAGACCACCTCTATACTTGACTGTAGGCAAGACACACTTGTCTTTGTGCTCCTCACCTGGTTGTTGCCACACACACTTGACATCATCTGAACCAAACAAAAAAGTTTATCTTGGTCTCATCAGACCACAGGACATGGTTCCAGTAATCCATGTCCTTGGCCTGCTTGTCTTCAGAAAACTGTTTGCGGGCTTTCTTGTGCATCATCTTTAGAAGAGGCTTCCTTCTGAGGCGACAGCCATGCAGATCAATTTGATGCAGTGTTAAATAGTTACATAGTAGGTGAGGTTTAAAAAACGCACAAGTTCATCAAGTCCAATCCATGTGTGTGATTATATGTCAGTATTACATTGTATATCGCTGTATGTTGCGGTCGTTCAGGTGCTTATCTAATAGTTTCTTGGAACTATTGATGCTCCCCGCTGAGACCACCGCCCGTGGATGGGAATTCCACATCCTTGCCGCTCTTACAGTAAAGAACCCTCTACATAGTTTAAGGTTAGACCTCTTTTCTTATAATTTTAATGAGTGGCCACGAGTCTTGTTAAACTCCCTTCTGCAAAAAAGTTTTATCCATATTGTGAGGTCACCAGTATGGTATTTGTATATTGAAATCATATCCTCTCAAGCATCTCTTTTCCAGAGAGAATAAGTGCAGTGCTCTCAACCTTTCCTCATAACTAATATCCTCCAGACCCTTTATTAGCTTTTTTGCCCTTCTTTGTACTCACTCCATTTCCATATATGTCCTCAGGCTGTGGTCAAACAACAGCCTGCGTCTTTTGCCATACCAGACTGAACCCAGACCATCACTCTCTTGTCTTCCTTCCATGCTTCCTTCCATGCTGTGGCTCTGGTTGGAGTTGTGGCAGGAGGAGGAGGAAGAGGAGGAGGACCGGGAGGAGGAGGAGGACCAAACTTCTACTAACATGAGATTAGCAGAAGGAGCGCAAAGGGTGGCACACATGGCACATGGTATTGAACTTCCTCTTTCTAGTGCCGTCGTACGTGTTGTACATCACCCATGGATTTTGTTGTCGGAATGCGCGATCATGTGTACGTGGCATTACAGGAGTGAATTTCCCTTCCTATGGGTAGATTTCATATCACTTTCTGTAGTCTTCCTCTGTTTGTAAGTATGGCTCGTATGTAAGTCAGATGTTTATAACTTAGGGACTGCCTGTGTCACACTTTAGTGACCCCTTATGTATTTGTACATATTGATCATATCCTCCCTTAATCTCCTCCTCTCAAGAGAATAATTTCAGCTCCTCTAATCTTTCCTGGTTGCCCTTCTCTGCCCTTTCTCCAGTGCCCTGATATCCTTCTTGAGAGCTGTTGCCCAAAACTGAACTGTATATTCCAGATGAGCATATAAAAACAGAGCGTGATATAGCCACTGTGGCAAGCCTCCATCCCTAATTACATGTATTTGCAGAGAGAAATTGGTCATGGGACCCTTCTGTTCTATTTGCATTGTTACTTTTTAATTTGTGACATGCCTCATTCAAAGTCCCATGACCAATTTCTCTCTGAAAACACATATTCCAGGTGAGGTCTTATCTAATGATTTGTACAGGGGCAAAATGATATCTCTCTTTCTGGAGTCCATAGCGCTCTTAATACAAGAAAGGACTTTGCTTGCTTTGGAAACTGCATCTTGGAATTGCATGCTATTATTAAACTTATGGTCTACCAAAACCCCCAGATCCTTCCCTACTATGGACTCCCCAGTTGTACTTCCCCTAGTATGTATTATGCCTGCATATTCTTAGCCCCCAAGTGCATAACTTTACATTTATCAACATTAAACCTCATTTGCCACATAGTTGCCCAATTAAACAGGGCATTGAGGTTGGCTTGTAAGTTGGAGACATCCTGTAAGGATGTTATTCCACTGCATAGCTTAATTTCATCTGCAAAAGACTGAAATTGTATGTTTAATCCCAGACCCAATATCATTTATCAAGATATTAAAAAGTAAGAGTCCCAACACTGAACCTTGGGGTACACCACTAACAACCTTAGACCATTCAGAGTAATGCCGCGTACACACGGGCGGATTGTATGGCGTACTTAGTCCGTCTAAACACATTTCAGCGGACAATCCGCTCGTGTGTGGGCTTCAGCGGACTTTTTCAGCTTGCAGTCCGGAGTACTAAGTATTTTCTGTTTTTTCGAAATTCTGTCCGTCGTACTTTGGTTTCAGCGGACAATACGGTCGTCAGTATGCTAGTTCGACGGACTAAGAATGGCGCATGCCCAGAAAGGATTTACACGGCGGAAGGGTGCTTTGCTGTGTCTTGGACTTCCTATTTCTAGTCCCGTCGTACGTGCTGTACACGTCATCGCGCAAGCTTTCGACGGACTGTTTGTGTATCCGTGTGTGGTCAAGTCCGTTCAGTGGAAAGTATGACGGACTGTCCGTCGGATTGTATGACCGACTAAGTACGCCATACAATCCGCTCGTGTGTACGCGGCATAAGAATCATTAACCACTACTCTATGAATTCGGTCTTTAGGCCAGTTTTCTAGCCATTTACAAACTGATCTTTCCAAGCCTGTAACCTTACACATTAGCCATGTATGGGGAACTGTGGCAAATGCTTTTGCAAAATCCAAGTATACTACATAGCCACCCCTCTGTCCAACGTTTTACTTACCTCCTCATAAAAAGAAATCAAGGTTGTTTGGCAACTTCTGTCTTTCATGAATCCTTGCTGTCTGTTGCTCAAAATATTTTTTTATAGCAAGAACTCATCTACAGTACCTTGAAAAAGTAAAAATACCCCTTGCAATTTTCCACATTTTGTCATGTTACAACCAAAAATGTAAATGTATTTTATTGGGATTTTATGTGATAGACCAACACAAATTAATTAATAATTGTGAAGTGGAAGGAAAATGATAAATTGTTTTCAATATTTGTTTACCTTTCACTGCAATTACAGCTGCAAGTCTTATTGGGTATGTCTCTACTAGCTTTGTACATCTAGAGAGTGACATTTTTGACAATGCTTCTTTGCAAATAAGCTCAAGCTCTGTCAGATTGGATGGAGAGCATCTGTGAACAGCAAGTTTCAAGTCTTGCCACAGATTCTCAATCGGATTTAGGTCTGGACTTTGACTGGGCCATTCATACATGAATATGCTTTGGTCAAAACCATTCCATTGTAGCTCTGGCTGTATGTTTAGGGTCATTGTCCTGATGGAAGGTTAGCCTCCACCCCAGTCTCAAGTTTTTTGCAGACTAACAGGTTTTCTTCTAAGATTGCTTTGTATTTGGCTCCATCCGTCTTCCTATCAACTCTGACCAGCTTCCCTATCCCTGCTGAAGAAAAGCATCCCCACAACATGATGCTGCCACCACCATACTTCATGGTGGTGATGGTGTGTTCAGGGTGATGTGCAGTGTTAATTTTCCACCACTCATAGTGTTTTGCTTTTAGGCCAAAAAAGTTCAATTTTGGTCTTATCTAACCAATTAAGCTTTGCCCTAGAAGCTGATTGGTTTCTTTGCACAGGTGCACCAGAATTTGCGCTCTCTAGTTACTAGGTCGCGGGCAGCATTTCCTCCGGGCAGCGGCTTCACCGTGCATCTCCTCCTCCTCCTGGTACTTCATGGCAGCTTCCCCTGCATCTCCTCCCGCCTCCCTCTCTACGCCAAAAAGGACCGCTTCTCCTCTCGGCCAATCAGGTGACGAGTCTCAGGACCCACTTCCTGATTGCCCGGGAGGAGAATAAGGAAAACAATAGTGAATATTAATTTACTATTGTCACACAACTGAGTGGGGTCAGAGCCCAGAGCCCACTCTTTTTTGAAGCCTATTAGAGCCTCTGGCTCTAATCACGTGCTTCTAAAAAAAGAAAAAAAACACTGGAATCCATGCATCCAGTGCCCTGCATATAGATTAGGAAGCTGGACGCATGGATTAGGGGGGTGGCACATCTGCGCCCCATATGGACGGGCCACCACCGATGCACACTAAAAATCTTGTTACAGTAACACTCCCACAGTGGGTGATTGATAGAGGTTCTGGAGTAACCTGATAGCTACTAGAGGCTTTCCTGATTTGGGACAACAGATTGGACTTGAGTAGAAGGAAGTTCTTTTCAGAGGATTGTGTTGTGTTGAGCAGAACAGGAACAGAGGTATTGGTCTGAGGTACTTGACAGTCTTTAGGTACTCTAGTTTTTTATGATCGTTTGGGATTAGGATAGGTTGGATAGCTTTTTCTAGCAAAAAAGCACCACTATTCTGGGGTCACCTGGATCTCAGACAGCTCTCTGTTGCCTTTGTCTTAGTTCTGCTCTGCTGAGGTCATCTTCCAGAAGAAAAAGGTGATTGGAGGCAGAAGAGCCTTAGGACCAGATCTTTGGGAAAGAATTGCTCCCATCACATTTACAGAGGCAAAAAACTCCAAATAACTCCAGGTAGTGCTGGAGCTGGCTTTTTCAGTATTGGAGCAGGGGTAATGAACAGTTAGAGTTTTTTAAAAGTGGAATGGGCTTTGAATGACTAGGAGATGGAGAATATGTGTAATGGTAAACTTGGTCAAAGAGGCCACTATGGTGAAGAAATTCCAGATAAATTTGTGGTAAAAATTTGTGAATCCTAGGAACTTTCACTTGCGGAACGTCAGTACGAGGCTGACCCCTCTCCTGACAAGGCCTCCCACCTTAAACTACAATCCAGGGTAGTTAATCAGTTGCAATATGAGATGTCTAGAAGAAAACTCTTTTTCTCTAGGCAGAAACTTTTTGAACATGGAGAGAGAGCGGGAAAACTATTGGCATACATGGCTCACAGTGAGGACAGGCCCCCAGTAGTGATTTGCCTGCGAAACCCACCAGGTGAGATGATAACTGTACCTGCAACTATAATAGCAATGTTCTACAGATTTTTTAGCTCTCTGTACACCACCACTACATCCAATGGCTCAACACCCTTTGATATCTTCCTAGAAGAACTCACTATTCCACAGCTGACCACAGATCAGATAGAAACACTAGAGGCGCCACTAACGACAAGGAGATAGCCACGGCAATCGCTAGCTTTGCTAGATCCAAGTCACCAGGATCTACCTATAGAAGTCTATTCTCAATATAGTGAGACTCTCATACCTCATCTTCTTGCCCTATTTAAGACCTTTACCAACATCCATGAGGGAAGTAATTATAGTACTCATTACAAAACCAGGCAAGGATCTGGGTCTCCCCGAATCCTATAGACCCATCTCCCTGCTTCAGGTGGACATCAAAATCCTGGCCAAAATTCTGGTGCTACGTCTCAATCTTTTATACAGGAGACCCTATTTTCTGCCCGGAAAACTATTGCTATACTCTGAATGAGACAGGTTCCCCCTAGATTATCTAACTGGAAAACTGACATTAATAGCACATTCCCCTATAAAAAATGAATCTACATTAATAAAGGGTGCTCTACAAAATATAAAAAAGTCTTGGACTGTTGGCTTAATACAATTGACATGTGTGTAGAACTGCAGAGCCCATCTCCTTCTTTCACATGCCACCCTACTGTACCTGTACCATACAGCTCATTCTCTTCAAATCTGTATAATAGCAAATGATATATCGATACCCCAAAAGATCTACTGTATTGCTACAATGTAACAGTCTTTATAATCGACTAGAGACTACTGGCAATCACCTACGTGAGTAATATGTATAATAATTGTGCTGAACAAAAGACATAATGTTTGTGCATTGGAAAATTGTACAATTATTTTTTTGGGGAAATAAAAACGTTTTAATTTAGAAAAAAAAATGAGTGAATCCTAGATGTTGTATTCACCTGTTGTTGGCAGCAACAGGCAGGTCCATGAAAGTAAACCTTTCTAGTGTCCATGGAGTCCAAATTAGGGGAAATATTGAATCTCAAGAATTGATTAGTGATCTTCTCAAAACCATATTTCTCTGGCATGACATACAACCAGTGGGTACCATGGGTCAGGGGGAGACCTATCCCACAATCCCTGGTGTCTTGCTCTCACGACTCCAAGGCTCCTCCCTGTTATGATCCATGGATTTCTCCCACACAATTATTGGGCAGGTGGAAAATAAATAGAGAGACAGCCTCTAATAGTATACAATCCTTTAGAGGTTTATTCAGTTAAAAAAATTGCAGTATAATAAACACTACTGTGTAAGTACAAAATGGCCCTATGTGTATGCATAGAGATGGACACTGCCTAGAGCAGGGGTGTCAAACTCAATTTCATTGTGGGCTGCATCAGCATTATGATTGTCCTCAAAAGGGCTGGTTGTATCTGTAAGATTAGATGTCCAGCGCATCCCAAGAGCCTCCCCACCATCAGAAGTTAAGTCCCCTACTCTCCTTTACATCACAGTGCACCTCCTTTCCTTATGCTGCTGCTGGGAAGAAGCTGGATGCACCTCCTTTCCTTATGCTGCTGCTGGGAAGAAGCTGGATGCATTGCTTGAAAGCAGAAAGTAGGGGTCTGGAGGAGGACCAGAGGAGGGCTGGAGCTCTCCTGCAGCTGCAAGGTGCAAGGACCACATGAATTGGCCTGGAGGGCCGGATTCAGCCCATGTGCCTTGTGTTTGACACCGATGGCCTAGAGCCTGGCATTAGACATGTGCACACTGAAATATTTTGTTTCGGAATTTCGTTTTCGTCTGAAAAATACAATTATTTAGTTACTCCTGAAATTCATTTTTATTTATTTAGTTTTTTGTTAAAAAATGCATTCGTCCGAAAATCCAAATTAATTAAGGTCGAATCTGTCATTGAAGGCTCATGGTGTCTGTCAAAAGTTCAAAGAAGATTTGACAGAGAAGCTAAACTGTATGACTCCGTATAGTTTAGCTGCTCCATCGAATCTTCTTAGAACTTTCGACAGACACCATAAGCCAAAGATTCGAGGTTTGTATGTTTTTCGCTGTTCCGTCGAATCTTTGTCGTTCGTGTTGAATGTATATAGTGCAAACAGAAAATGGACTGGTGATAGTGATGACTGATCCGACAGGTAACAAGATAGGGTATATAGAATCTATATAGAATCTCAATCTATAATATAGAATCTATAATAATAAATCCCCCCCCCCCCACAACACAGGCAGCCTCTGAGGCTATCACATCACAACAACACTAGTATCACTATCAAGTCCACACCACTAACACAATAGCAGCAGATTATTATGAAAAAGTTAAGTTGAACTGTAGCTTGCTTCACTATTGTTCAGCTGCTGTGCTTATGCTTAATTGCTAAATGATTCAGGTTCTCTGACAAATGGACCAGCTAAGATTGACTGTCTTTTGAAATGATTCAGTGTTTGAGTCTAGCAATCGTAAGTGAAATAAGTTGGCTGTACGTGTATACTTAGTTCTAGCTATTTTACTGCTCCTCCTCTTTGGTTACAATCAGCCAATAACATTCATCATTATTTTTATTTTACTTCCCCCACCCAATTCCAGCAGTGATCTTTTCTCTCTCTGTCGAATCTTTTCTCTCTCTGTCAAATCTTTTCTCTCTGTCAAATCTTTTCTCTCTATGTCGATTCTTTTCTATCTAGAAAAACCTGGACTAATAGAGTTAAGGTTAGGCACATTTGACCACAGGTTTGATAGACACAGATTGTTATTTTCAGCGTCATGTCGAATCTCCTATCTATATCGAACTGTTGTCACAACAAAAATGAAAATAAAGCATTTATCTATGTTGGATCTTCCGTTTTTGGATTCTGCACTTTCGTTATCATTTGTTAAAACGATAACAAAAATACCTGAAATTCAGACGAGGATGCATTCGGACGAAAACGAATGCATATGTCTACCTGGCATGCGTTCCTCTCATTGGTCTGGAAGTGACGCACGGGAACCTCCGCTTGACCAGTGTCCATCTCTATGCATACCGAGAGGGCCATTTTGTACTTACACAGTGGCTTTTTGTATACTGCAGAATTTTTTAATGAATAAACCTCTAAGCCCCTGTACACACGGTCAGAGATTTCGACAACCAAATCAGTCGGATTTTGTCCGTTGGATCTTGTCCGAAACAGTTGCATACACACGGTCGGACTAAGTTGTCGAAAAATCCGATCATTCAGAACGTGATGACGTAATTTCGTTACGATGGGACTACGTTCAGGCTAGTAGCCAATAGCTTTGATGTAGGAATTTGATCTGAGCATGCGTGGCACTTGGTCCGATCAAAATTCTCTACACATGATCGGAGTATGTCCGATCGAACCAGTTGGTCGGGAAATATTTCCAACAAGTTGGAAAATTGGGTCCGACGGATATTCTGCCGGAATCAGTCCGATGCATACCACACACAGTCGGATTATCCGACGACACGGTCCGATAGGACACATTCCGACGGATTCTGCGACCGTGTGTACAAGGGCTAAAAGATTTTATACTGAGAGGCTGTCTCTCCATTTATTTTCACCTGCCAAATAATCGTGTGGGAGATCACTGTGGATCGTAACAGGGAGGAGCCTTGGATTCGTGACAGCAAGATACCAGGAATTGTGGGAAAGGTCCCCCCAAATTACGAACAAGCTTTGCTGACTTTCCTTGCAATAAGGATAGGAGGGCACCGATATCTGGTGCGTGCGGTGTAAAAACAATATAACACGTGGTGGAAAAAAGAGGGGAAACCTGAGAAAGAGGCCCAAAACCCTCAAGATTGCACTAAAGACTTTTTGCACTACGTCACTTTAACATAAATTATGTCATAATATATATAAATATGTCCTAATCTTTTGACACCGTTAATCTATGTTGTAGCAAATGCTGCCTAAGATTATTTTATTGTTGGTTAATTCTTTTGTTGGACTTAATAGACAGCAGCTGCACACTTCATTTTTACTTGTTTACCTAGGAAGTTGTTTCCTTTTTCCGTTCATATAAAAGCAATTGTTTACTGATATCAATAGGATTCTTGCACCTTGCAGAGAGGCTTGGGAGGCAGTGTTCCCTCAGATAGACAGGGATGACTGGGATGATCGTTGGGAAATTCATTTCTCCAGATTAGTATTGATCATCTTATTTATTACAAATTCCTGCATCGTATATATACCTCACTCCAACCAAATTGGCTAGGATCTTTCCCACTCAGCTGCTCAGTTGCTGGTGATTTAATTTCACCCATGGCAGACTTCCTACACATTTTTGGGACTGTGTGGCTAAATAAGGGTTTTGGCTGGAAGTTACTAAATATATAGAGAAGGTCACTACACTGTGTGAGGCCAGCTATTGAAGTGTGTCTCCTTGGACTTGTTGACACTCTGGTCCCTAAAAAAGTGACACATACTCTTTTGGCATTATTGTTTTTTATGCTAGGAAGCTGATAGTTCTGCTGATAGTTCTCTCCTGGAAAAAGTCTACTCCCCCTGCTGTTCCGGCCAGAAGACATTCATTAATAAAGCTCTCCCCTTGTATAAAGTCACGTATGCTAGCAGGGGCATACTCAATAAGTTTGATAAAGTTGGGGGCAGATGGACAAATAATGTGTCTACAGTGTCTGAATAATTTGAAATACCATGAAGCTCATGGTAGTTGCAGTGCCTTACATATGTAAAACTAAGTATTGATATTATGGGATTGTGTATTGAGCTAACCTGGGTGTGAGTTGGGTACCTGTGTACTGTTTCTAGGGTCTCTTGATCTTAAGTGCTGACATGTGCTCTGTAATGAGATCTGGGAGCCACTCAATGCCAAAATGTATGGATTTACATCTGTTATCTCTGTCCAGTGGGATCACTGTTATTACAGATTTGTATTAGCCTTGGAGTTGTACTAATGGCCTAGTGCTAAGGTCTTAAGTGTTATGTGTGCCATGTGTTGCCTGGTTGTCAGGCTGTCTTTCAACGTTCTGTTTGTTTTCTTTGAATTCTTATTGGAAAACTCAATAATATTTTTTTTATTAAAAAGGATGGGTAAGTAGACAACACCTCCACCACAGTGAATCCTTTACAGGCAAACTCTCACCTCTCTGTATTGACCCCCACAAAAAAGGTCCAACACTCCAACACTAAATTGACTCCTTAATCAACAAGGACTCTGACTCCTGGAGATTCTCATCAGCTCAGATAAGTGGATGGATGGATGATTCAGTGTATATTTACATGTTAAAAGACAATGAGTACCTATATAATCCTCACTGGTATTTTATTTAAAAATCAGAAAAATTGATAGCCAGTCATATTGATATCATCCAGGGGCTAAGCATGATTCATTTATGCTGTTCACTCCCCTTACACTTTATTACCTCCCACATGACCATCCAATTACAGCACCCAGAAAGCCCTACGGGTGGCGTCATCGGATGGTCACACCCCATGGCTATATAAGAGATGTCAGACAGCGGGCAACAACACAATGGAGGAAGACAGCAACAGAAGGACAACGGCTTTTTTTCTTTTAGTGGGTAACCAGCAGTGAGGAAGAAGACAGCAGTGAGAGAAGACTGCCCCAGGGGAAGACGGCACCAGGAGAAGACGGCACTGGGAGAAGACGGCAGCAGAAGAAGACGGCACCAGGAGAAGATGGCTCTTGTTTTTTTTTACATTTCACTGCTTTTTGGGGAATCTTTGGGAAAAGATTTTTAAACTGCAGTTAAATAAGGATTTTACTTACCTCATTTGATAACTTTCTTGAACTTTTTTCCTTTCTTCTATCTTGAGTAAAGAATGTTTTGAAGACCTAATATAACAACAATTGCACTCTGTAAAATGCCATGATTGGCCATATAAAAAAAAAAAGAAAACACTATCAGTAGCTTTTCTTTCTGTGAAAGAGAACATAAACATAAACATAGAATAAAGGGCCTAATGAGGAACAATTTCTCAGTAAGTCATCAGGAACCATTTCAAGCCCATTGCAGCCATTTAAAGTCCACCAAAAACACCTTAATTTTATCTTTCTCTTTGACTTCAATGCATTTTACCAAAATGGTAAAATTTCAATGGACTCTCTAAATTGTTCACTGAAAGCTTTGGTAAATGAAACAGTTCACTAATCTCAAATTATAAGTTTCTCTGGAGCAAGGATTGATGTGAATTATTATGTGTAATTTGTAAATCTTTTGATAGTGTACCACAATATTGTACAAACTATTATTTATTTAGAATTTTTTGTTTATAGCGCAAAAAATACAAAATGCAGAGGTGATCAAATACCACAAAAAGAAAGCTCCATTAGTGGGAAAAAAAGGACATACATTTTATTTGGGCACAGCGATGCACGACCGTGCAATTGTCAGTTAAAATAAGGCAGTGCCAGGAAGGGGGTCAATTTTCCAGAGGTCAAGTAGTTAAGCTTGCAAACTTTTACAATACATTTTATACACATACCCTTGGCCTTCCATGATTGTCTACCAGAGACTCTAAGTTCTTTTACCAGAGATTCTGTAATTCTTCCTTGTGCATATCTATTTTTTCTTTACTGTCATCTTCTCACAAATGGATGAGATATTCTGTAACATTGATAAAAATACATGACATTTGCATATATATATATATATATATATATATATATAGATAGATCTATATTGTGGCCTGTATATATAGATCTATATTGTGGCCTGTGGAATGGCTTAAACTGATATTATGATTTCCAATTTTTATTTTTTTATTTTGTTTTGTTTTTGCCTATCTTTCTCTCTCTCTCAGATATATATATATATATATATATATATATATATATATATATAGAGGGAGGGAGGGAGAGAGAGAGAGAGAGAGAGAGAGAGAGAAAGAGAGAGATAGGCTAAAACAAAACAAAAAAATTAAAATTGGAAATCATAATATAAGTGTAAGCCAGTTTGTAATAGCCCATAAACAAAAGTGTTTTCTTTTCTTAACTTTGATAATTTACTTGTGTCAACATTATGCTTCAAGATCTCCAGAAGATGACTAAAGCTTAAAATGAAATAGAAATCCTTAGACACATATGAGCCATTGGACATCTTTTAAAAAGAATAAAACAAGAAACTTGGGAAAGAAAGCAGAAAAATATCGTATTTATTGGTGTATAACAAGCACTTTTTTCCCCTTAAAATCAGGAGAAAATTGTTGGTGCGTGTTATACGCTGAACCGCTGCCTCGGAGGGAAAGAAGGGAACGAGTGCCACCGAAATAGACAGAGCCGAGTGTACTGTGTACTCATCTAGGCTCGGCTCCACTCGCAGTCACACCCAGTCCCGCCTCCTAGCATTTATGTCACGCCATTGGACTGGTGTTGTGTCATTCGAAGGAGCCAGGCATGGGGCGGGACTGCGAGATGCGCCGAGAGGTGCCGAGTACACAGGACATCTGGCTCTGTATATCTCGGCGGTGCTCATTCCCTCCTAAATTGAGTACCAGTAACAATTTAAAACCAATCATGCCTCAATTTTGGGCAAGGCTGTAGATGGACACTGTTGGGCAAGGCTGCAGATGGACACTGATGAGTCTGCAATGATGGACAAGGCTGCATATGGACACTGATAAGGCTGCATTGATGGGCATTTAAAATGTAAGTTTTTTTCCTTAAACTTCCCTCCTAAAAGTTTTTTTCCTTAAACTTCCCTCCTAAACTTGGGTTGCGTGTTATACGCTGATAAATACAATATTTAAAATCGAGCAGTGCTGGTGGTGGTGACAGGAATGGTACATGAAAAAGACCACAATCATGAAAAAAAACATTTTTACTGTGTTGCATTAACTGGGCGTCCAGCAGCTATCCATGAAGGAATTGTGAAAAAAAATCATTTTTAACAATGTCTACAAAGTTGGTATGCTCATTAGTATGGGTTTGACATTATGGTGTTTGGCCTATGCTGGGTCATCCTTCTACCTTTGTTTTGATATGTTTTTGATTCTGCAGGGTATTTGGATACACTCAAAATAATAACATTAGGCAAAATTGTCACTTTCAGCAGAAAGATATCATATGCCCAATGCTCCACCCCCCCCCCCCCGCCACCCTCACCCAGGGGCGGATCCAGAGACTGGTCTCGGGAGGGGCACTGACAGAAAATACTTTTTTGGGGGGCAATGGCTGATGTTGGCACTTCAATCATCACATCACCATTTGTGTTATGGTGTCAGGATAATTGAAACACATTATTCTATTATTACATTGTTATAGAAAATTAAATAGTTCAACTCACCATAATACAGAATCAGTGGGAGCCCCGAGTGTGTCATCTGCCACCGTCGCCTGCCACCAGACGCAGATTGTCACTTGTCACACGTTGCAGATTGTCCACTTGCCATATCACCTGCCACACATTCCGGATTGTCACTTGCCATGTCCCCGGCCACACGTTGCAAATTGTTCACTATCACCTGCCACACATTGCAGATTGTCCACTTGAAATGTCACCTGCCACAAATTGTAGATTGTCACCTGCCCCATGTTGCAAATTGTCCGCCTGCCACGTCATCGGCCACCCATTGCAGATTGTCCACTTGCCACGTTACCTGCCACCCATTGTGGTTTGTCACTTGCCACACATTGCAAATTTTCCACTTGCCACGGCACCTGCCACCCATTGTGGATTGTCCACTTGCCACCTCACCTGCCACACATTGCGGATTGTCCACTTGCCACGTCACCTGCCACCCATTGCGGACTGTCCACTTGCCATGTCACCTGCCACTCGTTGCGGATTGTCCACTTGCCACATCACCTGCCACCCATTGCGGATTGTCCACTTGCCACGTCACCTGCCACCCATTGTAGATTGTCCACTTACCACGTCAACTGCCACCCATTGCGGATTGTCCACTTGCCACGTCACCTGCCACCCATTGTGGATTGTCCATTTGCCACGTCACCTGCCACAAGTTGCGGATTGTCCACTTGCCACATCACCTGCCACAAGTTGCAGATTGTCTACTTGCCATGTCACCTGCCACACATTGCAGATTGTCCATTTGCCACGTCACCTGCCACAAGTTGCAGATTGTTCACTTGCCACATCACCTGCCACAAGTTGCAAATTGTCCACTTGCCATGTCACCTGCCACACATTGCGGATTGTCCATTTGCCACATCACCTGCCACAAGTTGCATATTGTCCACTTGCCACATCACCTGCCACAAGTTGCAGATTGTCCACTTGCCACATCATCTGCCACAAGTTGCGGATTGTCACTTTCCTGCTAAGGTGGGGAATGGGGATTGTCATGTTTATACAGTGATCAGAGCTAGCCACTGATTACTGTATAAATGTCACTGGCAGGGGAGGGGTTAACACTAGGGGGCGATCAAGGTGTTAAATGTGTTCCCTCACTGTGTGTTATAACTGTGGGGGGATGGGACTGACTGGGGAAGGACACATATCGCTGTTCCTACTTAGTAGGAACACATGATCTGTCTCCTCTCCCCTGACAGAAGCAGGATTTGTGTGTTCACACACATAGATCCCCGTTCTGGCTCTGTTGGGAGCGATCATGGGTGCCCGGTTGATACCAGGCAGCCACACGCATTGGCCCAGGGGACACACTGGGGGCGCATACCTGCCATAAAACTGCGGTGGCTGGTCGGCAAGTAGTTATTATCTTTTTTAACCACTTCAACCCCGGAAAAATTGACCCCCTTCCTGACCAGAGCACTTTTTGCGATACGGCACTGCGTCAGTTTAACTGACAACTGCACGGTCGTGCGATGATGCACCGAAACAAAATTGTTGGGTTTTTTTCTCACAAATAGAGCTTTCTTTCAGTGGTTTTTGATCACCTCTGTGGTTTTTATTTTTTGCGCTATAAACAGAAAAAGTGCGACAATATTGAAAAAAAGCAATATTTTTTATTTTTTGCTATAATAATTATCCCCAAAAAATATATAAAAAAACTTTTTTTTCCTCAGTTTAGGCCGATATGTATTCTTCTACATATTTTTGGTAAAATATAAAATTCGCAAAAAACATTTATTGATTGGTTTGTGCAAAAGTTATAGCATCTACAAAATAGGGGATAGATTTATGGCATTTATATTATAATTTTTTTTTTATTAGTAATGGCAGTGATCTGTGATTTTTATTGTGACTGCGACATTATAGCGGACACATCGGACAATTTTGACACTATTTTGGGACCATTGTCATTTATACAGCAATCAGTGCTATAAAAATGCACTGGTAACTATATAAATGACACTGGCAGGGAAGGGGTTAAACACTAGGTGGCGATCAAGGGGTTAAGTATGTCCTAGGGAGTGATTCTAACTGTGGGGGGGATGGGCTATCTAGGAGTTGACAGTGATAACTGCTCCCAATGACAGGGAGCAGTAGATCTCTATCATGTCACTAGGCAGAATGGATAGAATATTGTTTTTGGGTTTTCTTTTCTTTCTTGTATGTCAAGAAAAAACAATAAACAGTTTGAACACAAAAATAAATAAACAAAGGCTGACATGATAAAGGTCTCATGCAGCTAATAAAGTCTAACAATGCTCTGCCACTGTGCAGCAGAAATTTCTGTAGTACATCACTGCACCCACTTCCTTTTGCCAGTAATCTGATGGTCGTGGAACTTTTCTGCTTTGGATGCTGGAAAATCTACTACAGGCTCCTTATCACCTGCTACAAAAAGTTAAAAATGCCAATACTGTGAACCTTTTACATCACCAAAAAGATTCAAAACTGCCTAGATTGTTTGGATATGGCTGATGATGTAGGAAGCAGAGAGAGGAAATTAGACACAGGAAGTACATGACTACTTTTGTCCTACCCTAAATGTGCAATGTGTGTGTAACTGCGAGAGATTAGAGAAACATCAGTTACCAGTAAATTGTTTGAATGTTCAAATTTTTTGCATAGGTGCAGTGTTTAACCACTTGCTTACGGAGCACTTAAACCCCCCTCCTGTGCAGACCCTCCTGCGCGGGCAAACAACACTGTACCCACATTTTTATCATTTATTTCCCACAAATAGAGCTTTCTTTTGGTGGTATTTGATCATCTCTGTGGTTTTTATTTTTTGTTAAAAAAAATTTAAAAGACCAAATTTTTAAATGAAAAATGTATATTTTTTTATATTTTGTTATACAATTTTGCAAACAGGTAATTTTTCTCCTTCATTGATGTATGCTGATGAGGCAGCACTGATGGGCACCGATAGGTGGCAGTGATGGGCAGGGATGGGTGGCAATAATGGGCACTGATCTGCACTGGTTGGTTACACTGATAGGCAGCACTGCTACTTGGCACAGATTGTCACCACTCATGGGCATTGATAGGTGCCACTGGTGAGTACTGTGGGCACTGGCAGGTGGCAATGGCAGGTGGCACTGGCAGGAGGTACTGGTGGCACAGATAAGGCAAAATTGCCTCTTTCTCTTTGGGACTGATGTCCCTTGCAGATAAGCCGTTGATTGGCTTTTTTTTTCTCCTCACGCTGTCAGCGTGAGGAGAAAAAAAACGATTACCGAGCTTTTGTTTACATCATGTGATCAGCTGTCATTGGCTCCAGGATGGCCCCTTACTCGGATCTGTGATCACCCGAGTCTCAGTGACTCAGTGATCACAGCGCAGTGTGATCACAAGTGTTCCCACAATGCAGTGATAATGAAGTGTGATATGGAGTTGCACAGCCTCACAATATTGAACTATAATCAAAACAGTTAAAACAAGTAGGTAAATAAACAATAACAAAAGTGCGAAATTATTCCATCAATATCAAAGTCCAATATATAGTACAAATAATAATGAATAAAGTGAGTTCATAGAGGTAGCTGAAATAAATCCAATCTTCAAATGTGACAAATGGCAACTACCTTCATCTCCTCGAGAATCATACACATGGGTAAATGAGTTTCCAAGGTACTCCAATGATCTCCAGTTTAAAAAAATAGATACCCAGTGTAATATAGTGCTGGTCACTTTAACCACTTAAGGACCGCCGCATGGCAATGTACGTCGGTGCAATGGCACTGACAGGCACAAGCACGTACGTGTACGTGCTCGCCTTCCAGCGGGTGGGGGGTCCGATCTGACCCCCTCCCGCTGGATGCGGCAGTCCGTTTCGCTGCAGGAGTGATCCGGGATGAGGGGATGGTCGTTGGTTTCTGGCCACCCCCTCTCGATCGCTCCTGGCGAATGAGAAGCTTCCTCCCACTGTGTATAGTAAACACAGGCAGGGAGGAAGTGATGTCATTCTCCTCGGGGCAGTCTTTTTGACCGGACTACGAGGAGAAGTGAAAGTAAGTGTGCACTAACACTACACTAACACGTAGGCACACACATGCACACAAACCCCCCCCCCCCCGATCCTTGGGGTGTCTACTTTCCAAAATGGGGTCATTTGGGGGGGTTTGTACTGCCCTGCCATTTTAGCACCTCAAGAAATTAGATAGGCAGTCGTAAATTAAAAGCTGTGTAAATTCCAGAAAATGTACTCTAGTTTGTAGACGCTATAACTTTTGCGCAAACCAATAAATATACGCTTATTGACATTTTTTTTACTAAAGACATGTGGCTGAATAAATTTTGCCCTAAATGTATGACTAAAATTGAGTTTATTCGATTTTTCTTATAACAAAAAGTAGAAAATATCTTTTATTCTCAAAATTTTCGGTCTTTTTCCATTTATATCGCAAAAAATAAAAATCGCAGAGGCAATCAAATACCATCAAAAGAAAGCTCTATTTGTGGGAAGAAAAGGACGCAAATTTCATTTGGGTACAACATTGCATGACCGCGCAATTACCAGTTAAAGCAGTGCAGTGTGAAATTGTAAAAAGACCTCTGGTCCTTAGGCTGAAAATTGGTCCGGGCTGAAGTGGTTAAGATGCTTATGGTCCCTTTAAACCTCCACTGCATCCGCTCAGCAACATGATAGAGTAAAGGAAAACATGCCTCCCATAGTGTAAAATTGTATGTGACAACACTTTAGTTAAATTAGAAAGACTCTCACATTTAAGAGTCTTATATTTATTCAAAAAGTGCATGTAATGGTTAGTATACTCAGCAAAGCATGGTGTCACATACCCGACGGTTGAGCCTGAAGTGCAGAGGGAAGCCTTCTCATACAACCCCTGCTCAGGAACTATCGATGTTGTATTAATGGCCACAAGAACGTGGCGATACCAGACTGGAGGCAGCAGAAAGCAGGGACCAGGCAGTTGCATGCAGAGAAGAGGAGATACAGGGTGTGTGGTCAGACAAGACGGGTTGGTAACAGATAATCAGATGCCGACATAGACAACAAGCAGCGAATGATCAGGATGCAGGCAAGGTTTGGCAGCAGGATATCATGAAGCGGAGAGATTAAAGCAGAGTCAACAAGGCAAGCCGGGTCAAGATAATGAATCGCAATCGTAGTCAGTGTAAGCCGAGTCAAACCCAGGAATCAAATAATGATCACAGGAACAGGTATACAGGGTACAAGCTGCAGATCAGACAGCAAAGTCTTAGTGGACTTGTTGCCCTTATAAATGGCATTTGGCGTCAATGCTTATTGGTGTGTGTGCATTTGCATTCATGAATGCGATGTGTCTGACAGGATGGGCACTTGGGGAATCATGTCTGCACATACGCATTAGCATTGAGCACCAGCATCACTTCTGGTCACGGGGCCCTATGCGTTGTGTCACGTCACATGACATTCACACTATTGTTATTGTTTATTTACCTATTCATTTTCACTGTTTTTGATTATATTTATATGTTGTGAGGCTGCTCAACCCAATATTACACTTAATTTTTACTGATATAATAATGGATTGGATTAAAATGCATCCATTTTCATTCAGCTGTAGGTGGATTAATATTATCAACCAACTTCAAAAAAGTCTCACGCCTCACCATTAACACTACTCCCAAACAAACAACATATGAAACTGGTCCCACATATGCATGTTATTCGAGGAATGTCCCAGTACAGTGAAACAGAGCAAGTATTCAGTAGCATGGCTTTTCAAGCAGTTGTTAGAACTCACAGAATGAATAAATCTGTTTACTTAATAATACTCTGGTAATCCACTGAAATTTGTAAAAAAAAAAAAAAAAAACACAGATTATTGTCCAAAAATCTTTTTTTTTCTTAGAGGGCATTAGCTATTATGTTATACTTTCAAAAAAATACTATACTTTAAAATAAAGATAATGTACAGTATATAAAGCTGTAAGTCTATATCAAACCTTTCATTGAGCACTGATAGAATGGTAGGAAAGCTCCCCCACCCCTAATCCTGCTGAAACATACCCACTACTGTGAAAGACTTTGTTTGATGTAATATTGATGATTAATGAGGTGCAATAGGCCTTAAAATGGTAACAGGTTTGGATTTTTTTTTGGAAAAAAAGCACAGACAGCACAGATGGGAAAGCACAGATATTCAGAGGTACATCAAAAGAAGATCCACTCTCGAAGTTTAATGCTGTTTATAAATTAATTGTCTGTTTAAAGGCTAAATCATTGAAACAATCTTTATCTCTGATCAAGGATTTGGCAGTAAAACAAATAATAAATAAACAGATTAATTCATTTTGTCAGTTTTATCAAACACTTGAAAAGTCATGCTACTGAATACTTGCTCTGTTTCACTGTACTTGGACCAACCACCTATTTAAAGTCATAATAATAATAATAATAATAATAATAATAAATAAAATAAATAATAAATTCAGAAGGTTTTTTTTGTCTTATTGCATGCTATGCATTAAGATAAAAAGCCTTCTGTGTGCAGCAGCCCCCCTCATACCCAAGTGAGCCCCATCTCTGTCCAGTGATGTCCTTGAGTGCCTCACCCCTCTGGGACTCTTTCTCCTGATTATCTGAGAAAAAGCAGTGGGGCGCCAGTAGCTCCTGCTGCTGTCAATCAAACTCAGCCAATCAGGAGAGGGAGAGGGCAGGCCAAACTGCAGCTCTGTGTCTGAATGCATACACGAAGCTGCAGCTGGGCTCGGGTGCACCCATAGCAAGCTGCTTACTGGGGGGGCACTCAACAGGAGGGAGGGGCCAGGAGCTCAGCCAGGGACCCAAGAAGTGGAGGATCTGGGCTGCCCTGTGAAAAACCACATAGAAGGTAAGTATAACATTCTTGTTATTTTAATAGAAAAAAAAATGAGTCTTTACAATCACTTTAAGTTACTATGATTTCTTAACAGTGGGTGGAAGCGAGACAAAAACATGTGAAAAAAACCCTACATCAATTCTTTTTTCTTAAATTATTGTTTTTTCTAAGCCCTAACTATAGTAATTAAGGAGAAAAATATACAATATACTAAATATTCCCTTTAAGCTACATTACACAGATTTTCCCTAGGAAATGAAATATTATCTGTCAATGTAGATACACAGCTAAGGTGGTTCTTTTTTTCTGCCCTACTACCATGTGCACAACAGCCATTTCATTTTTTCATGTCTGAATGACCTTTTCAGAAGGCTGCCAATAGCATAAAGAGCTTACTTTTGCCTAGTTTAATTTCTAGTCAAAGCTGAATTTGCAGTGAAATGAGAAATGTAATCTCAAAATAATATCCCAGAAAAAAAGTTACTAAAATGTAAAATGTAAGCAAATGTGAATGAGAGTAATGGAGTCAGGGCTTGTACCTGAACCGTGTTATTTTTCATATGCTTGCCATAGTAGTTGTGTGTATAACACCATCTACCTATCATTATGTGCAGTATACGTGTATGAGGTTAATGAAGTTTGCAACTCTGGAAACTCAGGGGTGGTGCTCAAAATTTAAATTAATTATACAAGTCTTTTTTCCCAAGATGTAAAACTGTCACTATTAAACTTCAATTTTCTGTTCTCGCTACAAAATACAACCCTTTCTTATGACTTCCAAATTTCTTGCAGCAGAATTCAACAGTAGTTTTCCAACTGTGTTTACCAGATGGAAGCCTCTTGAGTAACACTGAGAAGAAATTTCTGCAAAATTCCTGAATTCCATCTCAGCAAACATTTAGCGAAGCAGAAATTGTAAAATGTTGGTCATTGAGCAGCTTGAGTGAAATTAATGTAATTTTTGGTTCCCCTTTTTTATTGGGGGGTATATTTAGAGTTGTTTAGGGTATTTATTTTAATGATCTTTGTTTGGGTTTTCTTTTTGTGTGTGTGTGTGTGTGTGTATTGTTGAATTGCATTTTTTCTTATGTGTTTGTCTATTTTTCTGTCTGTGAAAAAATGTAAAATAATGAGGCTGTTGCACCCTTTAGAAAACCTTAAAACTACTTAATTAAAATTTTCCCATTGACTCCAATGCATTTTGCCAAAATGACAAAATTTACCCACAATTTTGGACAAATTAAGCCTTTCGATTTCATCTATTTTTGAGAGAATTTTCTTCTTGTGAAAACACTAGCTACCTGACTGTCTCTGGCTTTGATAGTTTTCTAATCAATAATCCACAGCAAGCATACCCATCAAGAGTTGGGATCTGATTGCTGTATATTTGTGCCAGGTCAGTGATTCAAAAGGTATTGATTTAATTGAAGCTCTCAATTTTATAATATGATCAGAGATGGCAGCCTGTATATTTCTCTTAAGATAGTTTTCATAAAAAATGTAAAAGAAGGTGACAACTGTTTAAAAGAACACTACACATGCATTGATGTATCTTTTTTTCCCACACAAAATGTAAATGAATGCAGACTTTCCAGTAAAAAGTAACGTTTATTAAATATATTAAAACCCTCTCCCCTAATAGCAACATGAATGTAAAAAAAAAAAAAAAAAAAAAAAACTCAAGGGAAAAAATGTATTAAAGCAGTATTAAACCCAAAAGCAAACATGTATTATATTGCAGTTTACCAATTCTTAGATGTGATGGCTTTTTCTATTTTCATCTGGTGATTCAACTAGCAAATCTATTGTTTTTCAAAAGCCCACGCTCTCCAGCAGAATATATCAGTTTACATGGATGAGACAATCCATTTCATATTTAATATGATCAGCTTATTTTTTAATCATGCAAAACCTATATCCAAAAAGGAAAAAAACGATTTGCTGTAACTGATTATAAATGATAAAGTGTGAGCTGGAGTTTGGATTCAATTTGTCTAGTATTTTTAAGTTTGCTAATACATTTAACAATGCCCCCCCCCCCTCCAGCCCAACTAATAATGCTGCTGTCTGCTGTGCCCCCTGTGCTCATTCATGCAATGTTGTATCTCACTAATATGGGAAGTGTGCTACTGGCCAGATCACCAGGTGAAAACAGAGGGGAAATAAGCCAAAGAAAAGAAAGCAAATGCAGCCAACACATCTATAGATTGGTAAGCTGAAATATAATACATTATGGGTTTTGGGTTTAACACCACTTTAAATATACTAATTTCTTTACTTCAGCTCCCATAGTGCAGAAAATGACTGGAAGGAGGCACTAAAATATTACGTGGACCATGTTTTTTTACTATAAGCTCCACTTTAAATAAAGCAACTGAACCAGATAAGATCCATTATCATGTGATAATAAAAAAATATATTTTTTGGAATTGATTAATTACTATATTCTGATGCTCCCTTTTATCAATGACAGTCCCACAAAACTTGCAACGTTCGGGACTACGTTGTGGCTAGTAGCCAATAGCTTTGGTCTTGTAATTTGATCTGAGCATGCGTGGCACTTTGTCCTATCGGAATTCTCTACAAACGATCGGACAAAGTCCAATCGGATCATGTTGTCAGAAAATTTTATATCCAGCTCTCAAACTTTGTTGGTCAGACATTCCAACGGAAAAAGTCAGATGGAGCCCACACAGGGTCGGATTATCCGACAATACGGTCCGATCGGACCTTTTCTGTCTGAATGTCCGACCGTGTGTAAGGGCTTACGGGAGTGAATTTCCCTTCCTAGGGGTAGATTTCCTTTCACTTCCTGTTGTCTCCCTCCGTTTGTAAGTAGGAGTCGTTTGTAAGTCGGATGTTTGTAACTAAGGGACCACCTGTACACAGCATGTATCTGAAAGAGAATTCCCTACCAGGGTCATTTTGGATGAACTCAACTATGTCAAAATTAAAATGACCAAAATAAATTTAGGTTCTCAAGAGTATAAAACAATTTGAAAGCAACATTTGCCTCTCATATTTGCACACATTTGTGGACCAGAGTTTTCATTTTTGATTTTTAAGGAAATTTTTTTTTACCTTTCTTTTTTTTCTTTTTTATGCAACTTTTAGTCAAAAACATAACAAAACACACCTTTTTTTTGTATTTTCACCAGTGTTCCTATATCTTGTATAATAAATCCTGTATAATACTACCTGCAGATAAAAAATATTAAAAAAAACATTAAAATCCATCTCACAATCCCCTGCATTTACAAGAAAAAAATCAGATTTTTATTTTAAAAAGGGGGTGAGATTTTAGCACTATTTTACTAAACGTACTACAATAAATAAAGACTGCTCACAAAACTGCATGAGTTTAAATAGCAAAATAGAACATGCTGTTTAGTAAATGTATCCCAATTAATAATGTACATTAAAAAATATATATTTTTAAAGGTAAATGTAATGCCAATATTCTAATATTTTTATTCAACTATTCAGAAGTGACCATCTGTGTGCTTTGTATTCTTCATTATCCATTAACATAAAAAAAATTTGAAAAAAACTATTAGCATACATAGCACCATTCATATTAGTGTCTTTCACTGTGAAGTTGTGACACAAAGAACAATGACAATTTAGTTAAAGTCTCTAAACCGGTTTTTGAAGATTTTGAGGTTTCGAACTATGGGCCAGGAGCATTAGAACAGCCAATAGAAGGTTGAGGTTCTCTTTAGCTCTCTCATAAAAGGGAAGGGTTCAGAGCAGCCATAGGGTAATTGGACTTTGTTGCAGGAAAAGCTGACAAACTACAGATGAGATGTCAGGGTCAGTTAGGAAGTTGTTATTTCATTTTCTTATTATTAGGTCCTTTTTGTCTTTCATTTTATTTTGTGGTTGATTTGTGATCAGTAGTCCCTTTTAGTTTTAATATTCACAGCAAACATCTTTTTTTAGAATTGTCTTTAAAATAAACATGTTTTTCTTTCAGGGGTTGGTATTTTGGGGGTTTCATTTATATTGGAGGTATATTGTTTATGTTGTCTGGTGATAGGATTTTTTTTAAGTTCAAGGTGCTTAATGTAGAACACACGTTACTGGCCATCTGTTCATGGAGCTGCCTTTTGTCCGCAGTACACCACTGCATCATTTGAAAGAGAAAACGAAGTGTAAGAACAGTGTGCACCCAAACTGGCTCACATTATATCACTCACATTCAGTTTAACTTCTTATTCCAACAGATAAAATAAAAGTTAGGCGTAACCAGTTGGACCTACTACTTATAAATAAAATTGCCCTGCTGCTGGCTAATTTTACACTGTTGTATCTACTCCTTTATCTCAATTCTTGTAGTAAAGCTCAGTCTGTGCTTTTTGTCTCTAGTCAATTTTGGCCTAGCCTTGCTTATTAAATTTGTTCTGCTGCTGGCCAATTTTACACTACTGCATTATCTGTGGTCTCATAAAGTGGTTGCAAACTCTTATGCCCCATACACACGGTCCAAATTTCAGATGGAAAGCATGCGATCGGATTGTGTTGTCGTAAATTCCGATCATGTGTGGGCTCCATCTGACTTTTTCCATCGGAATTCCTGACACACAAAGTTTGAGAGCTGGATCTAAAATTTGCCGACAACAAAATTCGATCATTTAAATTCCGTTCATGTGTAGACAAATCCAGCGCACAAAGTGCCACACATTTTCAGAATAAATTACGAGATAAAAGCTATTGGCTACTGGCCAGTTTATAATCTGTCCATACGTGATATACGTCACCTCGTTCTGATCGATCGGATTTTCCGACAACTTTGTGCAACCGTGTGTATGCAAGACAAGTTTGGGCCAAAATCCGTCAGAAAAAATCTGACGGATTTTGCCGTCCGAATGTCCGACATTGCGTACAGGGCATTACACACCACTTTTCCCTACAGGTAAGCCTATAATAAGGCTTACCTGTAGGTACTGGAAATATCTCCTTTACCATATACGCTTGTGCCAACGTCATCGGCGCACGTGCACTGAAAAAAGGGCACAATGCCCGAAATTTAAAGTAGTTATAAAGTCTTACTTTTTTATTTCAATGCATTCTATTAGGATAAAAAAACCTATTGCATGTAGCCTGCCCCTTACACTTATGTGAGCTTAATATTGATCCAGTGCTGTGCACAAGAGCAGAGGCTCTCTCCACTCTCTCCCCCCTCATTGGTTCAGAGACAGCAGTGGGTGCCATTGGCTTCCACTGCTGATGGTCCATCTGCAATGACGAGGGACAGGGCTGAGCAGCATAGACACAGAGTTGGCTCTGGAGCGATCCCACAAGAGTGCCCCAATATCAAGCGGCTTGATATGATGGGCACTCGGCAGGGAAGGAGCCATTAGTGCCACTGGGAAGGGGGGGATTGGGGCTGCTCTGTGTAAAACCATTGCACAGAGCAGGTACTGTAAGTAAAGCATGTTTGTCATTTTTTTAAATAAAATGTTATCCTCTACAATCACTTTGACAACAAGATCCCCCCTTCGGGACTTAATAGGATTGTAGAATGTTAAACAAGATTCTCCAAACCCTTGGCAAATCAACCTCAGGCAGATTGACTCCACACTAAACATGGCAACAATATATAAACTCTATAGAGATGAACTTGTCTGGATTATATTCTTAGTAACACAAGAGAGCAACATACCTCCCAACTTTTTGAGATGAGAACAAGGGACACATTAGGCTTATTTGTAGGCAAAAGACACACACCCTGCCACACCCCCTTAAAAGTGAATTAAACAAAAAAAAAAAAAAAGATTTAAACCCACAAGGGCTTTTATTTTTCCACTACTATTCCTTTATACTGGCTTTTGATATTAAAAAGGTGCAGCAATTTAGAAATTGGATGAAAGGTTTAGCACTTGGAAACACTTTTTGAAAGATATATATTGCATTTTACCTACAACTATATAGATCAGACCAAAATGAGGGGAAAATGGGGAGGAAAGAGAGACAGAGAGACTTTGTTCCAAATCAGGGACAGTCCCTTGAAATCTGGGAGAGTTGGGAGCTATGTGTCAACAATAACTAATCAATACACAAAGTACCATCACTAATATAGAGAGATTTAGCACATTAATAGTGCATACACTGCTAGCACTTTTATATATATATATATATATATATATATATATATATATACATACATACACATACACACACACACACACACGCACATGCGTGTGTGCGTGCATGTGCGTGTTTGTGTGTGTGATACTGTCCATGCAATAATTTCACATTGAAAGCATGCATCTAATTAGGTCAGGCTTCTGAAAGGTGTTTTCACTTTAGACAAAACTCATGCGAGTACCCAAAAGCAATATTAAAAACATACATTTAATGAGATTCTAGGACCTAGAGACTGGTTTATTTTAGATTTGTTTTTAGAAAATAATTTATTCTGGGACCATTATTGCTTTTCCTATTATTCGTTTTCTTTGCTTCAGCAATGCTGCCACCTACAGGACTTATTTCTTCATCACAGGTAATTTCACAATCTAATCAAAGCAAGATGCAATAACTTTCTACATAGATAACCATGATTGGCTTATTTTAACAAACATTATAACTGAAAGAAAATCTCTTTTAAATTATAAAACTGTATTTTTATTGCACAAACTATTAAATAGATTTAAGCATTTGTAATGGCTTATGCAATTCTAGAATTTAAGAACCAGTAGCATACTAGCATTTTATAAGATCAGAAATAAGCACAATTATATTAATATAATATGTAAATAAGCATTAAATATCGAATAATTAGAAAAAGTAGGCTGCCATCTCCAACATGAAGTCAATGAATAAATACAGTCTTAGTCTCGGTTAACACGTATGCAAGTCTGATGCAGTTCTGATGCCTTCAGAACTGCATGTCAAGTGAAAAAAAAATTGATTCCTATGAAGGCTGTTCACAGAGTAGATGCGATCTGATTCTGGTTGAAAAAAAAAGGGCCCTGTGTGCAAGTTTAGTGTGGAGCGGTGCAATTTTAAGCTCTATAGCCTGTGAGAATCGCATCTGAAAAGCACAAATCGCTCGGCAAAATCACATTGCACAAGCTGATACTCCAAATCGTATGTAAAATCATACCACATTGCACCACATCAATGTGAATCTGGGCTAAACCTATATTACACATGGCTGTAAATATATATTTATTTAAATATATTGAGAACACTGATAGGAAGCACATGTGAATAAAGGTGCTCACAACAAAGATCAGTTCAATAATCTTAAAGATCATACAAATAGGATGAAAGCAGGTTACAGCACACATTTCCTGCTTATTAAAGCGGGCTTCCACCGACGTTTTTTTTCTTTTTTCGTCTTAATCATCATAAGTAACTATTCTAATTTATTTACTTACTTGTATCAGTTCTTACTGTGTCGTGCATCCGTTTTTCGCCTGCAAAAATTATTTAGAAAAAGTCTCCGGACGTTTTCCATTTTGCCTGTGGGCATGTGAAGCCCACAGGCATTGTCTTCCGGGACACAGTGCAGCTAATGTCCCAGCATGCACCGCCCGTCTAATCTGCGATCTCGCGCATGCGCAGATTATACCGCTCAAGCACTGACAACAGCGAAAACTTGAGCCTGGGCGCCGTACAGACTCCTGGGAAATAAAAACAACGATCCCAGGAGCCCCTGCGGCCGACAGGAAGAACTGACCTGCCGCTGAAGCCCCGCCTATATCCACAGCAGCACCGCCCCTTTCCAGAATCTCCAGGGGCAGGAGATTTGAAACAAGAAGAAAACAGAAGAAGACAGCAGCAAGGTAAGGGGGATATCTAGCAATCAGGGAAGGGGGGGATCACATAGGCATAGGACTAGGAATTCGGGTGGAGCTCCGCTTTAAAGAAAACACATTTGTTACATTATTGGCAGCAATTTGAGCTGTCAGACAGCCCCTTGTCAGGTCAAATAGAAATATACAAATATATAGTTTCAATATTAATCTGACTAACTGAAAATGATACAATGTTCAAATGCTTTAATTCTTTCAAACTCTTTTACCAGCATAAAAATTAAAGCACAAAATACAGTGATGAGAAATGAAGAGGCGTTTTCTCCAAAACGTAAGCACTTTAGCCCGGGAAGGTTTAACCCCGTAATGACCAGGCCATTTTTGGGATACGGCACTGCGTTACTTTAACTGACAATTGTGCAGTCATGAGACGCTGTACCCAAACAAAATTGATATCCTTTTTTCTCACAAATAGAGCTTTCTTTTGGTGGTATTTGATCATTTTTTATTTTTGCAATATAAAAAAACAAAAAAAAACAACAATTCTGAAAAAAAACAATATTTTTTGCTTTCTGCTATAATACATATCCAAACAAAAAGTAAAAAAAAAAGAATTTCTTCATCAATTTAGGCCAATATGTATTCTTTTACATATTTTTGGTAAAAAAAAATCCCAATGAGCATATATTGATTGTTTTGCGCAAAACTTATCTAAAAACTATAGGATAGAATTATCGACTTTTCATTTTTTTTTTTTATTGTTTTTACTGATAATGGCTGCGATCGGCAATTTTTTGCGGGACTACGACATTGCAGTGGACAGATCTGACAAGTGAGAATTTTTGGGGATCAAGTGACACCAATACAGTCATTAGTGCTAAAAATAAATAAAAAAATGTGCTGATCACTGTATAAAGGACACTGCCAGGGAAGGGGTTAACATCAGGGGTGATCAAAGGGTTAACCGATTGTCGGCAGCCTCACGCCAATATATGTCGGCAGAAGGGCTCGAACAGGCAAACTAACGTACCAGTACGTGGCCCTTTAAGAGGCGGGTGCATGCGCCGCCGGTGGCGCCCATGCGCTCGCGGCAAGCTCCGTGAGTCAGGATAACCACAATCGTCTCACGTGGAGGAAGAACGGGGAGATGCTAATGTAAACAAGCATCTCCCTGTTCTCCCTAGTGACAGTGTCACTGATCTCTGCTCCCTGTGATCGGGAGCATAGATCAGTGATGTGCCACGCATAGCCACGCCCCCCCACACAGTTGGAAACACTCCCCAGGACACACTTAACCCCTACACTGCCTAGTGGTTAACCCCTTCACTGCCAGTGTAAATACACAGGAATCAGTGCATTTGTATAGCATTGATTGCTGTATAAATGACAATGGTCCCAAAAATGTGTCAAAAATGTCCGACGCCATAATGTCACAGTCAGGATAAAAATCTTTGATCACCGCCATTAATAGAAAAAAATATTATTAATAAAAATGCCATAAAACTATCCCCTATTCTGTAAACACTATAAATTTTGCGCAAACCAATCAATAATCGCTTATTGCGATTTTTTTACCAAAAATATATAGAAGAATACGTATCGGCCTAAACTGAGGAAAAAAATTGTTTTTTTTTATATATATATATTTTTGGGGGATATTTATTATAGCAAAATGTAAAAAATAATGCATTTTTTTCAAAATTGTTACACTTTTTTGTTTATAGCACAAAAAATAAAAACCGCAGGGGTGATCAAATACCACCAAAAGAAAGCTCTATTTGTGGGAAAAAAAGGACGTAAATTTTGTTTGGGAGCCACGTCGCATGACCGTGTAATTGTCAGTTAAATTGATGCAGTGCCAAATCGCAAAAAGTGCTCTAGTCAGGAAAGGGGTAAATCCTTCCGGGGCTGAAGTGGTTAAGTTCCCTGCAAGTGTTTTCTAACTGTGTGGGGGATGGACTGAAAGGAAGAACACTTACTAGGAACAGAAGATCTGTGTGTATTTCCCTGTCAGAATGGGGATCTGCCTTGTTTACTTAGACAGATCCCCATTCTGCCTCTCTGTGGAGTGATCATGGGTAGCCAGCGGACATCAGGTTGACTCCCCTTCCCCAACAGTATTTAGTGCAAAAAACAATGTACAGGTACGTTGTTTCATGCAATAGAGCCACTGTGCTGCAGTATATGCAATGTGCAGTCTTGAAGTGGTTAAAGTGATTGTAAAGGTAAAAGTTTTTTTTACATTTACTGCATTATCTACATTAAGGTAAAGAACCGTTCAAAAGCTTCTCCTGCCCAGTACCCACAGCAGCTTGCTATGGGGGCACTTGGAGACGAGGAGGAGCCAAGAGTGCCAAAGGGGGACCTCAGAAGAAGAGGTTTAAGGCTGCTCTGTGCAAAACCATTGCACAGAGCAGGTAAGTATAACATTTTTGTTATCTTAAAAACAAACAAACAAATAAAATAAACATTTACAATCACTTTAAGAACAATTATCTGTGGGAAAACTTATAATAAATAATGATGATAACAATAAATTATATCATCTAAAACAATCAAAATTCATTCAAAACCATATCAATAATAAATAAATAAGCTAAAATGTACTAATACAATCATACAATAATAATATAAAAAAATAAAAAAGGAAAAATAATGAATAAATAAATGGAAAAAAATAACGCATTCGTCTAAGGTTCGCCAGTTCCTAAATGTCTTGCAGGACAATTTCATGGGTCATATGGAAGATGCACCAACTAGAAATAAAGCGTTACTAGATCTACTGATTACCAACAATACAGACCTGCCCACGGATGTGGAAATATGGGGCAATTTAGGAAACAGTGATCACAGATCAATTGGCTTCAGTATAAATCACAAAAATAGGAAACACAAGGGGAACACATAGATACTGAATTTCAAAAGAGCCAACTTCCCTAAACTATGAACTTTGCTAGAAGATATAAATTGTGATAAAACTTTAGAAACCAAGAACACAGAGGAGAGATGGGTTCACATTAAATAAGGGCATTAGCCAGTGCATCCCATTGGAAAATAAATTTAAAAGAGCGAACAAAAGTCCTGGATGGCTTAACTCTAATGTAAAAATGCATATAAAAACAAAGGAGAAGGCCTTCAAAAATACAAGGCTGAGGGATCATCATCTTCATCAGCATTGAGATTTTACAAAGAAGGTAACAAGATATGTAAGGGTGCAATTAGGGCAGCTAAGATAGAGCACAAAAGACACATACCCAAAAATGATTTAACCGGTTCCCGACCAGCACACACCGATGTACGTCGGCAGAATGGCACGGGCAGGCAAATGGGCGTACCTGTGCGTCCCTTTAAATTTGCCACCCTGCCATTGCGAGCGCACCGCTAGCGGCACGCTCACGTGCTGGTTGGGACCCCCGTTAGTCCGGTCGTGGGTCCCGCGGACTCAATCGTCGTGGGCATACCCGCGATCGTCTCACGGGGCGGCTGAGCGAGGAAATGCCATTGTAAACAGCATCTCCCCGTTCTGCCTAGTAACTAGTGACACTGATCTCTGCTCCATGTGATTGGAGCAGAGATCAGTGTTCACTAAATTAAAGCCCAGCCCCCAACAGTTAGTAACACACCCCTAGGAACACTTAACCCCTACACTGCCACCCACTGGTTAACCCCTTCACTGCCAGTGTAATTTACACAGGAATCACTGCATTTATATAGCAGTGATTTCTGTATAAATGACAATGGTCCCAAAAATGTGTCAAAAATGTCTGATGTGTCCACCATAATGTCGCAGTCACAATAAAAATCGCTGATCGCCGCCATTACTAGTAAAAAAAATCAAATTTAATAAAAATGCCATAAAACTATCCCCTATTTTGTAAAAGCTATAACTTTTGCGCAAACCAATCAATAATCACTTATTGCAATTTTTTTACCAAAAATATGTAGAATAATACGTATCGGCCTAAACTGAGTGAAAAATTTTTTTTAGATATATTTTTGGGGATATTTATTATAACAAAAAGTAAAAAATAATGAGTTTTTTTCAAAATTGTCGCTGTATTTTTGTTTATAGCGCAAAAAATAAAAAACGCAGGGGTGATCAAATACCACCAAAAGAAAGCTCTCTTTGTGGGAAAAAAAGGACGTCAATTTTGTTTGGGAGCCACGGCGCATAACCGCGCAATTGTCAGTTAAAGCGATGCAGTGCCGAATCACAAAAAGTGGTCTGCTCTTTGACCAGCAAAATGGTCCGGGGCTGAAGTGGTTAAAGTGGTGTTTCGCTTAAAAAAAAAATTAAAAGTCAACAGCTACAAATACTGCAGCTGCTGGCTTTTAATAATCACTTACCAATCCCAGGGTCCAGCGATGCGGGGGATTGAAGCCCCGCTCATCTCCCCCTCTGCTTGGTGGGGCCGGCATTTTAACTGTGGGCACCCGGCTGGAGCTTCCCAACCGGGCACCCACTGCGTGTGCGCAAGCCACGCCGCGTGCCGTGACTGGCCATGCAATCATCTGAGACCTGTCACGTGTCCCAGACAATTGACAAGAGGGAGGCAATCTCCCTTCCTGAGCTGAGGGAAGTGACGTCAGGAGCCTAGGCGCTGAAGGAGGCAGACTACTAGCAACAGGCATTTAGAGATGAGTAAAAAAAAATCTCCAAATGTTTTTTTTTTTTTAAGCACATTAATCTTTTTCCTTTTTTGGGGGGGGGTGGAACTCCACTTTAAGTATATAAACAGTAAAAAAGGGAGGACAGACCATATTGGTCCCATAAAGAATGGGAAAGGACGTCTAGTTACAGGATGGGGAGATGGCGAAGGCATTGAATTTATTCTCCTCTTCAGTTTTCACAAGGGAATTGGGGGCTTCAGTAACCAAATCTGCAGTGTTTGTCCTCACAACACATCACAGGAAGCACCCTCATGGCTAACAGAGGACAGAATTAGAAATAGACTTGGGAAATGTAACATTATCAATTCACCGGGACCAGATGGCTTGCACCCGAGGGTACTTAGGGAACTCAGTCAAGTAATTGTCAGACCACTGTTCCTAATTTTTACTGACAGTCTACTGACCAAAATGGTACCAGCTGATTGGAGAAAAGCCAATGTTGTACCAATATTTAAAAAAGAGCAAACATACATTCCTGGGAATTATAGACCAGTTAGCCTAACATCAATAGTATGCAAGCTCTTGGAGGGGATGATAAGGGACTATATATAAGATTTTAGTAATGAAAACTGCATCATTAGCAGTAATCAGCATGGATTCATGAAGAATCATTCTTGCCAAACCAATCTATTAGCCTTCTATGAGGAGGTGAGCTCCCATCTAGATAAAGGAAGGCCCATAGACGTGGTGTATTTTGATTTTTGCAAAAGCATTTGATACAGTTCCCCATAAACATTAACTGTACAAAGTAAGGTCTGTTGCATTGGAACATTGGGTCGAAAACATGGGTTGAAAACTGGCTACAAGAGCGAGTTCAGAGGGTGGTCATAAATGGGGAATACTCGGATTGGTCAGGGGTGGGAAGTGGGGTCCACCAGGGTTCTGTGCTCAGACCAATCTTTTTTAATTTGTTTATAAACAACCTGGAGGATGGGGTAAACAGCTCAATCTCTGTATTTGCGGACGATACGAGCAGGGCAGGGCAATAACTTCTCCGCAGGATGTGGAAACCTTGCAAGAAGATCTGAACAAATTAATGGGATGGGCAACTACATGGTAAATGAGATTTAATGTAGAACATTTCAAAATAAGGCATTTGGGTGTCAAAAAATGAATGCAATCCACACATTAGGGGATGAACCTCTGGGGGAATCTAGGATGGAAAAGGACCTGGGGTTCCTAGTAAATGATAATCTCAGCAATAGCATGCAATGCCAAGCTGCTGCTAACAAAACAAATAGAATATTGACATGCATTAAAAAGGGGATTAACTTCTGGGATAAAGCGATAATTCTCCCACTCTACAAGACTCTGGTCTGGCCTCACCTGGAGTATGCTGTCCAGTTCTGGACACCAATCCTCAGGAAAGATGTACTGGAAATGGAGCGAGAACAAAGAAGGTCAACAAAGCTAATAAAGGTTCTGGAGGATATTAGTTATGAAGAAAGATTGTGAGCACTGAACTTATTCTTTCTGGAGAAGAGATGCTTGAGAGGGGATATAAACCAAAAAACCAAGTTGTACCGGCGTTCAACACCCCCCCTTCTGTGCTTAAGGGTCCGCTGCAATCCCAGTCCTAGTCCTCCCCCCAGAAAAACCAGGGAAAGTAAATGATGTATATATATCTGTAGGGGATTGCGCCTCCCACTCACTATTTTAACTACCCCCTTCTCAATAGATTACGCTTAATAATACATATATTCACTAAATAATCACTGTGCCCCCATAGTATCCAAAATATATACACAAAACATTAATTTATATTTGCATGTGCCGTAGACAGCGGCGCACAGGCGCACTGAGAGCGCCGCGGTTAACGGCGATATGCCACGAGTGGCGGCTCCCGTGCGCATGCGCTGGAGTGACGTCACCGCGGCTCCGATGAATGACAGCGCCGGAACAGCGAGACCCACCAAGAAGATGGAGGCTCCGGACTACAGGGGACAGCGGTGACCTCGCTGGCTCCTGTGTCAGGTAAGTGACACATAATGGACTACTATGTGATGCATAGTAGTCCATTATGCTTTACCTTTGCACGGAATCAAAGAGGAAGTAAACCCATCAGGGTTTACTTCCTCTTTAAAGGATAACCCTTGGACCATTTTATTCAATTGTTGATGAAATTGTAACAGCAACAATTCATCTCTTCCCATTGAAGCTAAAACATTGTCAATGTATCCCATGTGATATAATTGGAATAAATGAAGTGCTCCACCCATGCCATAATGGCTAGCACATAAGGGGAATCTGCATGCGAGCCCATAGTAGCTCCCCCTGGGAATAAGTGAATCAAAGTGTGGACTTATTCAAAACAAATTAACTTTTTTATGAACCTTATTCTGTGAACACGTTTGCGCATTCCAGTGACGATGCTATCCACTATATTGAATACAACCTCCAAAGATTACCAGAGGGCTGGCCATATAGTACCTGAATAACAAACTCAGTGATTCCAATTCACTGGACTAGTTATTAGTCCATTGGTTATTACATATATTTTGATCATAGAGGAGCCCAGATAAACTGTCATCATCCTTTCTAATCCCATTCTATAGCTTTAATCTAGTATTTTAGTCTGCTGGGAAAAGTCATCATCACATCATACAATAATACCTGTTAATACTCCTGCTGATCATGGCATTGTTGCTCTGAATGATGTTGACAAATTGGCAGAGCAACAATCCACTGGACATAGGGGCCATAGAGATGTTCTGTTAAAGGCCACACAAGCTGGGTGCAGAAACCAATTTGATAATGTATCAACTTATGTTCTATTTCACAGTATTGTAAATTGCTGGAAGTTGGATAGTTAAGAATGCAACTAATCCTTATGAATACATATATTGGTAGGAGAGGGAATATGAGATTTTTAGGGTGCCAAGAAATTATAAGTATAAAAAATATACATTTATTGATACAAAAATGTACAAAACATCACAGTATCATCATACAGTAACCACAATATGAGTAACCAGCAGCGACTTATTGCTCTAAATGTTTCGCCATGCAATGGCTTCCTCAGGAGGCTTCCAACAAGCACTGCATAGCATAGTAACTATAGGTGAAAACAGTGTATTAAAATCAGTATTTAATAATTGGAACAATATTTTAAACACATCAAAATAGAAATTAAATTATTTTGCAAATACATTTGGACCAAGAGTACCCCCCACTGTTGTGTCCCCACCTGAACTGTGGAACATGTCCTATGTTTTTAATTGCAAACAGAACTCCACATATATAAACTAACATTTAAAATAAATAAAAACCGCCTTTTAAAGTGCTATAGTGCTGATGGGTGATAGAGTCACCTGTGGTCCGGTTTTGTGGCAACGGTTCACACGGCATTCTCCTTGTCCTATGCCAGCTCTGCAACACTTCCTGGTACCTCTATCGTCAGCCGATCAAGCTCCTCCTTATGTTATATATCGTGTTTACTGGATTCATATATTTATATTAGTATTGTTTCCATATTTATTAGTGCTGCACAGTGTGTTATATAGATTGAATTATCACCATCTGGGGAAGTGGGGGGAGTGCGGGCAGCTGACTATAGTTATATCTCCTGTGTTTATTTTAGGTTAATTTAGGCTTAGGCCGCGTACACACGGGCGGACTGTTCGCCCAACTTTGTTCGTCAAACAGTACGACCAACAGTCCGCTCAAAATTAGCATGAACGGACTTGACCACACACGATGAACGAACAGTCCGCTGAAAGCGTGCGCGATGACGTACGTCACGTACGACGGGACTAGAAATAGGAAGTCCAAGACACAGCAAAGCACCCTTTGGGCTCCTTCTGCTGACTTTGCGTTAGTAGAAGTTTGGTTAGAGACGATTCGCGCTTTTCAGACTTCAGCTTAATTTGTCCATTCACTGCGGCGCAGTCTACCTGTGAGGTTTATATCTGTCTTTCGGTACGCGTGGATCAGTTGTACCTGTTATTAGGCGCTTCTGGTCCGCTCGTTTCTGGGTTTCAGGTCGTTCTTCATAGGTCTGGCTGTTCTTCAGTGCGTTCAATTGAGCTTGTCTGTCCAGCCGACCGTTTCAAAGCCATGGAGAGTGGACGTACTCGGGAACGAGTTCGTGCTATATTGGGGCTTGGTGTTTTAGTTGTTATGAATTGTTTTTATTTAATGACTATTTTTTTTTCCCTGTGTTTGACTCCCCAGTGTCCTTCCACGCCACAGGAATGGCAGACTGTGGCTTCCCAATTTGCTGCCCATTGGGACTTTCCCAACTGCGGAGGGGCGATCGACGGGAAACATGTGAGGATTGTGCCCCCACCCCATTCGGGGTCCTACTATTGGAATTATAAGGGGTTCCATAGTGTGTTGCTAATGGCGGTGGTGTTGGCACAATGTGACTTTCTTTATGTGGATGTGGGGAAGAACGGCCGGATGTCTGACGGAGGAGTCTTTAGGCAGACCGAGTTCTGCCACCGTCTTATCACTGGTGGCCTGGACTTGCCACCAGATGCCGAGAATGTGGAGGGTCTACCGTTTGTGTTTCTGGCTGATGAAGCGTTCGGTCTGAGTGAACATCTTATGAAACCCTTCCCCCAAAGGACCCTCACCCCGGAGAGGAGGGTTTTTAATTACCGGCTGGCCAGAGCAAGAAGGGTTGTGGAGAGTGCCTTTGGCATTATGGCCAGCCGGTTCTGTCTGTTACTGACAGCGATCAACCTTGCAGAATATAAACTGAACTATGTGATTCTGTGCTGCTGCATTCTGCACAATTTTCTACGTAAATTTTCAGGTAACCAGTACCTGCAGCCTATTGGGCCTGAGGCCGGACTAATATTTCCAGAACTGACAGGGCTGGATCAAGCCCTTCCTGGCTTAGCCCCCCAAACAGCACGTGAGGTGCGTGACCGCTATGTCAGCTATTTTAATGGTAGGGGGGGCTATTCCAATGCCAGCTGACCAATAAAAATGTATTTTTCGTGAAATATGTATTGTCTGTTCAAATTTTTAAGTTTGGTTCTTGTTTGCTTTTCACGTTGCTTGTCTCCTACATTGTCCTAATTCAGGGATATGCAATTGGCCAACCTCCAGCTGGTGCAAAACTACAAGTCAATCATGACTCTGGGTCTCATGCTTATGGCTGTCAGTCTTGCTATGCTTCATGGGACTTGTAGTTCTGCAACAGCTGGATTTCCACTAATTGCATATTCCTGTCCTAGTGCATTTGTATAGCAAAGTGGTTTTTGACAATAGGAAATAAGGCCCTTTGTGACAGAAAACACAAAATGACTTCCCAAACTGGTATTGAGTATTGAAAGAAGTAGACACACACACACACACATCTTTTTTTTTGAATTTTTAATAGTGCACATTCCAACCAGTGCCTCTTTTTTAGATATTTTTATTTTTTTATTTATTTTATTTTTTTTTTGTAATTTTTTTGTTTTTTTTGGAAACATATAAATATATAGATATATCTATATATATATATATATATATATATATATATATATATATATATATATATATATATATATATATATATATACAATAAAATTATAAAAAAAATACATAAAATCTAATTTTAGCTATTTACAGAAAACAAGGGGTAAAGCCAAATTTTGAAGATGCACACCAAAAATTGGTAATGTCAACATGTGCTATGTACTATCATGAGTGATCAATGGACGTGTTTGGTGTGTGCAATCCCTTCCTCTCACATACTAGAATGAGGAAGGGTTTGCAAACACCAAATGTGTCCATTGTGATCCTCTGATGGCACATAGCACATGTTGACACACCGTGTGCATCTTCAAAATTTGGCCTCGAAAAACAATCTTGTAAAAACATTAAAAACTTTTTGGCAAGGAAATGAAGAACATGATCGATTGTGTTTTAGGGAAAAGGGGCTTAGATTCTCCCTAAAACATCGATCATGTTCTTCATTTCCTGCCTCATAGTGACCAGTTGCTGTTGTATGGCATGGATTTGGTGTTGCATGGCCTGGATGTTGCTCTCCATTAAATCCATCCTGCCATTCCAGGCCATGATCTGCCCAATCAGCCTCTGGGCACTGTCGCTCGAAAACGGCTCTGCAGCTTGTTGTCCTTCCACAACCAGATCATCACCTAAAAACATGTGTAGATAAAAAATTGGTTAACATATACAGCCATTAATTGTTTACCTTAAGCTGGGTTGTCAGACACTCACTTTGTGGGGTGTGTATCTCCACCACCTCTTCCTCCTCCACATCTAGCCCTGGGCTTGGCTGCTCCAGCTCGGACACGGGGCTGGGAAGCTCCATCACCGACACGGGGCTGGATGGCTCCATCACCGACACGGGGCTGGGGCTAATTGCCCAATCAGGCTGGCGAGGTCGGGGGGTCCTGGGCTGCTCCGCCTCTTGTCTAAGTCTTTGTTCCCCTATGAGAATGAAAAAAAAAAAAAAAAAGATACTTTTAAGCATAGTGATATTTGAGTTCAGAAATTTGAATATGAAACATTGGTTTGAAGTGGTGTACAATTATTAGCTGGTTATTACAAGATCCTAGTTTAATACATCCTTAAAATGACTTTTTTTTAGTTAGGCTGTGTTCAGACTGCTGCGATGTGCGAACGCTGCAAATCTACTGTGGTTTCACGCATCGCATGCTCAGTTCGCACTGCCCTATGTGACCTGCTGGGAGTATCAGTGTAAAGTTTTATTGACACCTCCAAATTAGTTCTCATTTCACAGTGCAATCTTTAAACTCAGACAGGAATCGGACCACATGGTGTGAACACCCATGTGATCCGATTCGGCTGTGGACTAAAAAAAGGGCCATGTACAAGTTTGGGCCGGATGCGATGCGAATTCAGCCATACTATATGTATGGCTGAAATCGCATCACACAGAGATCACATGTGATTTGCACTGCAGTGCGGTGCAAATCACATTTGATCTCGTACATTGCAGCAATGTGAACCTAGCCTTTAACCAAACTGTGATACTTTATATCTTTTGTCCAAGTTTCACAGACGGACACACTCGAATCATCCCCTGGAGTACCTGTGTGTGATTATGTCAAAAAATGTTCTATGATGTCCCAAACTACACTTAAATGTTTCCCAGTCCAGATGTTGAACCAGCATTCTATCTATCTATCTATCTATCTATCTATCTATCTATCTATCTATCTATCTATCTCATTTTTTTTTATCGAGTCTACATTGCACTGAATAAATTTATGAAACTTTATTAAAAATGTATATCCTATAAACTGAGCGTGACAATTCAGTTTATCATGAACAATACAAAAAAATTAATAACTAATTAAAATCTAATCCAACACCAGATAAATTTACACCATATACAAATTCACATAAATACACATATACAGCTGACTATAGTTATATCTCCTGTGTTTATTTTAGGTTAATTTAGGCTTAGGCCGCGTACACACGGGCGGACTGTTCGCCCAACTTTGTTCGTCAAACAGTACGACCAACAGTCCGCTCAAAATTAGCATGAACGGACTTGACCACACACGATGAACGAACAGTCCGCTGAAAGCGTGCGCGATGACGTACGTCACGTACGACGGGACTAGAAATAGGAAGTCCAAGACACAGCAAAGCACCCTTTGGGCTCCTTCTGCTGACTTTGCGTTAGTAGAAGTTTGGTTAGAGACGATTCGCGCTTTTCAGACTTCAGCTTAATTTGTCCGTTCACTGTGGCGCAGTCTACCTGTGAGGTTTATATCTGTCTTTCGGTACGCGTGGATCAGTTGTACCTGTTATTAGGCGCTTCTGGTCCGCTCGTTTCTGGGTTTCAGGTCGTTCTTCATAGGTCTGGCTGTTCTTCAGTGCGTTCAATTGAGCTTGTCTGTCCAGCCGACCGTTTCAAAGCCATGGAGAGTGGACGTACTCGGGAACGAGTTCGTGCTATATTGGGGCTTGGTGTTTTAGTTGTTATGAATTGTTTTTATTTAATGACTATTTTTTTTTCCCTGTGTTTGACTCCCCAGTGTCCTTCCACGCCACAGGAATGGCAGACTGTGGCTTCCCAATTTGCTGCCCGTTGGGACTTTCCCAACTGCGGAGGGGCGATCGACGGGAAACATGTGAGGATTGTGCCCCCACCCCATTCGGGGTCCTACTATTGGAATTATAAGGGGTTCCATAGTGTGTTGCTAATGGCGGTGGTGTTGGCACAATGTGACTTTCTTTATGTGGATGTGGGGAAGAACGGCCGGATGTCTGACGGAGGAGTCTTTAGGCAGACCGAGTTCTGCCACCGTCTTATCACTGGTGGCCTGGACTTGCCAGGACTTTATAAACTGAGCGTGACAATTCAGTTTATCATGAACAATACAAAAAAATGAATAACTAATTAAAATCTAATCCAACACCAGATAAATTTACACCATATACAAATTCATGCTATTTACGCCCACATATACGAACAACCATATGCGCTCATTACATGAACTATTAACTACACGAACGATCAAATCCGCCAGATTTACATACAATACCTACACGAACGATTACGAACAAATCCGCCAGATTTACATTCAATACCTACACGAACGATTACGATCAAATCCGCCAGATTCACATACAATACCTACACGAACGATTACGATCAAATCCGCCAGATTCACATACGGTACCTACATGAACGATTACGATCAAACCCGCCAGATTCACATACAATACCTACACGAACGATTATGTCCGACAGTCACGATAAACGCGGAGTTTACTCACTTTTTTTCAGGGCCTTTTTGATGCGATGATATTGCTCCGGCTCCCTGGACTTGATGTCGGACCATCGTTTCCGGAGCTGGTCCTTGCCTCTTCGTACTCCAAATTTGTTGTACAAAGTTGTGACGACCTCCTCCAAGATGCCGCTTTTCCGGACATTGGGTTTGGGGTACGGGCCATGTTCCCCATCATAGTCCTCCCTTCTTAATATAGCCACCATCTCCACCATCTCTTCAAAGGCCATATTGGTGGCCTTATATCTCCTCCTTGCTCCAGAAGCATGGGGGCCATGGCTTTCCTCCGCGCTGCTCACGCTGCTAATTGAATTTGCATCCGCCATTTTCTCCTATCATTCACCCACAGCGGAACGAGGGTAAAAGGGGCGGGGAAATACGGTCACAAGGAACGTCAGGGGCGGGCGACGCAGGCGGAGCCTGCGCGCATGCGCTGTATATAAAGCGTTACCGCGAGGCCGTACGCTTGTCCGAACGGAAGCAGCGAGTGCTACACGCGACGGTAAGATAGTTATCGTTTTATTTTCGTTTAATTTAAAGCCTGCGTTAGGAATGTGTATATTGAAATTTAATCTTATTGATGTTTAATTGATTTTTATGTGGGTTGGTGATTGAGTGAGGTTGGTGTTTTGTGTGGTAGTGTGGGGGTGGAGGTGGGTGTATAGGGGGGTGGGGGTAGTGTGTGTGTGTGGGGGGGGGTAGTTTGTGTGTGTGTGTGTGTGTGCGTATGTGCATGGGGCAGTAGTGTGTGTGTGTGTGTATGGGGCAGTAGTGTGTGTGTGTGTGTGTGTGTGTGTGTGTGTGTGTGTGTGTGTGTGTGTGTGTGTGTGTGTGTGTGTGTGTGGGGGGGAGTGTTTGTGTGTGTGGGAGGGGTAGTGTGTGTGTGTGTGTGTGTGTGTGTATGTGTATGGGGCAGTAGTGTGTGTAGTGTGTGTGTGTGTGTGTGCGTGTGTGTGTGTGTGTGTGTATGTGTATGGGGCAGTAGTGTGTGTAGTGTGTGTGTGTGTGTGTGTGGGGGGGGTAGTGTTTGTGTGTGTGGGAGGGGTAGTGTGTGTGGGGGGGGGGTAGCGTGTGTGGTAGTGTGTGTCTCGCCTACATTGTCACAATATAGTGTGCATTTGGTCTGACTTTTTTTTTTTTTTTTTCAGAAAATGCAAAGGTATACCCCAGACCCCTTTAAGGAGGAGGCCTTCCTCTCAACATTTCTGGATTTAATTGAGTCGCACAGTAGTCTTTGGGATTCAAAACACCCCCAATATTCAAGCCGTGCTGCCCGGAAGAAGACACTGGAGACAGTTTTGACGTTTGTGAAAACCCGACTCCCCCAGGCAGACACTGACTTTGTGAACGCCAAAATTAAGAACCTGCGTAGCGTGTATAGGCGGGAGCGCAAAAAGATCCTAGAGTCCCAAACATCAGGATCAGCAGCAGGTCAGGTCTATGTACCTAAGCTGTGGTATTATGACAGGCTGCGTTTTCTGGATGACACGTCAGAAGCCAGGCCGTCACTTTCGACTCTTCCGTCTACCCGTCCCTCCACCCTTCCCTCCGCCTCAGGTGAGCCATCCCTGGAAGATCCAGACCCTTCCTTGCTGGACGAAGTTGATGCGCCCAGCTGGAGCCAGGTATATTTTATTTTCTAAAGTTTGGATTGCTCAAATATTAATGATGTAAAGTTCAATGTTTGAATTGCTTCCAAATCTAGGATTTCATCACAAATTAAATTAGATAGAAGGATACAGTAGTTTACACAAATGTGGCTCAAATCTTGGTGAACTGATGGAAAAATGATGGTGTCAAAATGATAGCCTTTTGTATTTCAAGTCAAATGTATTTGCAAGTGAGAACTGTAAAATTGTTAGTGATTGATGATTTCAAAATATAGACAAATTTTATTTATTGATTTCTTTGTTTTTTACACAGGATGAGCTCACCCAGGAGGAGGCCGGGACCAGTGGTATGGAGGAGGAGGCCGGGACCAGCCACACACAAGAGCTAGCTGGGCCCAGCAGGAGTCGGACTGAAAGCCAGGTCCCTCCCCTCCGCCTAGCCAGCAAAAGGCCCAGGAGGATGACCCGTACAGAGGAGGAGTCCTTGGCGCTTATACGCCAAGCCACACAAGTTCTGTCCAAACCCCCCAATCCGGAGGAGGCCTATGCCACTTATCTGGCTAGTAAGCTACTTGAAATGGACAAACCACAGCGCAACTTGTGTGAAGCAATATTTTTTGATGCCATCCAACGGGGTCTGAAGGGTGAGCTCACACCCACCACCAAGCTTTACAACGCAGACCCTACTGCTCCTCCTCCTCCTCCTCCTCCTCCTCCTCCTACCACAAGTCCACCACCAGAGGCACAGCCTCCAGCGACACGTGGAGGGAAGGCTAGACGGAAGAGTCGCAAGTGACTGCCTGGCTTCAGTCTGCTCTGAAAGAAGACGCAGGCTGTTGTAGTACCACAGTCTGGGGACATAGATCTCATCTGCTGCTGTTCCTGGTCTTTGGGATTCTAGGACCTGGTTGTGCTCCCTATTTACATGCTACACAGGTTCGGAATTTTGGTGGCCACTCACTTGATGTGTGCCTGGGGGACAAAAGGCTTCACAAACGTCAAAATTGTCTCCAGTGTTGCCTCCCTCTTGATTTATTTTTGTTCTGAGGAAAAATAAAAATTTATTATTTCAAAAAAATATTGTATGTTTTTTTTTTGTTTTTTTTTTAATTTTGGCTTAAAAAACTAAGTTTATTTGTGAGTAGGCAGATACATGTCAAAAGACTCTGGGGGTTATTTACAAAACACACGTTCATGTAAATATGCTAACTTCAAGTGCAATTTTTAAAGCACTGCAAGTGCACTTGGAAGTGCAGTCGCTGTAAATTTGAGGCTTAACATTTGAAATGAGGGGAAGCTCTGCTGATTTTGAACATGCAATCATGTGTAAGCTAAAATGCTGGTTTGGGTATCTATCTATCTATCTATCTATCTATCTATCTATCTATCTATCTATCTATCTGTCTATCTCTACTTGCATAGTCCTGCTTGGCCAAAAAAAATGCAAGTCCATCTTGTTTCAACCCCCCCCCCACACAAAAAAAAAAATATATGACAATAGTAGTTCCAAAAATATATAGTAATAGATAAATTCTATATTTTTTTTTTTAGAAATAAATAAATATATATATATATATATATATATATATATATATATATATATATATATACATTTTTTGGGAGGGTTTTATTTTATATTTTTTTTAAGATATATATATATGCATATATATATATATATATATACCGTATATACTCGAGTATAGGCCGACCCGAATATAAGCCGAGGCCCCCAATTTACCCCCAAAAAAACTGGCAAACTTATTGACTCGTGTATAAGCCGAGGGTAAGACATGCCTGTCCATCCCTGTGTGTGTGTCCGTCCATCCCTGTGTGTCCGTCCATCCCTGTGTGTCCGTCCATCCCTGTGTGTCCGTCCATCCATCCCTGTGTGTGTGTGTCTCCATCCATCCATCCATCCCTGTGTGTGTGTGTGTGTGTGTGTGTGTGTGTGTGTGTGTGTGTGTGTGTGTGTGTGTGTGTGTCCAGCCTACCTGTGTCCTGAGCCTTTGTCCCGAGCCTCCGTCCCGTGCCGAGCCTCCTTGCCTCCGTGCCTCGCCGCCGTGCCTCGCCGCCATGCCTTGCCTCCGGTCCCGTCCCGTCCCGTCCCGTGCCGTGCCGTCCTGTGCCTTGCCTCCGTCCCGTGCCCTCTTCGTTCGTCGGCGGCCATTGTAAAATTCAAAAGCTGCGCCGCCGCCTTCGCCTGTGATAGGCGGAACACTGAATTTCCCAGCAGCCTGTGTTCCGCCTATCACAGACGTCGTATCATCCTCGTCCGTAGTACGAGGATGATACGAAGTCCGTGATAGGCGGAACACAGGCTGCTGGGAAATTCAGTGTTCCGCCTATCACAGGCGAAGGGGGAGCCGGAGGCGCGGCTTTTGAATCAGAATGGCCGCTGTCTGTCTGCTCGACACGCTGATCGAGCGGGCAGACAGCGATGACTCGAGTATAAGCCGAGGGGGGCACTTTCAGCCTCAAAAAAGAGGCTGAAAATCTCGGCTTATACTCGAGTATATACGGTATATTTTTTTTTTTTTTAGGGTTTTTTTTTTTTTTTTTTAATTTTGAATATATTTTTTCGATAATTGGAAGATTAATCATAGGATGAGGATGAATAAAAACATGTGGTATAACTCTGTGTGAATATAAGCAGCAAAGCTACTTCACTTTTCTTGCATTACGAAGAAGAAAAGAAAGGGCTATATTAAAAAAAACACAAAATTAGCAGCATGACGAATATGCTAGCTTCAATACGAACACTAGTTTTACAAGACCGAGCGCTTCCGCCCTGTCCGCCCTGTAAATCCTTTCTGGGCATGCGCGAAACTTAGTCTGTCGAACGAGCCTACACACGAGCGGACTGTCCGCTGAAACCAAGTTTCAGCGGACTGTCTTACGGGAATTCCGAAAAACTTTGTTCGTCAGACTGTCCGCTGAAACTGTCCGCTGAAGCCCACACACGAGCGGACTGTCCGCTGAAACACTGTTCAGTGGACAAAGTTGGGCGAACAGTCCGCCCGTGTATACGCGGCCTTAGTGTGGCAGCTCAAAAGGTTTTTACCCATTGTTTTCTATGGCTGTTCAAGCTGATAAACATCCAGATTATGGGACGCAAGTGGCTGGCAGTGTCATCTCTCTCACACATATAGGAGATTGTCCCCATAGGGTTAGCACAGAAGGCGCCCTTGGTGTCCATATTATCATCATCTCCATTTCAATGTACTTAAGGGCAACAAATTTTTATCAAATATTGCCACTGAAGGCCAGCCATGGGAAAAAGGAACAAATCCCAGGTCTGTAAAATATTAAGTAAATTCCAACAAATAAATATTGAAGGATCTCCATAGAGAAAAAAAAGACTGAGGGAGAACCTCACGAAATATGCTACAGAACGTATTAAAACAAAAGAAAATACATTTAGTAGGGATAAGAAAGCCTATGATGGAGAGCATAAATGGTCTCAACAGACCACCCACCGACGTACGAGTCACTTCAAGTTTGAAATACCTGCAACTAATCTTGATGGAATTGAATCTGATATGTCCTCTTTATATTCATTGTTTTTTGTCATTAGGTCCTCATTTGGATAGTGCTTCTAATTTGTGTAAGAAAATGAAAAATGAAGGGGAAAATAGCCTACCAGGGCAGCCGAAAAAGCACACGTACCAAATAAAAATAAGACCGAACAATCTCACTGTCCACCAAACCGCACAGCACCGGGCAATCCCAATACTGGTAATATATCCAGTAATATATCACTGTCACTTTCCTCACCAATAGGAATCACAAGCACAATTTAATAACCTATAGGTCAGAATCCTCAACAGGAGTCACGCACTCATCCACCTATGGAGGTATGTTTTGCCCCCATCTTCGGCTCTGCGGCTGGACCAGAGCCCAAGAAAGCACTGACCACTACGCCTTCCTCACTTAAACCAACTAGTGTGCACTCAAAGTAATTTTGCCCAGCTCACAGCCTATTGAGGGTCAGGACAAGTTTAATAACATTAACCTGTCATCTTATCCCCTATTTGAGGAGGAGACCAGAGTTTGAAAACTTGGCCTCACTTTTTCACCTGACCAGGAAGCCGACAAGTTTGAGCTAGTAAAGGACTTACATTTGTTTGCAAGGCGTCTCATGTATAAAGTTCTCTATGACAAAAGTCATGAGGACACCCCAACGCCTACTTTTGACAACACAATATTAAGGGATGTCACTATGGGGGACCTAAGAGCTCTCAAAAATCAAATGAATCTGTGGGATGAAGGGAACTTTGACGATGGGGAAGGGTTCGTCGATGTGGGGGATATTCCCCCACAGACCACCTTTTTCCATTAAAAATCAGAACCTACTCTACCTAAACTTTACAAAGCAAAGTCCAAATCATTTTCCCATCCTACAAGGGAACCCTAACATTTGAGCTTTTGGTCCCAATGTGCTCTTGCCAAACAATAAACTGTGGAAACCGAACACAGAGTTACTTGCCAATCCATTGGAGTTGTATATATTATGACCTGCCAGTGCAAAGCCTTTCATGTAGGCAAAACCAAGTGTCCATTCTATAAAAGGATTAGGGACTATGTATCCTTAATATCTAAACACAAAATGGAGATATTTATAAGTAGACACGTAGGCCTTTACCACAACTTTGATCTCTATAACGGTGCAAGGGAAAAAACGAATTTAAATAATCTAAGTAAAAAATTAATTTTTATTACATATACAAAGTGGAAGGAAAATGATGAATGGTTTTCAATTTTTTTTACAAATAAATATCTGAAAAGTGTGGCATGCATTTGTAATCGGCCCACTTTACTCTGATACCCCTAATTAAAATCTAGTGGAATCAATTGCCTTCAGAAGTCACCTAATTAGTAAATTGAGTCCATCTGTGTGTAATTTAATCTCAGAATAAATACAGCTGTTTTGTGAAGCCCTGGAGGAACTGCAGATATCCACAGCTTAGGTGGGAGAATCTGTCCATAGGACAACTGTTACACACGGTCGGATTTTCCGACAGAAAAGAGGCCCATGGTAACTCTGGAGGAACTGCAGATATCCACAGCTTAGGTGGGAGAATCTGTCCATAGGACAACTGTACACACGGAAAAGGTCCGATCGGATTATATTGTCAGAAAATTCGATCTTGTGTTGGCTCTATTGGACTTTTTCCATCGGAAATTCAGACGGAAAAAAATTGAGAGCAGGATTTAAATTTTTCACACAAAAAAAAATCCGATCGGACTTTTTCCAATCGTTTGTAGAGAATTTCAATCGGGCAAAGTGCCACGCATGCTCAGATCAAATTACAAGACCAAAGCTATTGGCTACTAGCCTCAACATAGTTCCGTCGTAACGGACGAACGTCATTGCGTTCAGAACGATCGGATTTTCCAGCAAACTTTGTCCGACCATGTGTATGCAACACCAGTTTAGGACAAAATCCGTCTGAAAAAATCAGACGGATTTTGTGGTCGGAATGTCCGACCGTGTGTATAGGGCATTAGTCATGCACTCCACAAATCTGGCCTTTATGGAAGAGTGCCCATTTTTTTAAAGAAAGCTATAAGAAGTCCTGTTTGCAGTTTGCGAGAAGCCATGTGGGGATACAGCAAACATGTGGAAGAAGGTGCTCTGGTTAGATGAGACCAAAATTGAACTTTTTGGCCCAAAGGCAAAACACTATGCGTGGCAGAAAACTTGTGCCGCGTACACACGATCGGACTATCCGGCGGACAATCTGCCCGTGTGTGGGCTCCAGCGGACTTTTTGGTAGAAAGAAAGTTTTGACTCAAAATTGTCCGCCGGACAATCTGCCCGTCTGTGTGCTAGTCCGCTGGACTTTTGAAATGAATGGACTTGCCCACACATGGAGAAAAGTCTGTTCATTTTGAATGTGACTCCAGGTAGATGGGACTAGCGAAGGAAGTCAATTTCGCCGCCTCCATCAGCGAGATTGACACCTCACTAGCCCCGTCACCTGGTATGAACTTAAAGGGGAACCCCTACTCCAAAAAAACAGCATGGGGTCCCCCCAAAGTCCATAGCAGACCCTTATCCGAGCATGCAGCCCAGCCAGTCAGGAAAGGAGGTGGGGATGAGCGAGCGCCCCCCCTCCTGAGCCGTACCAGGCCGCGTGCCTTCAACATGGGGGGTGCTTTGTGAAAGGGGGGCCCTGCGGGCCCCCACCCCAAAGCACCTTGTCCCCATGTTTATGAGGACAAGGGCCTCTTCCCGACAACCCTGGCCATTGTCGGGGTCTGCGGGCGGGGGGCTTATCGGAATCCAGGAGCCCCCTTTAACCTCCCTGGCGGTATGATTCAGTCTGGAATTAGGTGCTGAAAGCGGTACAATTATTTTGCACGGAAATCTGGCTTTTATTTTGTAGTCCTGTAATTCTTAGGAATAACACTCTTAAATCTGTTCAAACCAGAGTCTAGCAGACATCCCGGGTATGATAAAGTTTATAATATAATAAAGAATAATAAAATTTATTCAATAATTTAATAAAATCCTAAAACACTGAAAAATTTACACTTTTTGGTTGCTATGGACAATCTCCAAATTCCAGGCAGTAAAAAACAGTATTTATAATATAAAAGTGCATGCAGGCCACTGCACAAACCACTAGGGACAAAGGGGGTGTGTATTTTTTAATACAGCACTGTAATCTGTAAGATTACAGTGCTGTGTGTGTTTAGTGTGTTTTAACTTTTTTGAATTTGCCGCCGTTCTCCGCTCCCGTGCACCGTAACGTCGCAGGGAACGGAGCTCGGCGGCATTCGGCACTGTGAATCGAGCGCAGGACGGCTCGATCGCACAGCGCGGCGGACATCGCTGGATCCAGGGGACAAGGTGAGTAACGATCCCTGTGTCCTCCCCTGCATCGAGCGAAGCCATCCTGAGTCTGGCTCGGGGTTACCGCTCCTATCAGTATATTCCTACCCCGAGCCAGACTCGGGATTACCGCTAGGGGGGTTAATAAGGGGGCTCCAGATACTGGCCCCCCACCCTATGTGAATGAGTATGGGGTACGATGTACCCCTACCCATTCACCTGGTGAAAAAAGTGTAAATAAAAAAACTCAACACAAGTTTTTAAAATAATTTATTAGACAGCTTCAGTGGTCTTCTTCCATCTCGCCAGACTCCTCCGCTATCTTCTGCTCTTTTGCTAGCTCTTTTACTAGCGGAGGAGCCCAACTTTCTTCTTCATCATCGCTGCCATCTGGGGGTCTTCTCCCGACTTCGGGGTCTTGTCCTGCACTTCAGGGGTCCTGTCCCCCTCTTCAGTTCTTCTTGCCGGGCCTCTTTTACTAGCGTTGACCCGGTCTTCTGTCGCTGATGCCTTCTTCTCTTCTTCCTTGCGATGTTGACACAACGCTCTCTGTGGCCACAATGGCAGGGACGCGTTGTGCAGCGACTTATATAGGGACAAGGGGTGGGGCCCCGGTGATGTCACATGGTGACCCCTGCCCTTATGATGTCACAGTCCCAGCATCCTCCGGGACTGTATTAGAGCACAACAAACAAAAACCCAATTTAATTAATTTTTAATATCCTCTGTTCATCCATGTCTCCGTGCTTTATTTTGTTAATAAATCACTTTGAAAAACGCCTCTTATCATTTTTAGCTGTGACCATCCTGAGTAAGGGAAAATTATTTATGTAGCATTTACCTCCTGGAATCCATCTGCCCTTAGCTCAGGCATGCAGGCAGGGGGGTGTGCTTAGCCGAGAAAACCCCTCCTCCCCTACTGAAGACTCCTGGGGTGTATGACATCATTTGCCTAGGCATGGAAAGCAGGAAGTAACTGAAGAAATGTAAAAAGGTTTAAAACAAGGAAAAATAATATACTTACCTTTACTAATGCTAGCAGAAAAATTATTAAAATAGTCAATTTTGATTGAGAGAGTGAAGCTCCCTCTTTAAGTAACTGTCATCCCTTCTGGTCTGGGATTTTCTATCTAGATTTAGCTCAGGTCTCAGTAAGCAGCATACACTAAAGGCAGATTAGGCATCTGATGACCCATAGCTGGATAAAGGCCTGGTTACAGATCAGAGAACTGTTAGGCCTGAGAAGCAAAGTAGATAGGCTGACACTTTGTTCCACTTTGCTTGTGAAAAGATACTTCTCATAGTAGCTGAGTGTCAGTTGGAGGATATTTTTTATCACCAATGATCGAGTATTTAAAGGATAACTCAATTTTTGTGGGGAAAAAAATAGCAAATAACAAAAAAAAATAATATAGCGTATACAATTGCAACACTAGTCATATTGTGATTGAATGTTATTAACAATGACATTTCCTTTTCAATCTGCAGCTTTGTAAATTTATGTGAAATGCAATGCAATATGGCTACCTGGAGGTGTTCTGTACGAACGCTAAACCCCCCAGATATGTAATTTCCTGCTTGTGTAATTATTGTCTCACTGATTTTCCCAGAAGTCTGCACTAAGATGCAAGTCAGATTTCAGGCATCCCCTGCAACAAAATTTTCATTTTTGGATAGATATTCCCAATAGGAACAAGGATGCAGGCCCAGCAGCTTTCCTCATTAGAGCTCTTAAGGTGCTGCAGCTGATTGATAATTATGAAGCCACTCTCATTAGATTCACCCACCCACATGGACACAGTCAAACACAGAGGGATTTCTTCAGAATAACAAAAGCTAAGAATCTGCAACAAAGTTTGTTAAAATCTCTGCACATGTACATATATCACCCAAAGGGGAATGTTTCTTTTCTCAAAAAAATTGGATTTACTCTTTAACTCTACAGAACCAGGTTGGACACTATCTCCAATCATTCCCCAGTGGCCCCTGCAACTGGACTTTCCTGCTACTTTCATCTTTGCTGAAAACTATACCTGGGTATACGTACGCAACTTCGTCAGGACTGCTGTTGGGCCCATTTGCTGATATTAAATGTTTATATATTGGATTTACCATATATACTATCACTAATTTTATTATATAACTTTTGTACTATTACTATACTTGTTTTTATATATATGTGACCCGGACTGTAGCTGATGACTGCTGTGGAACTTCTTCCTTTGTTGCTGTCTCAACAGGATTGAAAGAGAAATCATAGCAACTTCTATCCCTGTCTGACTTGAACTTGACTTTTACAGATTTAGAGCACATGTTCAGAGACCCAGATGAGGGCTCCCTGGGTCCGGTTAATGAGTAACATTGTAAAAGTTAATCTGTTGTCTGCTGTTGTACTTTCTTCAAGGGCCCCAGCTTTGCCAGCCAAAGAGTTTTTTCTTTCATCAATCGCTGGCCATTAGGATAACACTGGGACTGTTATAACAAGTTAGGACTGTCTTTATATATTGTTGCTAGGTAAATGCAATTCAGTATTGTTAATTACTGTTAGTCAGAATACTGCAGGAGTTCGCTCATAGTAGCGTTATTGTCTTATTTATTGTTTATATAAGTACACTTGTTAATCCTCTCATCTTTTGAGGCGGGTCCACACCACAATTTCTGCATTCTGGCTGTGTTTCTGGATGCGCATTTACACATCTTTTTGATGCATTTTTGATGCCTTCCAGAGATTTTTTTCCCTTTTTATCGCCATCTCAATTCAGGATATATTTGATTTCCGGTCCCTTTCTGGTGTGTTTACATGCATTCCACTGCATTTCAGTGCATTTTATAAGCATTTTGCCACGTTCCAAATGTATTTCATACAGAAAAAATGCAGCATGTTCTACTTTGTTGGACTGCTCTGGAACACACAGCACTGGTAGGAACTAGGACCATTAGAATAGATTAAAAACACAGTGAATGTGTTTTTGATGCAGATTAAAACCCCACTGGACTACATATGGTGTGAATCGGCCCTAAGACTATTCTTGGCCCAATAAATTCTTTAAAATACCTCAAAGTATGCCGGTAAGTCCAGGGTGAACCAGGTTTGTCCACTTCAGGCGTGCAGAGAAATCACAAAACAATTCAGCAGCTCCTCTGAGGGTAGCACTGCATACATTTAAACTTTTATACTGGGCTCGGTAAGTTATCTGCTGATTGGATCACTGGTTCATTTCTTAGGAAAGGAATCCCATCTCCTAGGTGGAGACTCTTTTCCACATAATGAAGACTCTGTTTCTTCTGTGTTTAATGCCAATGCCTGTTTAGAGACAGTCCTTTCCCAAAAATACCCCCCCCCCCCCCAATCAGGGCTATGGTATAAAATAACGTAAAGGAATAGATGTTAAGATAAACAATCAGCAAATTATTAATCAGTGAATGGAAATTAGTTAAGTACAGGTATATAACTTTAAAGAGTTGAGAAGGCATTTTCCCTTTGTCATTTCTGGAGAATACAGTAGAAGCTTAAGAAAAGTTAAGGAAGGGATAAAAAGTGTTTGTCTGGTCCAAGGTAACCCATTGAATGAGATACAGAAGTAGTGGTGCAGGCACAAAGTCAACTGATGCCCAGGGCAAAGTCGAGAAACTGCAAAATGGGAGTTATTGTCACATGTAAATACAGAATCAGCACAGGAAGCTGCTTTTGTGTTCACAAGTGACAGCGGGCAGCAAGGAGCACTGAGCTAGTACCTGGAGGTGATGGTACAGAGAATCACCATGCTCCAGACGGAATAAATGCCTGTTGATGGGAGTGACACTGCAGTCACTCCTGTCAGTGAATAGCAGGGCAAAGGGAGCTCCCAGTGTGCCCCACCACACACAGGGCACATGCCCCATCTGCACCCCCCAACACTCTCTCCCCTGAGGGGTTGTACCATGAAATAACAATATTTGGAGCGCTCTGGGACAGACTAATTAGAGTTTGTTCTTTAAAGTTGGCCATACACATGTAGATGTTTCTGGTTTAGGCTGTGCAGTGTAGATGAACAAATCTAACACTGTGACTATTGTATTTTGATAACTATCTAAATATCAGAACAGCAATTTGCACTTGACTCGATGCAGATGCTGTTTGGCCAACAATTTTCAACCCGGCTGCTTCAATTTTTCACTCAAGGAATGTCGGGCAGGATAGTGGCAAAAGGATTACCAACTGGTTGAATTTTGACCGGTTTATCAGGAAATTCGTACAGTGCAGGGCCAGCTTTAAGGAGATTTAAAAAATGTAACCAAACACTCCATTGGTTAATAAGTTGGTCAAGTCTTTAGTTATCTGTAGCTGGGCACATTATGTCATTTATGGTGTCTATCCAGAGTGTAAGTGGTGATGGAATTTTATATTTCCAGAAATTGGGCATGAGTTGTTACACAGCTTCAATAGATGTACAGTGTAAAAGTTTTGTGGGACTGCCAGGGAATAAGGAAACTCTTCCCTTTTATTTCTGGGAATAAAATGGAGTCACTGAAAATCTTATTAAGAGAATAAGTCCAGTATGTAAAGATGAGGGGCACCCCCACCAAAATAACTATACACTTATGTCGCGTACACACGATCGAAATTCCGGCCAGAAAAAGAACTTCCTTTTTCTAGTCACGTCGTATGTGTTGTAAGTCGTTATAAATGATCGGAATTTGATGTGACCGTGTGTAGGCAAGACAGCTTGAGCTGAATTCCATCGGAATTCCTTATGAAAAACCATCAGAGCTTTTTCCGACGAGAATTCCGATCGTGTGTACGCAGCATTAGCTGTTTGCCTGTAGCTTAAATTAAACAACCTTCTAAATAATTTCATTTTTTTACCAATGTTTGTTCATGTAGGTCTCATTTATAGCCATTGACTTGAGGAAACATTCCTAATAGGTTAGACCTAGTTCAACCTTCCTATGTATCAAGCTGCAGACATTCTAATACAAACCAGTATTTCCTGCTCTTGAAAACAATAACTATCAAGAGGAAACTAGAAAAATATGATAAGATAAGAGATTTAAGGTAAACAACAGGGCTACCATCTATAAATCTGACATGGTTTACAGTGAACTATAAACATTTCCAAGACTAAAGTAATCTGACCTGGGAAATGTACCTATTTGTCACCTAAGCACATTTTACTTTGGTCATCGGTGACATGTCTGTATTGATACTGGCAATAAAATGAACCAGTAATAAAAGTAAATGAAAAGCATGCACACAAGATTATGTAATGACTGAAATCCATCCTTCTTTGGAAATCCTGGAAGCAATACAGCTTGGGAGAATCTTGTGCCTGTGTAGCATCAATATAATCCAGAATACAACTGTGTGCAGCCAGCACCCATTCTTCTTCTAAATACACCAGCAGATGTCTGCCTACAACCCGGTAATTTCTCATTGTTGTCTAGAGTATGAGTGGGAACTGTGTTCTGCTTTTCTCTACATTGCCGTGCCGCTGGGAGATTCAAATTATGTTCAGTATACTGTATACAGGTAATATCCACATTTAGACAGAATTGAGGAACTGGTTGATTAATAAAGTAATACAGTCATTGATTATTCGAATTGATACAAAATAATAGATGCAGTTGCTGATTAATTTGAACTGATCTCTTAAAAATGATAGTTGTCTGGCTGTCATATTGACCCTATTGCTTCAGTTTTTCCGAATCACTAATCCAGAGCAAGGGTGTCCATCAGAAAAGACAGAATACAATTAAATGTTCCTATGTGCATGCTTAGTATGAAATACTAAGTATTGAAAAAAGAGGGTCAGAATTACAACAAGGTAGGTAACCTTTTCAGAATAAGAAGTCAGGAATAACAGCTTGCATATTTTTTTCAGGTAAGGTTTTCCAATACCTGTTTGGGTAAGCACGCCACCTTGGTGGTTCACTCAATGCCCCCAACCCTTCCCTACCTTTCATTTTATACATTTTGTGTATACTTACATTTTCCCAGCAGTCTCTCTGTTGGTCACCTTCCTTTCCTCTTGTACAGTGCTGAGTGGTCCTAATGATGCATAGAGCAGTGCTAACATAATGACATCTGCAACAATCTATGCAGCATTTTACTGTGAGTACTGGGCATCTTGATGACACACTACAAGGAAGACGACCTTGAAAAGGACCAGTATAGTGACTCTGTGACGGACCATGTTGGGGAAAAGTAGGGTGTAGCAGTAAACAATTTTTTTCTCCAAAGCTGCACTGCACAATAGATAAAAAATTACATTTCTTATGTAGCACTGCCCCCACAGAGGAGGCTCTGAACTTGGGGGGGGGGGGGCTGTAGAGGAGGCCTTGGACTAGGAGGGGGGTGCTGTAGAGGCCCTTGACTAGGAAATGGTGGTTTGTGTGGTAAAGGCCCCTGGATGGGGGTACAAGGTAGATACTGACCTAGGTGAGGGGGTGCCTGGAGGCCCCAGATTAGGAGAGGGGGTGTCTAGAGGCCTTGGACTATGAGAGGGGGATAATGAAGGCCCTCTGGACTAGGAAAGAAGGTACCCGAAGGACCTGCCAGCTTCAGGGAGAAAGAGCCCGGATCTAAAACCTGCCTGGGCTTCACAACATACAGTTATGCTCATATGTTTACATACCCTGGCATAATTTATGATTTCTTGGCCATTTTTCAGAGAATATGAATGATAAAAAAAAAAAATTATTTCGCTAATGGTTAGTGTTCAGCTGAAGCCATTTATTATCAATAAACTGTGTTTACTCTTTTTAAATCATAATGGCAACAGAAACTACCCAAATGATCCTGATCAAAAGTTTACATACCCTAGTTCTTAATACCGTGTAACATCAATGACAGCTTGAAGTCTTTTGTGGTATTTGTGGATGAGGCTCTTTATCTTCTCAGATGGTAAAGCTGCCCATTCATCTTGGCAAAAAGCCTCCAGTTCCTGTAAATTCTTGGCCTGTCTTGCATGAACTGCACGTTTGAGATCTCCCCAGAGTGGCTCAATGATATTGAGGTAAGGAGACTGAGATGGCCCCTCCAGAACCTTCACTTTATTCTGCTGTAGCCAACGACAGGTCGACTTGGTCCTGTGTTTTGGATCATTGCCATGTTGGAATGTCCAAGTACGTCCCATGCGCAGCTTCCTGGCTGTTGAATGCAAATGTTCCTCCAGTATTTTCTGATATACATTCATCTTGCCATCAATTTTGACCAAATTTTCTGTGCCTTTGTAGCTCACACATCCCCAAAACATCAGCTATCCACCTCCGTACCTTTCATCATAGGCCTTGTTGACTCCTCTCCAAATGTAGCTTTTATGGTTGTGGCCAAAACGCTAAATTTTGGTCTCATCACTCCAAATGACTTTGTGCAAGAAGATTTGAGGCTTGTCTCTGTGCTGTTTGGTATATTGTAAGCGGGATACATTGTGGCATTTGCATGCTATTGGCTTTCTTCTGGCGACTCGACCATGCAGCCCATCTTTCTTCAAGTGCCTCCTTATCTTGAAACAGCCATACCACATGTTTTCAGAGAGTCCTGTATTTCACCTGAAGTTATTTGTGGGTTTTTCTTTGAAGCACGAACAATTTTCCTATACTTCTCTTTTAATTACCTGACATCTCCTCTTTCCTGCTATCTGGCCCACATGATAATTAGGCTTCATTCACATAGAGCATATGCGTCCATGCCCAGTGTGATGGCCGTGTACCACGTGGGGATACATGGTGATCTGTGCATCTCTATGCAGGCAGTCCAATCAAAGTGAATCGGGACACAGCAGCTGCACGGACATAATCAAATGTCAAAATTAGATTTGCAGACAGGAAGGGATGCATGTATCTGAACACACAGTGTCTGCATTTGGATCTGTGCACCCACTTCTTTCCTGTGGATGTGAAGGTGGCTCAGCATACAGGACCTGTCTCAGCACCTGTCTGAATGGACCCTTAAGGGAATTAATCAAAACAAAAGTAGGCAGAATCTGGAGCAACTGTGCATGGCAACCAATCAGCTCAAGCCTTTCATTTTAAAAGCTGAACAAGCTCAAGATAGAAGCTGATTGGTTGCCATTTGCAGCTATTCCAGATTCTGACTGCACCAGTTTTGATAGATTCCCCTCACTGTGTTTTACATTTCCTACTCCTGACTACTGCAATTTAAGTACAGAATATGCTTTGTTAAAGTGGTTGTAAAGGTACAAGGTTTTTTACCTTCATGTATTCTAAGTGCAACAGCCTCCCCAGTCCCACCTAATACTTACCTGAGCCCCATCTCGATTCAGCAATGCCCACGAGAGCCTTGCCTCTTCAAGGACTCGCACTTATGATTTGTTTTTGGCAGCAGCGAGAGCCATTAGTCGACACCATCATTGAAGCTTGTCACCATTGGGACACAACTCTGACTTTCCCAGAGGAATGCAATTAAGCAGGCTCAAACACTGATGACTGTATGTACACGTTTGGTACTTGGTTGGATTAAGCTTTTTATCCTATCCTATTTGATTACAATAAACTTTACATTCACATGTTCAACAGAAGTTGGTATTTCATCAGGCTAATTTAATTAAGACATTATATCCTGGTTTTTAAGCGCTTTTATGGATTTTTTTGCTGTTCACCTTGTCACTTTCTCCCAAGAGCGATCCAGGGCTGACACCAATTTGCCATCTTTCCATTGTTGCCCTCTCCAGCAGGCGCCTGATCATCTTTTGTAGCTGACTACGCTTGTGAACCCATGGGTGTGCTGATGTACTCACACTGTCCTCCTTGCAACCTTGCTGCTCCTTAGGCAAGATTCCTTTCAAACCACACTGCTGTCAGGATCTGATATATATATATATATATATATATATATATATATATATATATATATATATATGTATACATATATATATATATATATATATATATATATATACAGTGGTGTGAAAAAGTGTTGGCCCCCTTCCTCATTTCCTGTTCCTTTGCATGTTTGTCACACTTAAGTGTTTCGGAACATCAAACCAATTTAAACAATAATCAAGGACAACACAAGTAAACACAAAATGCAATTTGCAAATGAAGGTGCTTATTATTAAAGGTGAAAAAAAATCCAAACCATCATGGCCCTGTGTGAAAAAGTGATTGCCCCCTAAACCTAATAACTGGTTGGGCCACCCTTAGCAGCAACAACTGCAACCAAGCGTTTGCGATAATGTGCAATGAGGCTTTTACAGCGTCCTGGAGGAATTTTGGCCCACTCATCTTTGCAGAATTGTCCTAATTCAGTTACATTAGAGGGTTTTCGAGCATGAACGGCCTTTTTAAGGTCATACCACAACATCTCAATAGGATTCAGGTCAGGACTTTGGCTAGGCCACTCCAAAGTCTTCATTTTGTTTTTCTTCAGCCATTCGGTGGTGGACTTGCTGGTGTGTTTAGGATCATTGTCCTGCTGCAGAACCCAAGTTCGTTTCAGCTTGAGTACACGAACAGATGGTCGGACATTCTCCTTCAGGATCTCTTGGTAGACAGCAGAATTCATAGTTCCTTTTATCACGGCAAGTCTTCCAGGTCCTGAAGCAGCAAAACAGCCCCAGACCATCACACTACCACCACCATATTTTACGGTTGGTATAATGTTCTTTTTATGAAATGCAGTGTTCCTTCTACGCCAGATATACTTGGACACACACCTTCCAAAGAGTTCCACTTTTGTCTTATCGGTCCACAGAATGTTGTCCCAAAAGTCTTGGGGATCATCAAGATGTGTTGTGGAGAAATTGAGACGAGCTTTGTTGTTCTTTTTGCTCAGCAGTGGTTTTCTCCTTGGAACTCTGCCATGCAGGCCATTTTTGCCCAGTCTTTTCCTGATGGTGGAGGCATGAACTCTGACCTTAACTGAGGCAAGTGAGGCCTGCAGTTCCTTGGACGTTGTTGTGGGGTCTTTTGTGACCTCTTGGATGAGTCGTCGCTGTGCTCTTGGGGTAATTTTGGGCGGCCGGCCACTCCTGGGAAGGTTCACCACTGTTCCATGTCTTCGCCATTTGTGGATAATGGCTCTCACTGTGGTTCGCTGGATTCCCAAAGCTTTGGAAATGGCTCTATAACCCTTTCCAGACTGATAGATCTCAATTACTTTCTTTCTCAATTGTTCCTGAATTTCTTTGGGTCTCAGCATGATGTGTAGCTTTTAAGGATCTTCTGGTGGACCTTACTGTGTCAAGCAGCTCCTATTTAAGTGATGCCTTGATTGTGAACAGGTGTGGCAATAATCAGGCCTGGGTGTGGCTAGAGAAATTGAACTCAGGTGTGGACAACCACAGTTATAGTATGTTTTAACAAGGGGGGCAATCACTTTTTCACACAGGGCCATGATGGTTTGGATTTTTTTTTTACCTTTAATAATAAACACCTTCATTTACAAATTGCATTTTGTGTTTACTTGTGTTGTCCTTGACTATTGTTTAAATTGGTTTGATGTTCCGAAACACTTAAGTGTGACAAACATGCAAAGGAACAGGAAATGAGGAAGGGGGCAAACACTTTTTCACACCACTGTATATCATACACTAAGGATATTACAGATGCCAAATCTTATAATTCATACAAGACATATACAGTAAAACCTTGGTTTGAGAGTAACTTGGTTTAACCACCTAAGCCCCGGACCATTTTCCAGCTAAAGGACCAGGCCCCTTTTTGCGATTCTGCACTGCGTCATTTTTAACTGACAATTGTGCGGTCGTGCGACGTGGCTCCCAAACAAAATTGTCGTCCTTTTTTCCCCATAAATAGAGCGTTCTTTTGGTGGTATTTGATCAACTCTGCGGTTTTTATTTTTTGCGCTATAAACAAAAATTTAGCAACAATTGGGAAAAAAATGCAATATTTTTTACTTTTTGCTATAATAAATATCCCCCAAAAATATATAAAAAAAATGTTTTTCCTCAGTTTAGGCCAATGCTTATTCTTCTACATATTTTTGGTAAAAAAAAATCGCAATAAGCGTGTATTATTTGGCTTGCGCAAAAGTTATAGCGTCTACAAAATAGGGGATAGTTTTATGGCATTTTTATTAATATTTTTTTTTACTAGTAATGGTAGCGATCAGCGATTTTTATTGTGACTGCGACATTATGGCGGACACATCGGACAATTTTGACACTTTTTTGGGACTATTGGCATTAACACATCGATCAGTGCGATTAAAAATGCACTGATTACTGTAAAAATGTCACTGGCAGTGAAGGGGTTAACCACTAGGGGGCAGTGTAGGAGTTAAGTGTGACTGTGTGACTGTGTGTGTTTTTTTACTGTTGAGGGGCATGGCTTGGCATGTGACGTCTCTGATCGTCTTTCCCTATAATAGGGAACAGACGATCAGTGACAGCCACACTAGGAAGCACAAGGAGAGGTTTGTTTACACTTATCTCTCCTCGTTCTTTAGCTCTGTGACCCGATTGCGGGACACCGACGGCGATCGGGTCCACGGTCACGGAGCTCAGGAACCAGGACGCGAGTGCGGTGCCGGTGGCGCACGCGCGACCCACGGCTGGGCTCTTAAAGGGCAACGTACCTGTACGTATCTGTGCCCAGCCTTGCCATTCTGCCGACGTACATCGGTGTACATCCTTAAGTGGTTAAGAGCGTTTTGCAAGACAAGCATTTTAAATAAATCTTGACTTGATATACAAGCGATGTCTTGATATACAAGTAGCGTCATGTCACAAATGAGTATAAAAGAGAAAAGAGGTCCCTCTAAACGTAGCAATATGGATACATTTATTGAAAGTACATTTAGCAACTCACATGGTTAATGAAAACAGGCACATCTAAGTATGCAGGCATCCGGGGTAAAGCTGTCCACATAGACTGCACCGCCATCAATGTCATCTCATCCATACTGCGCTCCAGAAGTGGTTCGAGCCACGCTTTCAGATCGATCTACTGCAGGGTAGTCTTCAAGGTCTCGATTGCAGAGTGACAGTGGTGAGAGCCAACGTTGCAGAGGATGGTCTATGTGGACAACTTTACCCCGGATGCCTGCATACTTAGATGTGCCTCTTTTAATTCTCAACCATGTGAGTTGCTAAATGTTGTAACTTAATTAAATGTAACCACATTGCTACACTTTGAGGTGCCTCTCTTCTCTTTTATACTCTGTAGCTCCTGCTAGAATTTGCTTCTAATCCCCTTGTGGAGGCTGTCATATGTGGATGGACATTTTATGGTTACACAACCTATCACATTGCTATAATATTTTTTATCTGGACTATAAACGGAGGGACTTATGAATAAATGGTTGTGGAGCAAATCATTTGAGTTTCCATTATTTCTTATGGGAAAATTTGCTTTGATATAAGAGTGCTTTACAAACATGTTTCTGAAACAAATTATACTCGCAACCTAAGGTTTTATTGTACTTACAAATATAGTAAATAATTGTTATCCACCTTAGATATCAACTCTTAATTATAATCATGTATCTATAAATAAATAGTAAACTGCTGCAAAGATTTGCAACACTATATAAGTAAAGTACCTCACAAAAGTGAGTACACCCCTCACATTTTAGTAAATATTTTATTATATCTTTTCATGTGACATCACTGAAGAAATTAAACTTTGCTACAGTGTAAAGTAGTGAGTGTACCTGTAATAATAATAATAATAATAATAATAAATAGATTAATGAATAATAATAAATAGCCCCCGGTTTTTATTTTTACTATGAGTTAAGTTTAAGATTACCCAAATTAGTAGTCATATCAACTTTAATATACCATTCTGTATTTTTAAATGTATATTTATGTGTAGCGGCGGCTCCTGAAGAGCATGCGCTATCCGTTTTTCAAAGTTAAACTTTACCTAAACTGCAGATGCGGACATCACGTGTTTTGAGGTTCCAGTCCAGTATGAAGTGCTGATTACATGGTCCTGGTCCTCCTGACCAGCCCCCAGGAAGGCTATGGCCTGGTGTGCGGATCCACCCGGCTTTAATGTCTCGGGGCTGGCTAGCCCGAGGCAAAGAAACTAAAGGAGGATTCCGAGGTGGTTTGGGTGCCGTCTCCAGTTCGGGAGAGACCCAGTGTACTTCAAGCATTTCAGGGGAGGACTCTTTAGAAGAACACCATGCACGGGTTGGTTTTCTTAACAAGAGCCTGGAAGGGCTGAAGTAACCGGGAGAATCCGGTCTTGTGGATATCGCCAAGCAGGCTGAAAGATCCAGGTATCCTACAAGTGTTCTAAAGTTTAGTTTCCCTACATGTTCTGCAACAACTTTGTCTGTGACAAAGACTTTGTTCCTGAGTAAGCATCTTGTTGGCTGCTAGGCCTTGTGAGAGAGGGACTGTCCAACTTGTGTGATCATCCAGCTGCAAATGGCTATTCTCTGGATGCAGTCAAAGTATGCAAGTTCTTTAACGTTTTTTGGACTTTGACATTAAGAGTACCTGAACTTCCTTTCCCAACCCTCTGATCCCAAGTTACAAGACTGTTCAATGGTTTGAGTTTGCAAATAAAATCCATTCAAGGGGATCTGTTGTCAGTCTCAAGTTACTGGGCCATCTACCACGGGACATCCCTTAGATGTGCAACAAGGAGAACGGAAGGTAACGGTAAGCCCAAAAATAACCAGCAGCTCCTTCGGGGATTAGTGCTACATATGTATATGACATACATTTTTGTATCTCTGGCAAATCTAGAGTATAGTCTAGAAATAGTTTCCACCTGTTAAAAAAATTGTTAACATGGGGACGATTCAAGAATTTCACACTTAGTTTTTCAATCTATAGCTATTTTTTTCATATCTGTTATCAAATCTTCCACCATAGGAGAGGCACTAGTAATCCAATGCCTCTTATTAGACTTATACAGTGAGAGGTTTATTTGTTTTGTTTTTTTGCCTCTGCAATATTTGGCTTTCCTGCCTCTTCTACAGACCAAACTATCTAGAAATATAAATAATACAGTGTAAAAATGTAAATATGTGAAGACGTGAAGACACATCCTGATTTTAATAGGACACTCCAAAGAAGTAATTACATGCAGTTCACACACAAGAATTTGCAAAAATTACATAAATTTGTGTAAAATGTTTTTTTTTCAGGGTCAGACAAGACACAGATGATAATGTTAAACTGAATTTAGGCTAATGCATTTTTTTTTAAAAAGTGCATAATATAAATGTAGCGCACTACCCCCGTAGGAGCTGCTGAATTGGTTATAGCAATCTGCCAATCACCCCTACTGCCATACACATCACAACCCATAGAAATAGAGACAGTCCAGGTTAAGATTTTATACTTGGTTTTATTTGCAGAACTTTACCTTGAATAGGAGAAGGATTGTATGAGATGCTCTTTTGCTGCTTTACACATGGTGAAAAATCATTCCATATCCGTAGCTTTACCAGAACACTAATCACACAGCTTCTTTGATATCAATTCTTCCCTGGACTTCTTGTGCAAATACTTAATGCAATACTGTAATAGAGTCCTTGTCATTCCTTCCCTGTTGGATAATAAAGAGTCACTCTGAATAACTCTTCACAGGTAGACTTTGGTAGAATTATCCCTGAGAATGCAAAGGCCAGAAACTATACCCACTTCTTCCTAAGGTTCCAGGGAATTAGGCACCCACACAGTCTTTGGAAGGCACAGTTACCATGCTAACCTGGCCTGAGATGGTTCGGAAACCCCACACGATGACCTGACATGTGACCGTGAATGGACCATTACTTTTAGGACTTGCTAATTCTGTGTTCCTTGCTCCAACATACTCTTCTATGTTGATGTTACACTGACCTTTTTAGAGCAATTCTGTGTCACTAGTCATAGAATGCTGCTCTGCCTCTGCCAGTTGACCGCTACTTCCTTGGCTTGATCCTCTTTACTTGCCAGTTACCGAGTTCCCCGGTCACAGCAACTCAATGCACTCCGCAGAGATGAAGATCTGTATCTTTAACTTCTTTCCTGATGGCTCCTCCATCACTCCTCTCCACATGGCACGTTCGCCTCCCTGCAGGTGGACGCCCAGGCCACACTAGCTACTCCATACTGTCTTCTTCTCCTCTCAGACTTCCCTTGGAAGCATGTGACCCCAGCTTATATAGGAGATACAAAAAGATTTTTTGGGTGCAGATTTTTAAAAGTTTTTTTTCACATTTATTGATAACAAAAAGGTTTGCACTCACATATTCCGTAAACAAAACGAATGTTAAAAATTGTAGGGATCATCTGATTCAATCCGTCATCCATTGTAGTCCAGTCCGCATATGTCCTCTTGCATCTCCGAACTTTTCCACTGGTAGATGTTTCAAATTTGCCGTATATACTGGACGCAGAAGGTGCAGTCTCAAAACGAGGCTTGGTATACTGTGGCAAGCAGGGTGCGGGCTATGACGTCATTTCCTGGCGACGCGTTTCCTGAGCGTTTGGGTCAAAATGGAGGCACGTGCCTGCCCCTGCCAATGTGCCACGTGCCTGCCCCTGCGTGCCTGCCCCTGCCAATGAAAAATGAATGATTGGACAGAGCTCTCCACATGAGTTGCCTGCCACTCAGGTCTCAAGTCCTTCCCCTCTTCCAGAACAATTCTTCTACAAGTAGAGGAGGCATCTTTGAGCCAGAGCACAGGTGGCCACGCCCCCCACTACACTGACACTCCCATCCCCCAGATCAAAATAACTAGGCCTGCCGGAGATCACAGGCCTGGCTAAATTTGCCTGAATCTGCATTCTGTCACTAAAACACTTCTAAATCACTTACCTTTAGGTAGTGACCACTACATAAAGCATAGTAAAAAACTTGTGAGTTAGGATGGAGTGACAATTAACAGCAGCAGGCAGCAAATATTGGTGTAGGGATAGCATGCAATTCACAGAACTGAAAACTGTCACTTAGTTTGCCCTAAAAATAAGGACATATATTTTCAGTATAGCACCATTCTAAACAACAGGACCCTCATTCACAACCTGGACATTCTCCAGACATAATTGTACAGCTTTTGTCCTAGGACTTCAAGGAGAGTTAGCCAATCAACTGTAGCCTTGGTTCACGTCAATCCCAAGAATGCAGCTGTCACCAATACCCTCACACTTCACCTGTCATTCCCCTCTACCTGGCTGCAAGAGAAGTGTGTGGAGTGGTTTTGTGGGGGGAGAGTTCCAGCCACTGTGACAGAGCTGCACAGCCCCAGCCAACTGGGGTGAGCTCTGCCCCAGGATACAGAGGACATTATGATTGACTGCAGTGCAGCCTGTGAAAGGAACAGCCTGTCCAGCGAACTGTGAAAAACCACTGGGAGCCACTTGGAATTGTGGGAGATGTAGTCCCTATGAGGCATTCTCTATTAAGTGGAGAATTTTATGGGACTGCAAGTCCCAGGAGAAGTGATGTGCTGGGAGAGAAGGAAAGATGAAGGAGAAGCCTGGGCTTAGGGAGTCTCATGTGGGTGGTGAGAGTAGATGGTTGGAGTGTGAAGACATCCAGTGAGCTAGAGGAGAGCATCACTGTGTCACTGGCTTCATGAGAAAACCTTACTACAGAGTTTAGAGTTGCCACCAATGACATGGATTGCATGGAAAACACCCCTTGAATGTCCAGGGCTCCAGACCCCAGAAAAAGGGAGGAGGCTTCACAATGGACTGCACAGTGTTGAAAGGCCACTGGTTACAACACCATTTTCCTCTTCCTAAAGGGGCAGTGCCACCTCAAATTGGGACTCACCCTTTATTGTGAGATTGCAGTTATACTTAAATGATTCAAGGCAGGACTCTGGGCCCCAAAAATTACTACCGCCTTGGCCAGTGGGAGGGGTTGTGGAGAGACTGTAGGACCTTCCAGCCTCTTGGTGAGTATTGCCTTTAGGTAGGACCCCTAAATTTAGGGTTCAGGTACTTGGAGGGGATTGTGTCCAAAATTGTGTGTCCTTGCATTGTCTTTGTTTTATTGTACAAATTTCTTTTACTTTGTGGTTGTTTATTGCTGTTGCCATTTTCTTTTTTGTTGTTGTTGCCTCATTGAGTATATAGGCCAAATAAATCCTCCTTCTTCAGCCTTGGTATGTCAGAGGGTAGGGTGTTACATTGCCAGAAGGGTCATTGTCATTCAAAATCAGTGAACCAAAGGATTCATCAGAGGCCCCTTTAAGGATAAGGGGTACACATCATTTGTATTAGTTTGAGATTAATGTAGAACTCCATCCAAATCATTTTATTTTATCTTTGAATAGAGTGTTATGCCTCCATCATATGAATTTATATGTTTCTAATGACTTTTTTTTGGTCTCTTCCTAGTAGTCAAGTGTCACTGCTCTTACATTCATCCACATTACTATTTAGTTATATTTGACCCTGCAGTGTCCCCATGCTTTCCATGAGCCCTCACTAAAAGAAGAGGAAACAGGGGCTTTCCGGGCAGGACAGTGGCTAAGTGGCTAGCACTTCCCCCCCAGCAGCACCAGGGTTGCCAGTTCAAATCCCAACCATAGCACGACCCACCTGGAGGTTGCATGTTCCTTCTGTGCCTGTGTAGATTTCCTCCAACACTCCAAAGACATGCTGGTAGGTAATTTTACCATAGTATTTGTATGAATGTGAATTAGGGACTTTAGATTGTAAGCACCTTGAGGGCAGGGACTGATGTGAAAGTGTTGTGTAACTTGATGATGCAATGCAAGTACATGAAATTAAAGAAAATACATTTTTGTTTAAGGGCTGCAGCATGGTATGCTGTATTGATTAGGAGCACATAGGCTCCCACTTACACACATGAGTTTATTTACTATAGCACCTAGTCAGGAAAATGGGTGAACAAATGATCACAAGTGACTAAAATCCATAGAAAACTAAGGTCACATACATCAGTGACTGGCTAAATCAGTAGTTGTGGTAGAAGCACAGGAATTACACATGGAAATAATGTTTAGAGCTTAATCTCATAGATTAATTGGTTCCTAAACATGTGACATATTGTTTGTAGATGATCTGCTTTTACATTTCTTGAAATATTGTTATAAAAGCAGAAATATGCTTGAAAGTCTGAGAAGAGATACATTTGCCTGTTTTTAGAACTCTGTACTGACACAACTGAGCATGCCCAGACTGAAAATGAGTCACAATCCTGCTCGCATTTCATTTTAGCCCCGTGCTATAGTAAATTCTGAAATTTCCAAAAACTGAAATTTGTGAGCGCCAGCAAACTATGTACTATTTATATATAAATGCAATTGTCAACCATTGATTCTCATTGTATAACTGTTAATTCCACAAAAACATACATTTTTATTTTGAAATGAACTCGCTAATTCCTAAAATAAATTGTCCTTGCTGGGTTTTTATATTGCTTCTTATTCCTTTTTTTAAAAATTCAATCTTATTTGATTCAAATAGAGAACAAGAGATACAGAAAAAGATGTAAACATTAAAAACATTGGTAAGGTACACCAACAATAAGTATCATATATGTCAGAACAAATGCATAGCCAGGTTACATAAAAATGGAATGAAAACGTATATAAGTCACATCAGGGGATTATCTGTGATAACAAACCCTGAAAATATTACAGGTTAAAGTAACATTCACCATCATTTCAGAAAAGGCGCTCATAGGTGTCCCAAACTTAATGCATCAGGAAAGGTTATATGAAAAACCTGTCTTTATGAAAAATAATATGTCGTAGGGGGTCACACGCTGAATCAGTAACAATGGGCAAGTTGGAGTCATGGTACATTTGCTCAATGGATTCCTAAGGGTGTATTTAGACATAAAGGAAATGGAATAGGGGCAGACAAAGGGGCAGAAAGATAGGGGAAAAGAAGCACTCCATCATAGCCCCAAGACAATTTTGTCTAGGCCACTCCAGGAGATAAACTTTGAGGAGTATCGTAACATGGATCATATTCCTCCGCCAACAGACATTCAAGGTCCCTTATGTGGTCCACTTCAGTAGCCCAATCCCCCCAGGGAAGGCATGGTTGTTGATCTCCAGTGACAGGGAATCACTACTCTAGCCACTGCAAGAAAGTGTTGCAATACATCTTTTTAATGGATTTTAATTTGCCAGGGAGTATAGATAAGAGAGCCACCTCAGGTGAAGGTTGAATGGAAGTCGCCATCAGTTTACAGTATAGTTTGAAGATCTGTTGCCAAAATCCCTGTACAGGAGGGCATTCCCACCAGATGTGGAGCATGGTACCCTGTGAGTCAAGAATGCTAGTAATGTGTAATGTTTTCATGCTTTTGGAACATATTATTCTCTCTCTCTCTCTCTCTCTCTCTCTCTCTCTCTCTCTCTCTCTCTCTCTCTCTCTCTCTCGCTCTCTCTCTCTGTCTCTCTACATTTATATATATATATATATATATATATATATTGTAAGGGATCTTCCCGGGGTAGGGTGTGTTTGGACACAGTTCACAGCAGACTTGGAATTTATAAAGCAGATCTTGGCGTTTATTCGTGGTACAAACAGTCCAGCAAACAAAATATACAGCAACACCGTGCTTTCTAAGTACAACAAAAATAAAAGTCCTAGCCCGGCTGGGCGCTTACTAACAGGTTCTGCTCACCTATCTGACACTTACAAACACAGCGTCTTTCGCCTGGATATCGCAGGGTGAGTTTTAGCTCCAGCAGTGGCTGTGCTTGCAGCTTCCTTCAACACACAGATTGTTCATTCCCTGGCTGAGAGCAACCACCTGCAGACCCTGCAGTGCCTTTAGCTTCCCAGGCTAATTAGGATCAAAGCTCACCTGATCCCAAACCCAGAACTGGATCGGGGGATGTGGAATGACAGGTCCCTCTACCAAACCTACCTGCCATTCCATATAAACCCAGGCCCGGCAAAATTAAATAACAACTCAGCAGCATATCGCTGCTGAGAAACTGATCCATCCTGGATTTACCATCTCACACTGTGTAGCAACCTAGGTGAGATGTACACCCCCTCGATCACTTCTCCAGTGACATGTCTACATATCCCCCCCCTCTTTTTCAGACCGGAGGGCTGAGCCTTTTGTCCCCACAGACAACTTACCCTTGACAATGCGTCAGCATTTGCCTGTAATTTCCCTGGCCTGTGTTCCACAGTGAAATTAAAGTTTTGTAGGGAGAGAAACCATCTAGTCACTCTTGCATTTCTCTCCTTGTTTAACTTCATCCATGTTAGGGGGGCATGGTCTGTCACCAACTTGAATTTCCTGCCTAGCAAGTAATACTTTAACGATTCTAGGGCCCACTTTACTGCCAAACATTCTCGCTCCACAATGGCATAATTTTTCTCGGCCGGGGTTAGTTTTCTACTCAAGTACGTCACTGGATGCTCCTCACCATTCACTACTTGTGAGAGTACTGCACCTAAGCCTGTGTTAGAGGCATCTGTCTGGACCAGAAATTCTCGCCTGAAATCGGGGGTAACTAAGACAGGTGGTTGGCACAAGGCCGACTTAAGGCTTTGGAAAGCCTTCTCGGCCTCTGGGGTCCACGTGACCATTGCTGTCTTTCCGCCCTTTGTCAAGTCAGTTAGTGGAGCAGCAACTGAGGCAAAGTTCGGCACAAATCTACGGTAATACCCCGTAATACCCAGGAAAGCTCTAACCTGTTTCTTTGTCAGGGGTCTAGGCCAATTCTGTATTGCCTCAATTTTATTTAGCTGTGGCTTAATCAACCCTCTCCCAATAATGTAGCCTAGATATTTGGCCTCTTCTAGGGCTAGAGCACACTTCTCGGCATTTATGGTCAACCCCGCATCACTTATGGCATCCAACACGGCCTGTACCTTACAGAGGTGACTTTCCCAATCAGGGCTAAAAATGACCACATCATCGAGGTAGGCAGCTGAGTAATCACGATGTGGTCGCAGAATCAAGTCCATCAACCTCTGGAAAGTTGCAGGCGCTCCATGTAACCCGAATGGCATCACTACATACTGGAATAGCCCATCAGGGGTGGAGAATGCAGTTTTCTCTTTAGCCTCACCAGAAAGTGGAATCTGCCAGTAGCCCTTTGTGAGATCGAGGGTGGTTATGTACCTGGCGTTACCCAACTTCTCAATCAATTCATCTACCCTGGGCATAGGATACGCATCGAACTTGGAGATCTCATTCAACTTTCTGAAATCGTTACAGAACCTCCAAGTTCCATTGGGCTTTGGGATTAGCACAATTGGGCTGGACCATTCACTCTGTGACACCTCAATTACCCCCAGAGCAAGCATACGTTTTACCTCGGCAGATACGGCTTCCCTACGTGCCTCGGGTATCCTATAGGGCTTAAGGTTTACTCTGCTTCTAGGCTCAGTTTCAATGTGATGATGGATGAGGTGTGTACGCCCTGGGAGGTCAGAGAACTTGTTTTTGTTTTTCTGTAAAAATTCCTGAGCCTCCTGTTTCTGTGACACTGATAGAGTATCACCTACCTTGACTGGAGGGATTGGTGGTGACAAATTATTAACAGTATTTGTCGCCACCAAGGATTCCCTGTCTTTCCAGGGCTTGATCAAGTTTATGTGATAAACTTGGAAAGGCTTCCTTCTACCTGGTTGGTGCACCTTGTAGTTCACCTCACTGACCTTTTCAACAATTTCATAGGGACCTTGCCACTTCGCCAAGAATTTACTCTCAACAGTGGGGACTAGTATAAGGACCCTATCGCCTGGGTTGAATGTCCTGATTCTTGCGGACCGGTTGTAAATTCTACTTTGGGCCTCTTGAGCCCTCTGGAGGTGTTCCCTTACCAGGGGCATTACAGTGGCTATACGGTCCTGCATTTGTGCTACATGCTCAATAACACTCTTGTATGGGGTGGACTCATTCTCCCATGTCTCTTTTGCAATGTCTAGTAGACCCCTAGGGTGATGACCATAGACCAACTCGAATGGTGAGAACCCTGTGGACGCTTGGGGCACCTCCCTAATAGCAAACATGAGGTAGGGTAATAAATGATCCCAGTCACGACCATCTTTTGCCACCACTTTCTTCAACATATGTTTCAAAGTTTTATTAAATCTCTCCACCAATCCGTCCGTCTGGGGGTGGTATACAGAGGTACGGATGTGTGAGATTTTAAATAGTCTGCATAATTCCTTCATTACTTTCGACATAAATGGCGTACCTTGGTCAGTTAGGATTTCTTTGGGGATCCCAGTCCTAGAGAACATATAAAACAACTCACGTGCAATTGTTTTAGATGCAGTGTTTCTTAAGGGTACAGCCTCAGGATAGCGGGTCGCATAATCCAGGACTACCAAAATATACTGGTGTCCTCTAGCTGACTTTACAATGGGACCCACTAAATCCATGGCAATACGCTCAAAAGGCACCTCTATAATAGGGAGCGAAACCAAAGGACTGCGAAAATGTGACACTGGGGCACTAACCTGACATGTGGGGCACGACTCACAGTATTTTTTAATGTCATCATATATGGCCGGCCAAAAAAACCTCTGGAGAACCCTCTCTCGCGTTTTGTCAGTCCCCAAGTGTCCCCCAAGAACATGGTTATGTGCCATGTCAAGCACCTGACGCCGGTACGGCTTAGGTACCAGAAGCTGTTCCACAATCTCATCCTTAACCTTATTGACTCTATAGAAAAGATCATTAGTCACCGAAAAATGTGGAAATCTTTTTTCAGCATCTGGTTCCTGAGGTACCCCGTTCATAACAGCAACCTGCTCTCTCGCATTTTTGAGAGTGGGGTCCTGTAATTGTGCAGCCCCAAAATTATCGCTAGACACCTCTAAGTCTAGTATATTTTGCTCAGTGGGAGGAGCCTCCTCCTCCCCAGCCAGGACCTGCAAAGGAAAACAATCATTTTCATCCTGTACACTTTTATCATTCACAGTGGACAAGGCAACCCCCTTAGAGGTATCCTCATTCCTTTTGGGGATTTTTCTTTTTTCCCAGAGAGCCCAGAATAAAGGAAAATCGCGCCCCAATATTACATTATGCATGAGGTTTTTAACCACACCCACTTCATATTGTACTGTGCCTTGTTCAGTCCCGACTTTAGCCAGCACTATAGGGTACACTTTTGTATCACCATGTATACACACAACGCTCATATGCTTTTTAGACTCTAAGTCCCCAGTCACCAGGCTAGCATGCACCAAGGTTACGAGGCTTCCTGAGTCCATTAACGCTTTAACAGGAAAGTCATTGATTGTGATGTCGCAGATTTGCGGTTCAGTCTCTAGTCCAGGAACTGCAGCACAAGATGGTTCCGCAAATAGCGACTGACGCCGGCTAGCGTCACATTCCATGGGTTCAGAGGTAAGAGGGCAATGGGCCGACACGTGTCCCGCCTCATGGCATCTCCAACACTGGATAGGGCCTGGTCTCTTTGGCAAGGAGTCCTTTTTAGAGCCCCTTAGCCACCCGGGACCATCACCAGTCTTTTGTCCCTGAGACACCACTTGAGCCCTTTTCCCTCCATCAGCACCCCTCCACACTCCCCCAATAGATGGAAGTCTCTTACCAGCTGACGGCACAGATCTGGCGCTCCGGGGAGGTGAAGATTCTGCAGGAACATCACGGAGGTAGTCCTCAGTCGCCTGGAACCTCTCCACAAGGTTGACAAGTTCGTTGGCATTCTTAGGATCACCTTGTCCCACCCAGCGTTGCAGGTCAGTAGGAAGTGCTCGGAGGTAGCGATCCATCACGACCTTCTCTAGGATTTGTGCAGGAGTAGAAGTGTCTGGCTCCAACCACTTTCTTGCCAAATGGATTAGGTCATACATCTGGGACCTCGCTGATTTGTCCAGACTGTAGCTCCAGTTGCGTACCCTCCGGGCACGGACTGCAGTAGTAACTCCTAGTCGGGCAAGTATCTCCTCTTTTAGCCGAGTATAGTCCTTAACCTCTTGCTCACTGAGGTCATAGTAGGCCTTTTGAGGTTCACATGTTAAATAGGGCGCAATTACCTCTGCCCACTCAGCGGCTGGTAACTTCTCTCGCTCAGCCACGCGCTCAAATACTGTTAGATAGGCTTCAACATCGTCCTCAGCAGTCATCTTTTGCAGCGCTTTCTGCACAGTCCTTCTCCCAAAAAAAATCTCTGGAGCGGCTCCCATCACCACAGGCGCCTCTCGATTTGCTATCAGGTGCTCGATAAGTTGTTGTTGTGCAGCCATGGACTGTTCATGTCGTCTATTGACCTCTGTCTGAGCCTGCTGTTGTGCAGCCATGGACTGTTCATGTCGTCTATTGGCCTCTGTCTGAGCCTGCTGTTGTTGCAAACTCACTTGCATAAACTGCTTCAGCATCTCCTCCATGTTGCTGGACTGTTCTTGGAGTGTAGTTGCAGCTTTCACCCAGGACATCAGCAGCTGTAGCCAAGTCTGTCCACACCGTTGCCCCTAGCAACCGCGTTGCCCGCTACCTCCACCAATTGTAAGGGATCTTCCCGGGGTAGGGTGTGTTTGGACACAGTTCACAGCAGACTTGGAATTTATAAAGCAGATCTTGGCGTTTATTCGTGGTACAAACAGTCCAGCAAACAAAATATACAGCAACACCGTGCTTTCTAAGTACAACAAAAATAAAAGTCCTAGCCCGGCTGGGCGCTTACTAACAGGTTCTGCTCACCTATCTGACACTTACAAACACAGCGTCTTTCGCCTGGATATCGCAGGGTGAGTTTTAGCTCCAGCAGTGGCTGTGCTTGCAGCTTCCTTCAACACACAGATTGTTCATTCCCTGGCTGAGAGCAACCACCTGCAGACCCTGCAGTGCCTTTAGCTTCCCAGGCTAATTAGGATCAAAGCTCACCTGATCCCAAACCCAGAACTGGATCGGGGGATGTGGAATGACAGGTCCCTCTACCAAACCTACCTGCCATTCCATATAAACCCAGGCCCGGCAAAATTAAATAACAACTCAGCAGCATATCGCTGCTGAGAAACTGATCCATCCTGGATTTACCATCTCACACTGTGTAGCAACCTAGGTGAGATGTACACCCCCTCGATCACTTCTCCAGTGACATGTCTACAATATATATATATATATATATACAGTGGTGTGAAAAAGTGTTTGCCCCCTTCCTCATTTCCTGTTCCTTTGCATGTTTGTCACACTTAAGTGTTTCGGAACATCAAACCAATTTAAACAATAGTCAAGGACAACACAAGTAAACACAAAATGCAATTTGTAAATGAAGGTGTTTATTATTAAAGGTGAAAAAAAATCCAAACCATCATGGCCCTGTGTGAAAAAGTGATTGCCCCCCTTGTTAAAACATACTATAACTGTGGTTGTCCACACCTGAGTTCAATTTCTCTAGCCACACCCAGGCCTGATTATTGCCACACCTGTTCACAATCAAGGCATCACTTAAATAGGAGCTGCTTGACACAGTAAGGTCCACCAGAAGATCCTTAAAAGCTACACAACATGCCGAGACCCAAAGAAATTCAGGAACAATTGAGAAAGAAAGTAATTGAGATCTATCAGTCTGGAAAGGATTATAAAGCCATTTCCAAAGCTTTGGGAATCCAGCGAACCACAGTGAGAGCCATTATCCACAAATGGCGAAGACATGGAACAGTGGTGAACCTTCCCAGGAGTGGCCGGCCGCCCAAAATTACCCCAAGATTGCAGCGACGACTCATCCAAGAGGTCACAAAAGACCCCACAACAACGTCCAAGGAACTGCAGGCCTCACTTGCCTCAGTTAAGGTCAGCGTTCATGCCTCCACCATCAGGAAAAGACTGGGCAAAAATGGCCTGCATGGCAGAGTTCCAAGGAGAAAACCACTGCTGAGCAAAAAGAACATCAAAGCTCGTCTCAATTTCTCCACAACACATCTTGATGATCCCCAAGACTTTTGGGACAACATTCTGTGGACCGATGAGACAAAAGTGGAACTCTTTGGAAGGTGTGTGTCCAAGTATATCTGGCGTAGAAGGAACACTGCATTTCAGAAAAAGAACATTATACCAACAGTAAAATATGGTGGTGGTAGTGTGATGGTCTGGGGCTGTTTTGCTGCTTCAGGACCTGGAAGACTTGCCGTGATAAAAGGAACTATGAATTCTGCTGTCTACCAAGAGATCCTGAAGGAGAATGTCCGACCATCTGTTCGTGTACTCAAGCTGAAACGAACTTGGGTTCTGCAGCAGGACAATGATCCTAAACACACCAGCAAGTCCACCACCGAATGGCTGAAGAAAAACAAAATGAAGACTTTGGAGTGGCCTAGCCAAAGTCCTGACCTGAATCCTATTGAGATGTTGTGGTATGACCTTAAAAAGGCCGTTCATGCTCGAAAACCCTCTAATGTAACTGAATTAGGACAATTCTGCAAAGATGAGTGGGCCAAAATTCCTCCAGGACGCTGTAAAAGCCTCATTGCACGTTATCGCAAACGCTTGGTTGCAGTTGTTGCTGCTAAGGGTGGCCCAACCAGTTATTAGGTTTAGGGGGCAATCACTTTTTCACACAGGGCCATGATGGTTTAGATTTTTTTCACCTTTAATAATAAACACCTTCATTTACAAATTGCATTTTGTGTTTACTTGTGTTGTCCTTGACTATTGTTTAAATTGGTTTGATGTTCCGAAACACTTAAGTGTGACAAACATGCAAAGGAACAGGAAATGAGGAAGGGGGCAAACACTTTTTCACACCACTGTATATATATTCATATACAGTATCTCACAAAAGTGAGTACACCCCTCACATTTATGTAAATATTTTATTATATCTTTTCATGTAACAACACTGAAGAGATGACACGTTGCTATAATGTAAAGTAGTGAGTGTACAGCTTGTATAACAGTGTACATTTGCTGTCCCCTCAAAATAACTCCACACACAGCCAATAATGTCTCAACTGCTGGCAACAGAATTGAGTATAGCCCAAACTGGGCCCAATTAGCTATTTTCTCTCCCCGGTGTCATGTGACTTGTTAGTGTTACAAGGTATCAGGTATGAATGGGGAGCAGGTGTCTTAAATTTGATGTTATCACTCTCACTCCCACACGGGTCACTGGAAGTTCAACATGGTAGCTCATGGCAAAGAACTCTCTGAGGATCTTAAAAAAAGAATTGTTGCTCTACATAAAGATGGCCTAGGCCAGAAGATTGCCAAGACCCTGAAACTGATCTGCAGCATGGTGGCCAAGACCATACAGCAGTTTAACAGGGCAGGTTCCACTCATAAACACTTGTCGCCATGGTCAACCAAAGAAGTTGAGTGCACATGCTCAGGAAGCCTCTTCTAAAGATGATGCACAAGAAAGCCCACAAACAGTTTGCTGAAGACAAGCAGACTAAGGACATGGATCACTAGAACCATGTCCTGTGGTCTGATGAGACCAAGATAAACGTATTTGTTTCAGATGGTGTCAAGCGTGTGTGGTGGCAACCAGGTGAGGAGTACAAAGACAAGTGTGTCTTGCCTACATTCAAGCATGGTGGTGGGAGTGTCATGGTCTGGGGCTGCATAAGTGCTGCTGGCACTGGAGAGCTACAGTTTATTGAGGGAACCATGAATGACAACATGTACTATGACATACTGAAGCAGAATATGATCCCCTCCCTTTGGAGACTGGGCTGCAGGGCAGTATTCCAACATGATAATGACCCCAAACACACCTCCAAGATGACCACTGCCTTAAAGAAGGTGAGGGTAAAGATGATGGACTGGCCAAGCATGTCTCCAGACTTAACCCTATTGAGCATCTGTGGGGCATCCTCAATCGGAGGGTGGAGGAGCCCTGCAGAGTTTGCAGCCCCCCAAGCTAACATACATCTCCTAAGCAGGAACACCTCACTATCTCCCCAAGCATTCTGTCCAGATAATGTGCAGTTAATTTATGACCTTTCTGTTTAACCCTGTGTTATCCAAACTCTGTTCAATGAAAAGTGTAAACTCACCACATAAACACTCTATATACAAAATAAAATTCCCCAATAAAGATCAGAACATGATGTTCACATTTGCATGGAAGCACAATTTAATGAATGGTGATTATTCATAGAATTACCGTATTTATGTTTATTGAGGATTTTTTTTTTATGTACTAACAGTTAAGCTTCATACACACAATACAAAAATTGGATGAAAAATACCACTTTTGAAGTGTTCGTGCATTCTTTCATTTCATTTTTTTTTTTTTTTTGGTGGGGGATGGCTCTTGGGTGGGAGTTCCCACACTTTTTTCCCCAGGACTTGACCCCTGGATCATCTATTCTAGAAGACATCAGAAGCAGGTAAGTATGAAAAGGATAACAAACTGTAAAGGGACTCAGGAAGGAGGGGATTCCTGGAGGTGAGCACAGATTGAATACCCACTTCTGACTCATGAAGACAACCTGCTACCTGAAGATCCTGCGGAATTTAACACTTTCAGAAATGGTAAGTTTCTCCTGCACATTAATGGTATAGGGCTGTCACATTGAACCACTGAGGTAGCCAATGTCTTTATTGTATTGTTTTACATGGCAACAGAATTGCTTTGAACTATAAACTTCTTTGATAAATTATTTCTGCAAACATATCCACATGACATGTCATTGTTTTATTTAGTGTAGACAACAGGCACATTATTATAATGAAATCCCTATTAAAGCGGGAGTCCACCGGGACTCCGCGTTTTTTTTTTTTTTTTAAAAGCCAGCAGCTACAAATACTGCAGCTGCTGACTTTTAAATAGTGACACTTACCTGTCCAGCGCGCCCGCGATGTCGGCACCCGAAGCCGATCGCTCGCTCGGCTGCCGGGTCCCGCCGCCATCTTGGGTATGGGAATCAGGAAATGGAGCCTTTCGGCTTCATTTCCCGGTTCCCTACTGCGCATGCGCGAGCCGCGCAGCGCAATCCGGACGGTCCCCGCTGCCTCTGGGAGCTGTGTGTTTCCCAGCAGGCAGCGGGGCACTTGCTGAAGGGGGCGGGCGCTGCGGAACGTACGCCCCGTTCCGCAGAGAGCTAGCCCGGAAGTGGGTGCAGTTACCTGGATTATCCAGGTAACTGCACCCCCCTCCCCCCTGAAAGGTGCCGATTGTGGCGCCGGAGGGGGGGGGGATTCCGATGAGCGGAGGTCCATTTTAGGGTGGACCTCCGCTTTAAGAATCCACAACCAAAATGTATTTTTTTTTGTAAAACTGTTTCATAATATAAAGGCAGATGTAATATATAGTTAAAATAACCCACACTTTATTTAAGGGATTATTTTTAGTTCTAAAGTATAACTTCAGCGTTTATAAAAAAAATAGTGCCAATTTTTATATTCACAGTCACCCAGTCCTGGAAAAATGCCCACCTCCTTCTGCCAGGAGAAAGAGAAGAAGTTGCGGTGACATCACCAGACCAGCAAAAGACTTCAAGATAAAAGCTATGGGGTTTTAAAAAAAGAAAAATGACCGGGGGGAAGGTGGCAAGCTTGGAGTTCTACTTTATCTGTGTCTCATTTCCAGTGATAATTTTATTGAACTTTACTGAAAAGTAATAGCTTTCTGAAAAGCTGGAAAGCCTCATTTGAATTTTAATGTACTGTCTTCCACCTGTCACTAGAATGACTCATTGATGAAAATGATGAACATCTGAAAATCACTGTGACAAATTCAAATTAATTACAAACTGCACTTATCACAAATGCTGACACCCAAATAGTAGGCCATATTTTCATATACAGCACTTGGTGTGATTCCAGGTTTAGAGGAAGCAAATTACTTGTATTTAAAAAGTACAGTTATAATAATATTTGACTCCCTTATGCACAATCTATGGGGCATAGTTAATTGATGACACAAGATTTATGCTCTATGTACCTATTTGGGCAAATCCTACTTATCTTGAACTGTCTAAAACCTCATTTACAAGCATAGTGAGAACCTGAAAATATGTCAAGTATAAAATTCTGGGTTTTCCAATGCCGGGGCAGCTGCAGGCAAAGCATACAGCCTGCCATACAAGTGAATTGGTTCAGCAAATACAACATATCTCTTGCACACAAAACTTTGGAGTTTGGGAAATACATTGTACATGCATGCTCGGATAAATAATGACACACATAAGCACTGGTGTTTACAAGGGTACTGCTGCCTACTGCCACTCATATGCATGGCTGGCTATACTCTGCACCTGCAACTGCCTGGAGCATGAGAAAGCACTGTAATTTTATGCTGAGTAAACTTTCACCCTCTAACTGTGTGCATCTGAAACCCTTTTCATTGCTCCAACAAAAGCAAAACTTACCTCCTTCTATGCATTTCTATTATGGCCAGCTGACATATCCAGTCCAGGCCCATACAGAGTTTGCATTTAAGCCCCATTCCTGTTTTTAATCTAATGCATGAAATAGAAAGCACCAATGGGGTTTATATGCCACTGCTGTTCTATGCCGCTCCTTGAATATTTGAAAAAAACTACCCCTACAGGGCTGCAGTCCAATGGGAGGGAAATGTTGTGTCTACAGAGAGAGAGTAGTGAGACTCAATAGCTCAGAGTTCACCAAATGTGTCCTATCCTCTTACTCTACTCTACATTGTGTTGAGGGCTCATGACACCCCTTTGAAGTTATTCCAAAAGAAAAAAACGACCTGACCCAAATTGTAACAGGTGAGAAAGGGGTTATAGGGAACTCATGTCTCTTCATATGACATATGACTTCATATGCTGTGGAGATGCTGAAAACTGCATAGATGCTGGTAGATATTGGTTCACACTCTTAGCAAGATATTTCAGGTGACCACACCCTTAAACCCTAAATTCTATAAATTAGGCATTTTAGAATTGATCAACTGTGGGTGAAGGATTGTGTATATGGGATTGTATTTTTTTTTTTTTGGTTGAACTAGATGGACTTGTGTCTTTTTTCAACCTGACTAACTATGTAACAATGTAACTGTAATCACTCTAACTTAAAGGGTTAGGGATACATTTGAAATGGTAGTGTAATGAAGAGTTAAAGACTAATTTCAGCTATTAAGTTAAATGTTATTGGTTAACGTTAGTAGATCATTAAGTGTCAGGGTGTGCTTTAGTGTTACTAATACTTTAGATTTTAGTGACACTTATGCCCCGTACACACGAGCGGACTTTTCAACATCCAAAGTCCGAAGGACCGAGTCCATCAGACTATCCGATCGTGTGTGGGCTGCAACGGACTTTTGATTCGCCAAAGTCTGACGGACTTTAGAAATGAAGCATGCTTCAAATTTTCCCGAAGGAACTCCGCCGGACCCGTCCCCTTCGAAAACACCGCTCGTGTGTATGCTACTCCGACGGACTAAAACCGACGCTAGGGCAGCTATTGGCTACTGGCTATGAACTTCCTTATTCGAGTCGGGTCGTACGTCATCACGTTCGAATCCGTCGGAGTTTAGTGTGATCGTGTGTGGCCAAGTCCGTTCGGCCGAAAAGTCTGTCAGAACTCCGTCGGAACTCCGGCGGAACTCTGGCGGAACTCCTTTGGAAGTCTGTCGGACATAAGTCCTCTCGTGTGTACGGGGCATTAGGGAAGCATCGGGACTATTAATAATGTTGAGCACCAACAGCCTTATGTCAAGAATAACTGCACCATACTTGCTAAGAAGAAAACTGATTAACCACACGCAGCAGAGTGGAGAACATATGTATGTATGTTTTAGGAATGAGTATGCTGCAAGCATGCACTTTGTTTCGTTACTTGTTTAAGCATAAAAAATAATAAGAAAAAAAAACATTTATTTACTGTAAGGCAATTAACATGTTATCATTATACATTTTTAAAAATATTGTATTCAATTTCATTTTTAAATGAGAAAATACAGGACGCAAAATAACATTGCTACATTTTCCACACAATCCTTTATTTCCAGAGTGTTACAGCAGAGGGCACTAGTAAGCTCTAGTGAAAGCTTCAGCAGCAGTATTGGCATAACCTTGCATCAAAGCAAACCTATACAGTTAGAAAATTCTATTTTCATACAAATGAAATGATTTTAGGTGCACATCATAAATAGGGATGAGCCAAACACCCACCGATTTGGTTTGCACCAGAACTTGCGAACAGACAAAAAATCTGTGCGAACATGTGAACACCGTTAAAGTCTAAGCCCTTGTACACACGGTCGGAGATTCCGACGGAATGTGTCCTATCGGACCGTTTTGTCGGATATTCCGACTGTGTGTGGTCTCCATCGGACTGTTTTTGTCGGAATATCCGACGGACCAACTTTTCCCAATTGCCGGTAAAATTTTCCTAAAAAATGCTCTGATCGGACATATTCCGATCATGTGTAGCCTACTCCGACGGACAAAGTGCCACGCATGCTCAGATCAAATTCCTAGACCAAAGCTATTGGCTACTAGCCTGAACGTAGTCCCGTCGTAACGAAATAACGTCATCACTTTATGTACAATCAGATTTTCCGACAACTTTGTCCGACCGTGTGTATGCAACAGTTTCGGACAAAATCCGTCGGACAAAATACAACGGATTTGGTTGCCGGAATGTCCGACCGCGTGTACAAGGGCTAAGGGACACTAACGTGAAAAATCTAAAGTGCTAATTTTAAATGCTTATATGCAACTTATTGCCATAAAAAGTATTTGGGGACCCAGGTCCTGCCCCAGGGGACATGTATCAGTGCAAAAAAGGGAAAAATGGCATTTAAAATTGCTCACGGCTGTAATGTATTGCCATATCCCGGCAATATACATAAAAAATCATTTTAAAAAACAGAGTGGTTGTTTACCCCCCCCCCCCCCAGTCCATACCAGGGCCTGGTACACATACACACAAACTCACAAAAGTGAGTACACCCCTCACATTTTGTAAATATTTTATTATATCTTTTCATGTGACAACACTGAAGAAATGAGACTTTGCTAAAATGTGCTGAGTGTACAGCTGTATAACAGAGCAAATTTGCTGTCCCCTCAAAATAACTCAAAAGACAGCCATTAATGTCTAAACCAATGGCAACAAAAGTAAGTACACCCCTAAGTGAAAATGTCCAAATGGGGCCCAAAGTGTCATTACTTTGTGTGGCCACCATTATTTTCCAGCACTGCTTTAACACTCTTGGGCATGGAGTTCACCAGAGCTTCACAGGTTGCGACTGGAGACCTCTTCCACTCCACCTAGATGACATCACATAGCTGGTGGATGTTACAGACCTTGTGCTCCTTCACCTTCTGTTTGAGGATGCTCAATAGGGTTTAGGTCTGGAGACATACTTGGCCAGTCCATCACCGTTACCCTCAGCTTCTTTAGCAAGGCAGTGATCATATTGGAGGTGTGTTTGGGGTCATTATCACGTTGGAAAACTGCCCTGCGCCCAGTGCCCGAAGGGAGGGGATCATGCTCTGCTTCAATATGTCACAGTACATGTTGCCATTCATGGTTCCCTTAATGAACTGTAGCTCCCCAGTGCCAGCAGCACTCATGCAGCCTCAGACCATGACACTCCCACCACCATGCTTGACTGTAGGCAACACATACTTGTCTTTGTACTCCTCATCTGATTACCGCCACACACGCTTGACACCATCTGAACCACATAAGTTTATCAGACCACAGGACATCTTTCCGGTAATCCATGTCCTTAGTCTGCTTGTCTTCAGCAAACTGTTAGCAGGCTTTCTTGTGCATCATCTTTAGAAGAGGCTTCTTTCTGGGACGACAGCCATGCAGACCAATTTGATGCAGTGTGCGGCATATGGCCTGAGCACTAACAGGCTGATCCCCCCACCCCTTCAACCTCTGCAGCAATGATGGCAGCACTCATACTTCCCAAAGACAACCTCTGGATATGATGCTGAGCACGTGCACTCAACTTCTTTTTGAAGGCCTGTTCTGAGTAGAATCTGTCCTGTTAAACCGCTGTATGATCTTGGCCACCATGTTGCAGCTCAGTTTCAGGCTCTTGGCAATCTTCTTATAGCCTATGCCATCTTTATGTAGAGCAACAATTCTTTTTTTCAGATCCTCAGAGAGTTCTTTGCCATGAGGTGCCATGTTAAATTTCCAGTGACCAATATGACAGATATAGGTCAATCTCTCTATCTCCGCCCACTATAACACACTATATGGGTGCTGTGTAAGCAGCCTTATATAGTGTGGGGAGTGGACCTTCTGAGCCATGATTGGCTAAAGGACTTTGGCCAATTATGGCTCTCACTGAGGAGCGTGCTGTGATTGGCCAAAGCATGCAGGTCAGGCGTTTGCTTTCGCCAATCATCATACAGCAATTCACTGTGGTCCTACGGTGCATTATGGGGCGCTCAAATTTGCAGCCCCATAAAATTTGCTGTTCATTGAACACCCAATGTTCGAGTCGAAACTTACGTTCGACTGAAACTCGAAGCTCATCCCTAATCATAAATATAAATAGCTAAATGTATGTCGTTTGTCAGCTACAGGCATATTGTAAGGACTGATTTCTTTCTTTACATAAATGTATTTTAACACAATTAAACCTTAAAGTGACACAGATATCCTTACTTTTCAAAAATAATCCATTCACATTTACTACTTAATGGCCCTGTAATCTATTTTTCAAGGAATTGTTTATTTACTGTGTTTTCCTGCCTCCTTGTAACGTAATGTTTCCGTTTTACAAAAATGATGTTATGCTTGGGACTAAAAAAAGTATACAATTCAAAATTTTATATTAAAATGAAAAAAACTCAACATCTTTAACCACTTGAGATCCGCGCTATAGCCAAATGACGGCTACAGCGCGGATCTCCTTTTCCGGGACTACGTCTATTGACGTAGTCCCGTGTACGAGCGGCCTGCGCGCCCCCTGAGGGGCACGCGCGGCACGCTCTGTGATCGGCAAGTCTATGAGACTCGCCTGATCACCAATCCGTGCAAGGGGTCGATCCCGACCCCTTATCACGTGATCAGCTGTCAGCCAATGACAGCTGATCAGGTGACATAACGGAGCCGGTAATCGGCTAGTATTCCTTCTCGCACTGACAGCGTGAGGAGAGAAAAAAAAGCCGATCACCGGCGGCCGTGATCGGGACATCAGTCCCGATCACGGCCAGCAATGCAAGCGCCCACTTGCCCCCTGCCAGTGCCCACCTGCCCCCTGCAGTGCCACCCTAATAAAAAGTAAGTGCCCCCCGTCAGTTCCACCCAGCAGTGCCCACAGTGCCACCCAGCAGTGCCACCCACAGTGCCCACAATATGCCTCAAAGGTGCTGCACCCCAGTGCCGCCCATCAGTGCCCAGCAGTGCCGCCCATCAGTGCCCAGCAGTGCCGCCCATCAGTGCCCAGCAGTGCCACCTATCAGAGCCACCTATCAGTGCCCATCAGTCCCATCTATCAGTGGTACCTATCAGTGCCCATCCGTGCCACCCATCCGTGCCACCCATCCGTGCCACCCATCCGTGCCATCTTATCTGTGCCCATCTTATCTGTGCCGCCTTATCTGTGCCCATCGGTGCCGCCTTATCTGTGCCCATTAGTGCCGCCTTAACTATGCCTATCAGTGCCCACCAGTGCAGCCTATCAGTGCCCACCAATGCAGCCTATCAGTGCCCACCAATGCAGCCCATCAGTACCCACCAATGCAGCCTATCAGTGCCGCCTAATCAGTGCACTTCAATGAAGGAGAAAAATGACCCGTTTGCAAAATTTTATAACAAACTATTAAAACATGATTTATTTTTTTATTTTTTTTGCATCTTTTTTTGTTTGTTTAGCAAAAAATAAAACTCCGAGCTGTAACTAAATACCACCAAAAGAAAGCTCTATTTGTGGGAAAAAAATGATAAAAGTTTCATTTGGGTACAGTGTTGTATGCCCGCGCAATTGTCATTCAAAGTGCATCAGCGCTGAAAGCTGAAAATTGGTCTGGGACTGAGGGGGGTTTAAGTGCCCAGTAAGCAAGTGGTTAAAGCCCATTTACATTTTTTTTCTGTTGCATTAATAAGCATTGCATTAAGGCAGCTTATTAGAATGATTGGGCTGCTAATGCAACAAAACATCCCAAAAATCAGATTTTCCAATGCACTGCACTGTAATCCACTACTTTGGGTTGCCTTAAGCCCCATACACACTAATGCCCTGTACACACGGTCGGACATTTGGACCACAAAATTAGTAGAAACTGGTGTTGCATACACACAGTCGGACAAAGTTGTCAGAAAATCCGATCGTGCGGAACATGGTGACGTTCGTTGCGTACGACGGGATTACATAGAGGCTAGTAGCCAATAACTTTGGTCTCGTAATTTGATCTGAGCATGCGTGGCACTTTGTCCATTGGAATTCTCTACAAACGATCGGAAAAAGTCAGATCGGATTTTTTTGTCAGAACATTTTAGATCCTGCTCTCAAATTTTTTCCATCGGAGTTTCCCAAGGAAAAAGTCCGATAGAGTCCACACAGGATCATATTTTCCGACAATATAATCCGATCGGACCTTTTCTGTTGGAATTTCCGACAGTGTGTACACGGCATATCAGATTTTTGCCTTCAGATTTACCAAAACCATGTAGTGCAAGGGCCTGCCTGATTGCATACAAATTGAAACTCCTAAGGTTTGGTCTCATATTATATGGTTTTGGTAAATCTGAAGACAAAAATCTGTAGAAAATCTAATAGTGTGTATGGGGCTTTAAGTGTGTTGAGAGGCAGATCAAAATCAACAGTGCAGCTTGTGCACTTTAGGGTAACACACATGTCACAAAAACAAAGATAGAGCTTTCTTTTCATGATAGTTGAAAACCACTTTTTTTCATTTTTTTTACCATAAAAATGAAAAAAGACCAAGCATTTGGAAAAATAAAAAAACATTTCCCTTACAAACACCCCCAAAATGACTCCTTTTTGTGAAGTCGACATCCCTCACAGTGATCTAATTTTTGAGTTGGTTAAAACATGGTTCTTGCTAATGGTGCATTAAATACAATGCATTAATAATGTACAGGTCATACACACAGGTGGAGAAAAAGGGGTTATTTACAAGTCACATGCAGTGAGATGATGGGGATGATTGGTAAAAAAAAACTTTTCCAATAGTCAGGGCCGATCCTGGGGTCACAAACGCCTGGGAGTACAAATATTTCTGGTGCCCCCACGTGGGCGTGGTCATCTTACTAACTCCTCCCCTTTACAAATGTTTCTTTGGCAGCGAGTCAATGGCACAACACCTAAAGATAATGCTCAACAGCTTATCACACAATTATGGATTCCTTTATTCCTGAACTGACTCTCTGCAGATCAGACAGATTTTTTTTTTCACTGTAGAGGATGTTTAGGTTAAATCACATAGAAAAACTATTCCCACTGAAGATCTTCAAAACAATTCTGTATTATTTTTTTTGCTAGAATAGCGATGGGAGAATATTTTTGAGAAGATTGTAGAATTGCCCATTATGATTAAATATTATATTACAAGTAAAAAGAACAGTCTGAAAACTGTACATGCAAGTAAGTAAAATAAAGAAAATAGTGACTCACTGCAAGTGACATTTCAAAGTTCTGCAAAGAATAAACTCAGTGGGTGGAATATACAAATTAGATGAAATGAGCTGGAAATGTAGGTTTTATGGTATTTAAAACACAATACCTTATAAGAAAAAGACACAACAGGCAAAAACAGGAATAGCTTTTAGAAACAAGATGCAATGAAAATGTGTTACAGATTTCTGCTCTCAGTAAGGAATAGATGTTGGAGTATTGATTAAAGAATAAACTGTAGAACACAGAAGAACATAGAAGTGAAAAAGTTTTTTAGCACATGTTCATCCTCTATAACTGTATACAAATTACATTATACTGATCACATCACTCCTTCAGAAAAGCTTTATTCCAGCTCTGTTGTTTATAAGTCCCCATCCATAGCCACACCACTCAGACACATTTCACTCTGATCTCCATGATTAAGCCCTATCTGGGCAAAATGCGTTAGTGGGTTTGGCAATGGACGAGGACTGTTAAATGACAGAACTGGAATAAAGCTTTTCTGAAGGAGTGATGTAATCAGTGTCTGTCCTTTTATATACAGATATTTTGGAGTAACAGAGCAGGGGCGGTCTCCTGTGGCTAGCACTTGTCAAACTCCAGACAGATGTGGATGAGCTGAGTTTGGTGCAGAGCTCAACAAAGTGGATACACAGTCATCCTCTGCTGACCCTTAGTCTTCAGTACACAAGTGCAATTTTATGGATCCACACAGGGTGCTCTTATTAGGGGACATGCCACATCCACTATGCCTTGATGAAAGGACTGTGTGTAGTTCCGGAAATTTATATTTGTTTGGTAACTGTTTTACAACCTTAAGAAATCCATCTAGAAGATACAATGGTTTTGTGGCATCTTCTATAATTCCCTGTGACTGGATGGCACCAATCTTCTCCAACACCACTAATGGTTTGTGTTCTGTATAACAGTGGTCATCAACCCTGTCCTCGGGGCCAACTAACAGGCCAGATTTGCAAGAAAACTGAAATACATCACAGGTGATATCATTTGCTGCTCAGTGATTGCAGTATTCTAGTCTGCATCTCACCTAGGTAATACATAAAGTCTGGCATGTTAGTTGGCCCTGAGAACAGGGTTGATGACCACTGCTGTATAGGGTGAAACTTGGATATACCTTCTATGGTAAAGGGTATATTTTGTATATAATGTATGTCTTCCTTATGTTAATAATTATAAAACCAAATATAAAAAATACATTTACATTTTTTAGTCATGTAAATAAATATTCCACATGAATATACAATATTTATGCATACAGCCAGCAGGTAAATATTTAGTATGTATATATCTAATTTATTCTAGGCCCATGTTCACATGGTTATCAAACATGTCTTAATTTCTTTGCCGAAAAAGCCTATTGTTTATAGATCTCAGTAGCTCAAGCTCAGATATCTATACTCAACTGCATGAGTCAGAGGATTGACTCCTCCCTCTGCCTTCCTGCCTTTTTTTAAAATGGTGTTTAGCGATAAAATAAAGATTTAATATACATAAAAACAAAGATATAACAGCTGAAAACATATCTACTTAATTACACACAACAAAAAGTGACCAAAAATCAATAGAGCTCCCCTTTAACTAAGTGAGATGACAGTGTATTTTCCTTTAAGGCTATAAGGGGTTGACTCATTTAACTGACCCAATTTGAAATTTAATTTGCTGCAGTCACCCTTTATTGCTTACCCACAAAATTATTTATAGCTACTGCTTAATAGACGAATTGTACAGGGAAGTGTAAAAAAGTGAATATGTATGTAAAACACTGCATGAACTGATGGCACAATATAACTACCTGTAATAAATAAATAAATGGAAACTGCAAAAATACTTTCCCTTGCCTCCTTCCCATTTACCCTTCAGTCTATTATGAATGCTGTTAGACTAATACACCTCACTAATCGATCCGTGACTGCCGCCCCTCTCTGCCAATCCCTTCAAGGCCATCCACAACATCGCCCCTATCTACACGATCAACCTCATCTGCAGATATCGCCCAAATCGTCCCCTCCTCTCCTCCCAGGACCTCCTGTTTTCTAGCTCCCTTGTTACCTCCTCCCATGCTCACCTTAAAGACTTCTCCAGAGCCTCTCCCATCCTCTGGAACTCCCTGCCCCAGTCTGTCTGATCAGCCCCTACCTTGTACACCTGCAGGAGATCCCTGAAAACTCATTATTCAGGGAAGCCTATCCCACACCCATATAACAACTGTCCCCGAGCCACCCCCACATCATATCATTCTCTGTAGCTATTACCTTTTGTACCACCACCCCCTCCCTTTAGAATGTAAGCTCTATGAGCAGGACCATCCTGTACCTTTTGTATTGAATTGTACTGTAATTGTGTTATTCCCCCCCCCCCCCCTATACATTGTAAAGCGCTGCGTAAACTGTTGGCGCTATATAAATTGTGTATAATAATAATAATGCCTGCTGCACTTGGCCATGTGATCAGCTATTCTCTTTAGCCCCAGTGTCAACCCCTGCTCTTATGACACTGGTGCTTTACCATTTGAAAGATTGGATAACAGGCCACCCATTTCTGGATTGAATGTCCATGTACACGCATGTACCGACCATCGGGAATATAGCGAATACTGGAAGTTTTCCAGTGGGGCGATGGCTCAGTGAACCAGTTTCAGTCACAGCCTGTCAAAGTAATGGCTGCGTGGCTCATGCAGCCATTAATTTGAGCACCGCCAGGGATCGGCAAGCTGTCCATACACAGACACTGGTGTCCGTGAGTGGTCCTTGCAGTGTCTGCAGTCAATCCAAGTGTAGACTGCAGAGTTCTCCCTAAATCCCCTCCCTCTTCCTATTGTGTATGACACAGACATGCAGGCATGTACTGGCCATCGGGACTACCGGTGGGTTGATGGCTCAGTGGGCCAGTCTCAGTGGCAACCTGTCAATGTAATGGCTGTGCAGCTATTAATTTGAGCACTGCCAGGGATCGGTAAGGTGTCCATGAGGGGTCCTTGCAGTGTCCACTGCTGATCCAAATGTTCCCTGAATCCCCTCCCTCTTCCTCTTGTGGGCACAGACTGAGGGGCCTCGGAGTCAGTATTAATAGGCACAGACTGAGGGGCTCAGTGTCAGCATTGATGGGCAAAGACTGAGGGGCTCAGAGTCAGCATTGATGGGCGCAGACTGAGGGGCTCAGGATTGATAGGCACAGACTGAGGGGCGCGGAGTCAGCATTGATGGGCACAGACTGAGAGGCTCAGAGTCAGCATCGATTGGCACAGACTGAGGGGCTCAGGATTGGTGGGCACCGATTGAGGGGCTCAGAGTCAGCATTGATGGGCACAAACTGAGGGGCTCAGAGTCAGCATTGATAGGCACAGACTGGGGCTCAAGATTAATGGGCACAGACTAAGGGGCTCAGAGTCAACAATGATGGGCACAGACTGAGGGGCTCAGGAATGATGGACACAGACTGCGGGGCTCAGAGTCAGCATTCATTGGCACAGCCTGGGGGGCTCAGAGTCAGCAATGGTGGGCACAGACTGAGGGGCTCAGGAATGATGGGCACAGACTGAGGGGCTCAATGTCAGCATTGATTGGCACAGACTGAGGGGCTGCATTGATGGGCACATACTGAGGGGCTGCATTGATGGGCACAGACTGAGGAGCTGCATTTATGGGCACAGACTGAGGGGCTCAGCATTGATGGGCACAGAGACTGAGGAGCTCAGCATTGATAGGCACAGACTGAGGGGCTGCAATAATGGCCACAGACTGAGAGTCTGCATTTGATGGGCGCAGTGAGGCTGCATTTGATGGGCACAGTGAGGCTGCAATTGATGGGCACTGATAAGCTGCATTTGGTGGGCACGGATAAGGCTGCATTTGTAGGGCACTGATAAGGCTGCATTAGATGGGCACTTGATGGACACTAGTAGGCTGCATTTGATGGTCACTGATAAGGCTCCATTTAATGGGCACTGGTAAGCTGAATTTGATGGGCACAGACTGAGGGGCTCACCGTCAGCATTGATGGGCACAGACTGAGGGGCTCAGGATTGATGGCCACAGACTAGGGGGCTCAGAATCAGGATTGCTGAACACAGACTGAGGGGCTTAGGATTGATGGGCACAGACTGAGGGGCTGCATTGATGGGCAGATGTCAATGGGGAACCGTTTGTTAGCTGTTTGAGTGAATTGCTCTGGATTTCACGAGCCGTTCATTATTTCCGACCATACAGGTCCCTTCCGTGTGTCAGCGACCTTATGAAAGTGGAGCCTCACCCCGACCACCGAGTGAACTGCACAGGATTCCACAAGCTGTTCGTTAGTTCCAGTCGGTATCTGTTTTTTCGGCAGGGCAACAACTATACAAGTGTGGAGCCTCATCCTTATCACACAGCATTAGACTAATACCGAGCCGGTCTCCTAGATGAAGACACTGGGGGTAAAGAGTGGCCAGAAGAACGACCGCAACTGTCAATGTGGTGAGAGTATCTTTAACCCGCCTGTTTTACTTATATACGGTGAGCCCAGTATGTTCCTGTATTACCTCCCCTGCTGATATTTCCAGGAGACTTGTCTGCAGTGTCTATAGTCTATGTTCTGGAAATGTTCGTATCATGTTTCATTACATTGTTTGGTTTTAGTGTAATCCTTTCTGGCTATTAACTGGACATTCTGAGGGTTTTCTTAATTTAATACCCTCAGCTAGACCAGGACCGCAATTCACCTCTACATCCACCCAGTAAATTCCACTTTTGCCATTTGACTGAGCATATCTATCAACAGGAATTCCATACAGATATCTTCAGTCTGACTCTGACTCTGTTGCTAAACAAATATGCCTAAACAACAGTAATGCTTGAAAGTGGTGATTGGGGTGTGTATGTGATATGCGCAGCTGCTGTTCTCCCTGTTTTGAATTACTTGACAACGTTGTCTTTTTTAAATTCAATCCGTGTGTACACAATCAATCTGCCTCTATTTTTCTTAATATTTTGTTGTTATTATTTCTTTTTAATAAAGCTTGTTTGTATCATATTTAGTGGTCTAATTTTGCCCTCTTAAGAGAACCTTATTCTCTTATTTTTTGTTGATGGGCACAGACTGAGGAGCTGCATTGATGGACACAGAGACTGAGGGACTCAGCATTGATGGGCACAGACTGAGGAGCTGCACTTATGGGCACAGACTGGGGGGCTCAGCATTGATGAGCACAGAGACTGAGGGGTTCAGTATTGATGGGCACAGACTGAGGGGCTGCATTGATGGGCACAGAGTGAGAGTCTGCATTTGATGGGCACAGTGAGGCTGCATTGATGGGCACAATGAAACTGCATTTGATAGGCATGGTGAGGCTGCATTTGATGGGCACAGTGAGGCTGCATTTGATGGGCACTGATGAGGCTGCATTTTATGGGCACTGATGAGGCTGGATTTGATGGGTAAAGTGAGGCTGCATTGATGGGTACTGATGAGGCTGCATTTTGTGGGCACATATATATATATATATATATATATATATATATATATATGCCACAAGCAGTCTTTATATAAATGATATTTTAAGCTTATTTGTAATTGTAGAACTAGGCCAGAGAGTAGACAGAGTGTTTTTTGATGGTTTTAATTTGAAATGTACCTTGGTGTCCTTCAGGTCTTTGGAAACTGTCCACGATAGCATTGGTCAGTGCATATCCCTAAGCACCACTGTACTGCCTATAAGAGAACTCAAATAGAACGGCTAATGGCCAGTGAAGGGGTGGGGGGGCTTGGGTGGCCATCGGGGTTGGCCAGCCAGGCCTGGGGGGGGGAGTGTGGGTTTGTCCAGCCGGCCAGAATAGGAGAGACCTGTCATTCACACTGCCCATCACCTCACTTCATACTGCACAAAAATACAGAGGAGAATAAATGAAATAATAAAAGAGGTGAGTGAAGACGGAGTTATGCCCCGTATACACAATCAGACTTTCCGAACAAAAAAAACGTAGGTTTTGGTTCGAAGGATGTTGGATTCAACTTTGGCTTGGTGGGCACATAACCAAAATGTAACATGCATTGTATCTCCACTGGAAAAGGGGGTACTACATAGATGGAATAGTGGTGCTGGGGGATATCATGGGTGTGTGGGGGGAAAACAATGCTGAGGGGGGATCTGGGGTGTATAGGGGGTAGCAATGCTTGGGGTAGCTTGGGTGGCTATAGTGCTAGAGGTATCAGGGATGTAGAGAGGCCACAGCGTAGGAGGTATCAGGGATGTAGTGTGGTCACAATAAAATAGGTATCTTTTGATTTATGGTAACAGTGCTGGGGGAATATCTATGGTGCAGAGAGGGAGCAGAGTGCTGGGGGGATATTTGGGGTGTAGAGGGTTCAGAGTGCTGGGGAAATATGTGGGGTGCAGAGATGGATCAGATTGCTGGGGGAATATCTAGGTTGCAGAGAAGGATCAGAGTGCTGGGGGGATTTCTGGGGTGTAAAGGGGTCTGAGTGCTGGGGGGATATCTGGGGGGCAGAGAGGGATCAGAGTGCTGGGGGGAATATCTATGGTGTAGAGGGGTCAGAGTGCTAAGGGATATCTGGGGTGTAAATGGGTTAGAGTGCTGGGGGGATATCTGGGATGTAGAGGGGTCAGAGTGCTGGGGGGATATCTGGGATGTAGAGGGGTCAGAGTGCTGGGGGGATATCTGAGATGTAGAGGGGTCAGAGTGCTAGGGGGATATCTAGGGTGTAGAGAAGTCAGGGTGCTGAGGGGGATATCGGGGATGTAGAGGGGTCAGAGTGCTAGGGGGATATCTAGGGTGTAGAGAAGTCAGAGTGCTGAGGGGGATATCTGGGGTGTAGAGGGGTCAGAGTTCTTGGAGGATATCTGGGGTGTAGAGGGGTCAGAGTGCTGGTGGGATATCTTGGGTGTAGAGGGGTCAGAGTGCTGGGGGATATCCAGGGTGTAGAGGGTCAGAATGCTTGAGGGATATCTGGGGTGTAGAGGGGTCAGGGTGCTGAGGGGGATATCTGGGGTGTAGAGGGGTCAGAGTTCTGGGGGGATATCTGGGATGTAGAGGAGTCAGAGTGCTGTGGGGATATCTGGGGTATAGAGGGGTCAGAGTGCTGGAGGGGCTATCTGGTATGTAGAGGGGTCAGATTGCTAGGGGGGTAGCTAGGGTGTAGAGGGGTCAGAGTGCTGGGGGGTATCTGGGGTGTAGAGGGGTCACAGTACTGGGGGGATATCTGGGGTGTAGAGGGGTAACGGTGCTGGGGGGGATATCCGGGGTGCAGAGGGGTCACAGTGCCGGGGGGCAATATCAGCGGTGTAGAGTGGTCACAGTGCTGGGGGGATATCTAGGGTGTAGAGGGGTGGGGAGTTATTTATTTTGGGTTGAGAACCCGGGGGGGTGGAGGTGGTAACAGGATAACAATGGTAGGGGGAAACCTGGTGTGTGTGTGTGGGGGGGGGGGGGTGTTGATTGGGTGGAGTTAGGAGTGCTGGATGTATATAAGATGTAGAGGGATTACAACATTGGGGGTATCAAAGGCCCTGTCAGGCTGGATTGGGCCTCGTGATTTTTATTGGCGGCAGTGTCTATAATTGTTATGTCCTGAGCATCATTCTAGCAGATATATTATATGTACAGGACATCTGTGTTACTTTATGTATGTAGTATTTTCCCTCTGTTTCTTTGCTGTACAGCATGATTGTTCATGTAGTTAAAGTGGAGCTCAACCCAAAAGGGGAAGCTCCGCTTGTCTGCCTCCTACCTACTTGATGACTGTTTATCTGCGCTGTCTCCATTGTACTTTTACCATTACTTTTCCCAGTGGCCCATGATGCTATTAAGACGGCCCTGAAGTAGGTATCCAGGACATCTAACTAGATTCAGCCACTAAGTTCTGAACATCTACCGTGGGGTCTGAGTCAGTCCACAGGTGTCAAATTTTTTCTAATTTTTAAGGACATCCTCAGGAAAAGTATGCAGCCTTATAGAGGGGTATCACAGTATTGCCTGACAGCTTCCATGTTGTTAAGGTGGGGGGCCCAGCTGACTTCCATCTAAGTACTATGGCCTTTCTAGCATAAAATAGAAGGATGCTTAGTAGGGTGTGCGTAGCTTTAGCAAATGCCAGGGGCTCTACCAGTCCAAGCAGACAGATGCCGAGAGTCAGAGGAATATGTATAGTAGTCAACCTATTGATAAATTGGGTCACCTCCCGCCAATAAAGCTGGATCTATGGACAATCCCAAAATATATGTGTGAAGCCTTCAGGAGCATCGCCAACAGTTAGCTGAGGATGCTGGGTACATGGGCAGACTGACCATTTGGGCATCTGGGCACTGCCTGAGTGCCCTGGGCCACTAGGGGGCCCCATAAGGTTTGCCAGACTCAGTAAAACCAGGGACAGTATGTATAAATCTGTGTTTTTTTTCACATCTGTCCCTGAAATGTCCCTTACAGACATCCTTTTGGTCTAAAAATCCAGAGTTTATAGCTGCCCCCCTCTTCAGTACCTCCTCAGCCGATAGAAACATGCTGTACATGCCCCCTTCTCCAGCTCAGCTTATTTGTCTGTTGCAGAGGAGTTGCGGACTCCTGGAGAAGAGGAGAGGGAGAAGGGGACACAGCCTGCATTGTGGGTAAGGACTACTGCCTGATAGAAGGTAAGCTAACTGGCCCCAGCTAAATATATTCTTGTCAGTGGCTTACCCTGGTGAACAGGGGGAAGGATGTGTTTCCTCTAGCATGGCTCCTCCTGTCTCTGAGGCTATTAGATTGTTTTTCTGTGCAATAAGTGCACTGCTCCTAGCGGAAGGACTTTCTGAATGTCTCCCCCAATCTCTGCTACATCTCCCTACTGGTTACCTGCCCACCAGTAGACAGGAACAGTCCGCTCCTCTTCTGCATTACCAACTAAATGTGTCTGTGAGATGCTGGGGCACTACAAATACCAGCATGACAGGAGATAGGGGCAGCAGCAGTGTGTTCCATCAGGATGATTTCTAGATGGAAAGTGCTGGTGTGTGTGTATATTGTGTGTATACTGTGTGTCTGTGTGTATACTGTGTGTATTTGTATGTGTATATTGTGCGTGTGTATGTATGTGTATACTGAGTGTCTGTGTGTATACTGTGTCACATGCCTGATGGAGGGGTCCTGTGTGACTTCGAAACGTCACCTTTTTTTGTAACTACAGTCATGGCTGAAATTGTTGGCACCCCAGAAATGTTCCAGAAAATCAAGTATTTCTAACAGAAAAGTATTGCAGTAACACATGTTTTGCAATACACATGTTTATTCCCTTTGTGCGTGTACCGCTGGCTACTGACGAGCAGGCGCAATGGTTTTTTGAAACTTTAATTTGCTTGAAACCATAGTTGGGTTTCAGGACTATTTCTCAAACTTTTTGGTTTCAGTACCAGTCCAGCTGGGTTGCACTGGCTTCTCCTTGACCATAGGTGTCGCTGTCACCGCCAGCAAGAGTAGAAACTCAGTCTAGCTGGGTGCATTGAATGCCACTAGTTCTCTCGGAACCAGCCCAGTGGGAGTGTTTTCCTGCTGTGCATTCTTGGGGGTGGTATTTAAGGTACCGACACCATGTGAGCTGGGGTTTTTTATTTTCTGTCTGTTCAGTTCTGGTGGTCCTCCTGACGCAGCCCCATGGCCCTCCAGGCCTGGGGTGCGGAACCATGCATCCCCAGTCTCGGGCCGGCTGGCCCGAGGTGACGCAACTGTCTGGACGGGCCTGACTGGAGTTCGGGGCCTACCGATCCAAGGGTGGTCCGGTGCCATCTCATCTGAAGGTGTACATCACAAGTAGGGATGAGCTTCGTGTTCGAGTCGAACATGCGTTCGACTCTAACATCGGCTGTTCGCATTTCGGCGAATACCGAATGTTATGGGCCATTCGCGCCAAATTTGTGTGGCGCTCACGGCCCACAATGCACTGCGCCATCGCAGTGCATTGCTGGCTCATGATTGGCCAAGCATGCACTGTGACCCCGCATGCTTGACCAATCACGGCGCCGGCAGCGAGGAGAGCCATGATTGGCCACAGGCAGGATGCCTGTGGCCAATCATAGCTCAGGCTGTGTAGTACACGCCCCACACTATATAAGGCCTCCAGCGCGGCGGCCTTGTGTAGTGTGTTGGCGTCTGTAGGAGTTAGTGGGTGCTCTCTGTGTACCTTCAACACAGTATACACCGTTCATTATCGGCCAATTTTGCGTTCTTGCTCTTCTGCTTGAGCTGTTAGCAATCTGCAGGAGTTTGTGGGTGTTGTCTGCGTGCCCTGACCACAGTATACACCATTATATCCACCTATATAGCTAGCTATATTGCTCCTCTGTAATAGAGCTTGCAGTCAGTTGTAGGAGATTGGGCGTGTTGTCTGCGTGCCCTGACCGCACTATACACCGTTATATCCACCTATATAGCTAGCTATATTGCTCTTCTGTAATAGAGCTTGCAGTCAGTTGTAGGAGATTGCGCGTGTTGTCTGCGTGCCCTGAACGCACTATACACCATTATATCCACCTATAATTGAGCCATCTGCCATCTGCAGGAATTAGTGGGTGTTGTGTGCCTCCAGCACAATATACAATATCCAATTGCTGGTTTTCCCATCTCCCTTCAGGCCATTACCATGTCTGGAAGGCCAACAAGGAGAGGTAGACAGGCGCAAGCCGATAAAAGAGGGCAAGCAGGCTCTGTGTCTAGAGACAACAGTGGACGCGGTGCATCGTCATCATCAGCACGTGGCCATGGGACACGCTTGTCCTTCTTTTCGGCAGCTGGATGTGTTGAGCCGCATCATGCCGAAGACTTGGTAGCGTGGATGACCAAGCCCTCTTCATCCTCCTAATCCTCTCTCACCCATGCTCAGGGTACTAGCAAAGCAGCTGCCAACGCATCATCTTCCCTCGTCTCAATGTCATCATCAGTGACTACTTCCCTAGACCCACCACGTCCTCCTGAGGAGTCCCCTGAACTCTTTGAGCACAGTGTTGGGTACATGCTCTAGGAGGATGCCCAGTGTTTTGTAGTCTCTGATGATGATACTCAGCTAGAGGAAGGCAGTGTGGTGGTTTGCGACAATGGCACCAACCTCCTCTCCGCCCTCCGACAGGGACAACTGACCCATGTGCCCTGTGTGGCTCACATCCTTAACCTGGTGGTGCAGCGGCTCTTGGGTAGGTACCCGGCCTTACAGGATGTCCTGAAGCAGGCCAGGAAAGTCTGTGTGCATTTCCGCCGATCATTTAATGCCTGTGCTCGGATGGCTGAGCTCCAAAAGGAGTTGAACCTGCCCAAGAACCGCCTTATATGTGACATGACCACTCAACGTTGGCCATGCTGCAGCGGCTGCACACGCAGCAGAGGGCCATCAATGAGTACCTGTGCGAATACGGCACCAGGACAGGGTCAGGGGAGCTCGGTTTTTTCTCACCACGCCAGTGGGGCATGATCAGGGATGCATGCACTGTCCTGTCACCGTTTGAGGAGGCCACAAGGATGGTGAGCAGTGACAGTGCATGCACCAGTGACACTGTACCTCTTGTCCACCTGTTGGAGCATACGCTGCGTGGAATAATAGAGAGGGCACTTGAGGCAGAACAGAGGCAGGAAGAGGAGGACTTCCTTGCCTCTCAAGGCCCCCTTTATCCAGACAGTGTTTCTGCTGTCCCACCCATCACACAGGAAGAGGACGAGGAGGAGGAGGAGGATGATTGTGTCAGCATGGAGGTGCAGGCTGGCACTCAGCATCAGCAGAAGTCTTGTAGGGATGATTTACAGTCCCAAGAAACCCGTGGACTTGTACGTGGCTGGCAGGAGGTAGCTGCAGATCATGTTGCCCTTAGTGACCCAGAGGACTCCGGACCGAATGCCTCAGCTAACCTACGCTGCATGGCCTCCCTGATCCTGCAAAGCCTGCGGAAGGATCCTCGTATTCTTCGGATCAAGGAGAGGGACCATTACTGGCTGGCCACTCTCCTTGATCCACGGTACAAGGGTAAGGTTGCCGACCTTATTTTGCCATCGCAGAGGGAGCAGAGGATGAGACATCTCCGGGAGGCCTTGCAGAAAGGTCTGTGCAACGCGTTCCCAGAGACTGGAAGGTTACAAACTCCTGGTCCTGGACAACATGTTGCTGAGGCATCGGTCAGAAGGAGTGGTGGAGAAGGTGGTCGTCTGACCGATGCTTTCAGACAATTTTTTAGTCCGCAGCCCCAAGGTATGATCCGTTCCAGCAACCCTCGCCAGCGTCTGATTTACATGGTGCAGGAATACCTAGGGGCAAGGTCAGACTTGGACACCTTTCCCACCGAAAATCCTCTGGCTTACTGGGTCTTGAGGATGGATCACTGGCCAGAGCTTGCACAGTATGCAAATGAGCTACTGGCCTGTCCTGCATCCAGCGTTCTTTCGGAACGCACCTTCAGTGCTGCTGGTGGCTTTGTTACCGATCACAGGGTGCGCCTGTCCACCGACTCAGTTGATCGACTGACCTTCATCAAGATGAATCAGTCTTGAATCACCCACAGCTACCAAGCACCTGAAGCTGATGTAACCGAATAATTATTTTTTTAAATGTCACATCCCTTCAAGACTGCCTATGCTGATGCTGAGTGACTGTCCTGTTATGTTGATTGTCTATCCTCTTCCTCCTCCGCTGATATGTTGGAAGAACATTTTTGGTTCTGGGTGATGCCACCAGCCCAATTTTTTAGCCCCTGTTTAACAGGGGCGTTTAATTACAATTTTTGATGCAATGCTTTGCAGCAGGGCTCATTCCTGCACTACAACTAGAGTATATGGGAGAGGTTGCAGTGTCGTGGCACCAGCACCAGGGCCTAAGGCCCAATTTTTTAGCCCCTGTTTAACAGGGGCATTTAAATTACAATTTTTTATGCAATGCTTTGCAGCAGGGCTCATTCCTGCACTACAACTATAGTATATGGGAGAGGTTGCAGTGTCGTGGCACCAGCACCAGTGCCAGCAACCCAATTTTTCTGCCCCTGTTTAACAGGGGCGTTTAATTACAATTTTTGATGCAATTCTTTGCAGCAGGGCTCATTCCTGCACTACAACTAGAGTATATGGGAGAGGTTGCAATTTTTCAGCACCTGTTTAACAGGGGCATGTAATTACAATTCTTGATATAATATTTCACAGCAGGGCCCATTCCTGTGCCCACCCAGAGTAACTGTGAGGACTTATAGTGTTGTGGCACCAGCACCACAACCACCAAAGGTCAGTTTTTCTACCACTGTTCAACAATGGCATGTAATTACAATTCTTGATATAATCGTTCACAGCAGGGCGCTCCAGCGCCCACCAAGAGTCACTTTGAGGGCTTACAATGTTGTGGCAACACCAACACCTTGTTCCGCCATTTCTGCAGAGAATATAGGGCAGGCCCCTACTTTCAAACATCCAACTTACAAACGTCTCCTACTTGCAAACGGAAGGAGACAACAGGAAGTGAGATGAAAAAAGACTGATGGCAAAACAAATTATACAGGGTTGATAACCCTTCCCTATGTTTTCCAAAAAGCTTAAAAATAGATTTTTTGACTGGAGCTACACTTTAAAAATGTACCAGTTGAAAATTACACACAGATTCTACTTAACACAACAAATCTACACAGTCCCTGTCTTGTTTGCACAGCCTGTATACTGCCGTTCTGAGTATATTGGGCCTGGGGGCCCCACGTCTTTCCTTTTTTTAATATGGGCACGGGGTTCCCCTTAATATCCGTACAAGACTCAAAGGGGCTGGTAATGGGCAGGGGGGCTACCCATGACATTTTTCTCAATGATTTTCATCCATATTTCCGGAACCAGATATTACATTAAAAACTCAAGCAGTTTGAAATGACTTTTTTTCCGTTAATTTTGTGCAGGGACTGTTCTAAATCCGGGAAACACGTGGCACTTCACAGGCATACTATAGACACCCCCCAGGCACGATATTTAAAGGAATATTTCACTTTTTTTTCACTTTAATCGTCATTAAAATCAGTGCTCAGTGCAAACTATCTGTTGAAATTTTAATGAAATGAAACGCTATGGCAGGAGCAGGGCCGCTGATAAGCCAGTACAACTGGCCCTGTTATACCGAGCCGGCCACCAATCTGAATAGATTGCAGAAGAAAGAAAAAAAAAGTCTTTCTCCAACTCCTCCATCCGCTCCTCCCTCAGCAGCTGTTCAACTGCTCTCAATGAGCACTCACTGGGGCTAAACATCTCAGAGGCAGAAAGGTGGAGCCTGACTGTGAGATCTTGTAGTTTGAGTGGGCGGGAGGGGGTGTGGCCGGCTTGGAGGAGGATCGTTCCTGGCTTCTTCTGGTGTGCACACATGAGCTGCATTATGGTGATGGTGGCAGTGGATCTGGATTCTCAGGGGACTGCAGGTTAGCCCAGTCACATATTTCTCACACAAGTGCAGCATGAAAAAGGAGATGCCATCAATGTCTGCAAACCCCACTTTTTATTCTATTTAAATCACTGGATCACACCATGCCTGGAGCTGAATCACGCAGGAACGCACTGTGTGTTCCTGTGCAATTCACATGCAGGTCTGTGCAGTGCAATTTCAAGCTCATTCATTTTGAATGGGCTAAAATTGCAATGCACCAAAAGTAGTGTATGCACTACTTTTTAAAATGCAGTGCAACCAGATCACATGATCCAGGGCTGGCAGGGGCAGGGCAAACACACTACGTTTGCGAACCTGCGTTTTGAGGTTTCATTGACTTTTTATTGACACCTGGTGCAGATCACAAAAGCAGTGCATTTTGCGTGCAGGTTGAATTTTACAGGAATCCTCAGCACATTTCTTCGCAATTCAGATGCAGTAATGGTGTGAACCTCTCCCTTGGACATATTACTTCTCATTAAAAGTTTTTAGAATTTTTTTTTTTTAACCACTTCAGCCCTGTAGGATTTTACCCCCTTCCTTACTAGAGCACTTTTGCGATTCGGCACTGCGTCGCTTTAACTGACAATTGCACGGTCGTGCGACGTTGCACCCAAACAAAATTAATGTCCTTTTTTTTCCCACAAATAGAGCTTTATTTTGGTGGTATTTGATCACCTCTGAGGTTTTTATTTTTTGCGCTATAAACAAAAAAAGAGCAACAATTTTGAAAAAAAAAAACACAATATTTTTTACTTTTTGCTATAATAAATATCCCATTTTTAAAAAAACAAAAATGTTTTCCTCAGTTTAGGCCAATACGTATTCTTCTACATATTTTTGGTTAAAAAAAAATCGCAATGAGCGATTATTGATTGGTTTGTGCAAAAGTTATAGCATCTACAAAATAGGGCATTTTTTTTGTTTACTCTGCGATTATTTATTTATTTTTAGTGACTGCGACATTATGGCGGACACATTTTGACACGTTTTTGGGACAATTCACATTTACACAGCGATCGGTGCTATAAAATTGCACTGATTACTGTGTAAATGTAACTGGCAGGGAAGGGGATAACACCAGGGGGCGCTGCAGGGGTTAATATGTTCCCTATGGGAGTGATTCTAACTGTGGGGGGAGGAGACTCACAAGGGGAGGAGACCGATCGGTGTTCCTCTGTACTGGGAACACACCATCGGTCGCCTCTCCTCTGACAGGACGTGGATCTACGTGTTTACATACACAGATCCACGGTCCTGCTGTGTTCCTGGGCAATCGCGGGTTCCCGGCGGACATCGCGGCCACCAGGCACACGCACCGGGTCCCGAGCGATGCCGTGGGTGCGCACGCGCCGCCGGCGCTTGTGCGCCCCCTAGACGGCCGAGAAACAGAGGACATCATATGATGCCCAACCAGGATGGGAGATCCCATCTGTGGGCATCATATGTCTATAGGCCGTGGCTGAAGTGGTTAAAACGGGCTTAGCTGATATGGCATCTTCTTCTTCTTTTTCATGTAGAACTGTTTGACTGTGACAAATTGGACAGCGCAGTTATGAATGCAGCACAGTATCATCTGCATCCTACACACAGTCATCTTAGACTAACCACACCTAATAAGTAAGCGTAATTTAAACCATGTCCATTTTCCAGCTCCGCGTAGCGCATATTTTAAAATGAGCCACGCCCACAATTTAGCCTTTATGTATACCCTAGCCTCTCTGTATAGGGGCGGGGCCAGGGGTGGGGCTGAAGGGGGCCCCATCAGGTAGGCTGTACGGAGCCCCATGATTTCTATCAGCGGCCCTGGGCAGCAGACCCAGGAGGACCCCACTGCTGACACAGACACATAAAAAAGCAAGACTACAGTTTACCAAAATGTACTGGAGTAAGTCAAAATCCTTCTGGGAAAACGTCTTGTGGACAGATGAGACCAAGATTGAGCTTTTTGGTAAAGCACATCATTCTACTGTTTACCGAAAACAGAATGAGACCTACAAAGGAAAGAACACAGTACTTAGAGTGAAATATGATGGAGGTTCAATAATGTTTTGGGTTTGTTTTGGTGCCTTGAATGTGTGCAAGGCATCATAAAATCTGAGGATTACCAAAGGATTTTGGGTCGCACTGTAGAGCCCAGTGTCAGAAAGCTGGGTTTTGCGTCCGAGATCTTGGGTCTTCCAGCAGGACAATGACCCCAAACATATGTCAAAAAGCACCCAGAAATGGATGGCAACAAAGAGCTGGAGAGTTCTAAAGTGGCCAGCAATGGGTCCAGATCTAAATCCCATTGAGCACCTGTGGTCAGATCTTAAAATTGCTGTTGGGAAAAGGCGCCCTTCCAATAAGAGAGACCTGGAGCAGTTTGCAAAGGAAGAGTGGTCCAAAATTCTGGGTGAGAGGTGTAAGAAGCTTATTGATGGTTATAGGAAGAGACTGATTTCAGTTATTTTTTCCAAAGGGTGTGCAACCAAATATTAACCACTTCAGCCCAGACCATTTTTCTGGTCAAAGACCAGACCACTTTTTGCGATTCGGCACTGCGTCACTTTAACTGACAATTGCGCGGTTATGCCACGTGGCTCCCAAACAAAATTGATGTCCTTTTTTTCCCACAAATTCTTTTGGTGGTATTTGATCACCCCTGCGGTTTTTATTTTTTGCGCTATAAACAAAAATAGAGCGACAATTTTGAAAAAAACGCATTATTTTTTACTTTTTGTTATAATAAATATCCCCAAAAATATATAAAAAAAAAACATTTTTTCCCTCAGTTTAGGCCGATACATATTCTTCTACATATTTTTGGTAAAAAAAATCGCAATAAGCAATTATTGATTGGTTTGCGCAAAAGTTATAGCGTTTACAAAATAGGGGATAGTTTTATGGCATTTTTATTAATAATTTTTTTTTACTAGTAATGGCGGGGATCAGCGATTTTTATTGTGACTGCGACATTATGGTGGACACATCGGACATTTTTGACACATTTTTGGGACCATTGTCATTTATACAGCAATCACTGCTATATAAATGCAGTAATTCCTGTGTAAATGACACTGGCAGTGAAGGGGTTAACCAGTGGGTGGCAGTGTAGGGGTTAAGTGTTCCTAGGGGTGTGTTACTAACTGTTGGGGGCTGGGCTTTAATTTAGTGAACACTGATCTCTGCTCCATGTGATTGGAGCAGAGATCAGAGTCACTAGTTGCTAGGCAGAACGGGGAGATGCTGTTTACAATGGCATTTCCTCGCTCAGCCGCCCCGTGAGACGATCGCGGGTATGCCTGCGGTGATTGAGGCCGCGGGACCCGCGACCGGACTCACTGGGTCCTGACCAGCATGTGAGCGGGTGGCAAATTTAAAGGCGCGTACAGGTACGCCCATTTGCATGCCCGTGCCATTCTGCCAACGTACATCCGCATGCGCTGGTCGGGAACCGGTTAAGTTAAGGGTGCCAAGAATTTTGACCAGCCCATTTTTGGAGTTTTGTGTGACATTATGTCCAATTTGCTTTTTTTCCTCCCTTTTTTTGTTTTGTTCCAATACACACAAAGGGAATAAACATGTGTATTAAAAAACATGTGTTAGTGCAATACTTTTCTGTGAGAAATATTTGATTTTCTGAAAAAAATTCTGGGGTGCCAACAATTTCGGCCATGACTGTATGTGATCATTGACCACTTCAGCACCGTAAGATTTGCCCCCTTAATGACCAGGCCATTTTTTTGCGTTTCGGCACTGCATCGTTTTAACTGACAATTACGCGGGCATGCGACTTTGTACAAAAGCAAAATTGATGTCCTTTTTTCACCACAAATGGAGCTTTCTTTCAGTGGTAATTGATCACCTCTGCGATTTTTATTTTTGCGACAAAAAAACAAAAAAGAGCGACAATTTTGAAAAAAAAAACATTAGTTTTTACTTTTTGCTATAATAAATATCCCCTGAAAAAGTTTTCAAAGACAAATTTCTTCCTCAGTTTAGGCCAATATGTATACTTATACATATTTTTGGTAAAAAAAATTGCAATAAGCGTATATTGATTGGTTTGCGCAAATTTTAAAGCATCTACAAAATAGGGGCTATATGTATGGCGTTTTTATTATTTATTTATTTTTATTACTAGTAATGGCAGTGATCTGCGACTATTATCGGGACTGTGACATTGTGGGGGACAGATGGAACACTTTTGACACATTTTTGGGACCACTGACATTTATATAGCAATCAGAGCTATAAAAATGCACTGATAACTGTGTACATGTCACAGGCAGAGAACGAGTTAACAGTAGGGGGCGATCAAGGGGTTAGCTGTGTATTCTAACTGTGAGGGGATGGGACTGCTTGGTTGAGGAGACCGATCGTTGTTCATACTTAGTATGAACAACAGATCAGACTCCTTTGCCCTGACAGCACAGACATCTGTCTGTTTACATTGACAGATATCTGTTCTGTCTCTGTGTGGAGTGATCACCGGTCCCCGGCTGTCATCGCGACCGTTGGGCACTCACATCGACTCTGGCGGTGCACATTGGGTGTGCGTGCGCCCCCTATTGGTCTGAAAGCGAGACGACGTATAGCTACGCCGGCTCACCCAGGGGAGCCAACCTGCCGCATTATAAGTATATGGTAGGGAAGTGGATAAAATTTTGGACTCGGTTTTGGAGATCCCAGTGTGTTGGTGACATTCTCTTTCTATGACTATATACGGTTCCAGCCGATGGTCACTTCAGCACCCAACTGAAAATATTATGGGAATATTGCATTGGACAGTGTGTGTATACTGTGCGTGTGTCTGTATGTGTGTGCTGTGTGTATGTATGTGTATACTGTGTGCACGTCTGTGTATACTATCTGTGTCTGTATGTGTGTGTGCGTGTACTGTGTGTATATATATATGTGTATACTGTTTGTGTATATGTATGTGTATACTGCGTGTGTATATTATGTGTCTGTATACTGTGTATGTATAATGTGTGTGTGTACACTGTGTGTGTGTATACTGTGATTGTATACTGTGTGTCTGTATGTGTATTCTGTGTGTATGTGTACTGTGTGTGTATATTGTGTGTCTGTGTGTTTATGTATACTGTGTATGTATACTGTGTGTGTGTGTGTGTGTGTGTGTGTGTGTGTGTGTGTGTGTGTGTGTGTGTGTGTGTGTGTGTGTGTATTGTGTGGCCCTATAATCTCCGAATTGCCTGGGGGCCCCATAATCTCCTATTGCCCGGGGGTCACATGAGTTGTCAATCTGCCCCTGGCTGGATATATACGGGTTAGGCATTGTGGTGTATAGTAAATCCTATGTAGAATTTTAAATTGAATCAGTTTGTCCCTAGTCGCAACCAATGGCTGAAATGGGTAATCCCACATATTTTCCCAGTCTTCGCTGTCCAGTTCCTGCACCTCCACCTGACATAAACCACGCAAACCATCCAGTCCAACCTGAATGGAGGGCAGCATTGCTCGATATATTTGGGATAATGGTTTAGATAGAATAGCATCTCCCAATAGGGCCTCCAGGTAATCTTGTTCCAGCCTAAACTGGAGGGATTTGAATTGTGAATCAAAGGAATTACGGAGCTGCAGGAACCTGAAAAAGAAAGAGTTCGGAAGTTACTTTTCAGACTGTCAAATGTGAATAATCCAGACCAATCACATATGTCCATCAGAGATTTAATGCCCTTGCTAGCCCACAGCCCTGGGTCCTGCAACAATTGAAATTCTTGTAACCTTGGGTTGCACCGAAGAGGTGTGTTGGGTTTAATCACAATAATATACCATGCTTTAATAACCGCCTTCATAGCAAGTGTTAAGGGTGTATATGAACCTCCCAACCCCTGCAAAGTGTATTGCAAAGAGCCTCAAAGGAGCCTGAATGTGCTTCTTCCAGAACTACCAATGCATTAGTGTCGTTTCACTCATGCCCATAAGCCAATTATGGGCATGAGTGAGCATGGCCACTAAATATGTGTAAAAATCAGGGCAAGTCAATCCCCCTTGTGTCCAGGCCCTACACAAGGTTTTCTATTGAATCTAGCTGGCTGTGACTGCCACAGGAAAGATGCTATTATTGAGTCTAGTTGTTGAAAAAGAGTCTTTGGTATGCGTAGAGAATGCCTGAGGTTATACAGCAAAACTGGTAGTATTTTCATGTTTATTAAATTAATCTTCCCTATGAGAGATAATGGGAGATTTGACCAAGATTTCAGCTTTTGTAGTACAGGGGACAAGTTGATTTTACTGAAATGATGGATATTGGGAGAAATGTTAATCCCTAAGTATCTGATGGTGGTTGCCCATTGCAAAGGTGAAGTAGGGTCAATATTTGCCCCTGGATCTATGGGTAGAATAAGTGATTTACTCCAATTTGGTTTTGAGGCCAGAAAGAGCCGCAAAGAGGGCAAGAAGCTAAAGCGCTGCAGAAAGTGAGTGGCCAGGGTCCCACAGGAAGAGGACCAAGTCATGCCTGCTTTTTGACAATGGAACCTACATGGATCCCAGACACCCCGCTTTACTTCCGCAAGGCCTACGCCAAAGGCCCCATCACTAAGGCAAACAGTGCCTCATCCTCCTCTTGAATGGGAATGAGGGTGAAAGTTTGCCATTCAGTTTGATATAGGCCTTAGGACCCCTCTTGATTACGTCTATCCATTTCCTAAACATTTAGCCAAAGCCAACATTTTCTAGAACCTGCATCATAAATGAACATCTGACTTTGTCAAAAGCCTTCTCGATGTCGAAGGCCACCAAGACTCGAGAGGCATTTTCATCAGGTGGGAGCTGGAGATGTGTAAACTCGTCTAATATTAATATCCGTGGACTTACTAGGCATGAAGCCAGTTTGATCTATATTAACAAGGGAAGTTAGTACCTTCATAATTCAGTTGGCTAGAACTTTAGTAAGTATCTTAAGGTCATAATTCAGCAAAGATATAGGCCTGTAGGAGGAACAACATGTTGAATCTTTTCTCGGTTTGGGCAGCAGTACTATGTGTGCTTGATATATAAGGTAACCTCCCGTATTCCAAGCAGCCTGTAAAATAACTGAGTTAGTTTGGAAACTAGTAAAGCAGCATGGGTTTTGTACCATTCAATCGGAAGCCCATCAGGTGCCTGAGATTTATTATTGCGTAGGCAGTAAATTTGCATCCTCTATCTCCTGGCACGTTAAAGGCTCATCCAGAGCATCCCTATCCTCCTCAGAGAGAAGAGGCAATCTGATCACCCCCAACTCCTCTAACATGGACTCAACTGGATTAGCCTATGGATCGTCATATAACTTACTATAAAAGAGATGAAATTCTTTCAGTATACCCTCTGGATCTGTAACCTGATTGCCCTCAGATGTCTGAATCCTGGGGATAACCATTTGACAAGCGGGTTCTGCCACCAGGTGGGCTATCAATTTGCCATTTGTGTCCCCTGATTCAAAAAGCTTAGCTACAAATTTGTGAGCACCAGACTGCAGTAGTGAGGTATAATGGAACTTCAATTCTCTACTTGCTTGGGCTAAATTAGCATACGTTTTGGATGTTGGGCTCAAGGTAAAAGATGCTATTACCTCAGCTTCACTCTTTTCCAATTGAATGGACTGTGAAGCCAATTTAAACCTCACCACCTTAATAGAGGAGACATATTACCCACGGACATGAGCCTTACCGGCCTCCCAAACCATATTGAGAGGAAGTTGACCCTTCATTGAATGTCAAATATTCTGAAAGCTTGGGACCTACCATTTCCTGAACTTGAGGATTGTCTATCCAATGTGATGCCAGCCTCCAATATTCCAGCTCACGGGAGGTGCCCAGTGTTTTACACAATTCCAGTGGGGAATGGTCTGAGAGACCTGCCAGGAGGTAGGAGACCGCCCCCACATGGGACCAAATCTCTTGAAGACCAATAATGTGCCCAAAGTGTGATCCAAAATGGCATTAAAGTCCCCTCCAATAATAACTTTGTGGATTTGGAGGGGGGCTAACTTTGTGTGAAGAGTATACAAAATGGTGGAGTCAAATGGAGGAGGGACATACACATTAACCATTGTCCAACGTTGAGCATACCAAACAAGAATTAGAATGACATATCATCCCCCAGGATCAATGAAGACCTGTTACACCAAACAGGGAAGCAATTTGTTCAACAAAATGATCACCCCCCTCGCATAGGAGGATTAAGTGGCATGAAACCCCTGTCCAACCCATGCCCTTTTAAGAGCTAGGATTTTATTACCATTAGGTGGGTTTCTTGCAGAATATGAGGTATGACTGCAGAAATTTAAATAACAAAGACCTTTTCACCTCATCGTTCAAACCTCTTACATTCCAACTTCAAATCAATACCCATTGATAATGAGAACAGACAATAATTTCAGGAACAGAGTAGGCTCATAGCCAGGAGTACCTCGTTCAAGAGCCAGTAGTAGTTGGAGTCCAGAAGCCAGAGCTGTCAAAGTGTCCTGGAGAAAGAAACATAGTCCAGCAAGAAAAATTATGTAAAACCTGAGCAAGTTTAATAACCAACTGAACGGTACATGGAACATACTACTGCTTGGCATAAGCTCAACTGTTGCCAAGGCAGTTTTACTCCCATAACTTGATAGCAGAAATCATCCACGTGAGGCTCAAAGTTCCAGGTTAGACCTCGGGTGGTGGCTTGTAACAGCAGGTGAGAGCAATAGGACATGTATCCCCTCACATCAGGGGAGGGCCGAGCACTCCAGAAGTGTCTGATGTGGGAACAGGTTCATAGAGAAGGTGTGTTGTTCCGGTCAGTAGCAGTTCTGAAGAGCCAGGGTCAAATATGGTCATGAATAAGCCATGGTCAAATATGGTCAGGAGGGCACCGGAGAATCATTTCAGTGTAAGCAGCCAAAGATCTGCGTCTTCTGGGTTATCAAACAATCACATAGATCCACCAAGAGGGACCCGCAAGTGGCTTGGATATAGCATGGAGTATTTGATGTCCCACTTGGGAAATCTCTGTGGTGCAGAGCCCAACAGATGTCCAAAGAGTGTCTACTACACACTCTTCCTGAATTCCAGGGAATACTGCTAAGAGTACATGTACAGTCCAAACTTTTTTAGTTTTGGATAGAGTAGGAAAGGTTTAGTCGACTTCTCAAACCCTATCAGGTTTTTACAACTATCTGGGGTGTTAGAGAGATTTCTCCTTACTTCTTCTTTCAATGTCAATGGTTTCACTAGACAGGAAGTAAGGGAAATCTCAAAGTGCAACACTTTACCAGTAGTGTAACATGAAGGCTAGAACCCCAGATTATTGATGCTGTCTGTGTCCATATTGTAGATTTTCGCTCACTTCCTGCTTTGTCACCAGGGCAGAAAATAGGCGAAAATCTCTAGAAAGGAGCCTGGAAAAGCAGCTAAACCTGAAACAGGTTCTAATTCTTTCCCACTTCATCCAAAATTAAACTAAAAAGTTTTGGCTCAACATTCACTTTAATGTCATGTTAATTTAATATTAGTTACAGTGATAATATAGATGTCACATGAATTTTAAGCTGGCCACACATGGTATGGTTCAGTTTTTTCATTCAGCCAGCAGGCTGTACAAAAAAAAACTAAACCGGTTCCCGTATCCACACATTCAAGGTGGATGAGGGAACCCTCCCTGTTGTGTCATTCTGACACCGGGACTTCCTCACCATAAGAATACTGTGATAAGCACTGTAGCCAATTGGCTACATGCATTCATTCAGCAAAAATGTACTATTAAGCCAGTTCATGAAAAGTCAATAGATAAGTCGACTTCTCATGAACAGCAACAGCCATAGTACATGGATTAAAATTCAGCTTGGTTCCTGCTGAATCAAATAATTTCAATCCATGTATGGCCAGCTTTAGGGTTAGGGTTTGAGTTAAAAAAAAATATGTAAGAGGTTGATTTAAAATTCCATAAATATGAATAAAATCATTAAGTCTCTAACTTTTTTATATACACAAAAACCTAAAGAAATATCTGGGCGGTGCTAGGGATTGTGAACAATATTATAAGCTTCATATAATCATCTCAAATACAGTATAATGTGTTATTTAAAAAAACAATTAGAACATGCTCAGAGTGATTAAATATATAAAAAAAAAAATCTAGAATGCTAATACATCATCCTACATTTACCCAAAATACAAAGCACTGGAAGTTTACAGAAACATCAAATTACTGTGACTGCTAAATTTAAAGAAGGATGCTTTGTTTTCCATTTCTGAAAATGTTTTCAAGCCTCCTAGTCATATTGTGACTTGCTAATGCCTGAAAGTGAAGACTAGTAGAGGACCGAGCTGCTGTCATTATAAGCCAGGCGCTCATTTATCTCCACATTTAGTAACCATAGTGATGAAAGAAGCAGCCACGGGGAGATGAAAAAGAAAATGAAAAGGGCAGGCTTTGTTAAACGCAACAGTAAGGAACCAAAGAAAAAAAAAATAGAAATAGTGTTGGTAAAACTTGGGGAAAATATAGATGTAACGGGTATTGACCCTTCTCTGAAATAAAAAAAGGCTGTTATTTCATTCATTGATCTATCTACCTAAGTAAATAAGAGACATTTCCAGTTCAAGATTTGAAATTTTAAAGTAAACAGGATCTAGAACTTTATAATTGTATAATGCACTATGATACATTTAATGTAGTGAAAAAGAACACATAAATATAATAATTTAACGATTTTTCAATTTTTAACAAGCAATATATATGTATTAACTGTAAACGATCAAAATTGCAAATTTCAGGACACATCAATAAAGGGGAAAGCCATGCTGTTTGCACAATGGTATGTGAATAAAGGGCTAAGCCAATAAATGCAGCTGAGCCCCAGGAGTAGTTTTTCATTGCTCAATTATTATAAACACCTGGATTTTTTTAATTTCAGAAAGCTATTCCATTAAGTACAAAAAATATAATTTTGGGGTTTAAGATTGCTTTATGTTTTTTTTTTTTCAAGAATACATGAAACATACATGTGCTCTCTTCAGCACTATGGACAGCACATAATTCATGATTTCTTTAAATAAATGATAATTTAGGGGGATTTTTATTTATTGGAACTGTTTTATTGATGAGCTTTCCTGAATCAAACCCTTTGGATGCTAATATGAGTGCTTTGTTTCTTAAAGTTGCCACTTTTAAAAAAGGATTAGAGTGGAATTTGCTTAATACTAAAACACTCAATGTAATGTATACAAATCATTTGAGGAATGCCTGAATTGCTATACAAGGACTAAGTGGATGAAATATATCTCACCTTGCACCATCTATTTGGTGGTTGACATCCAGTTCATCTGAGCGAGCCAGAGCCATTTACCTCTTCTTCTGTACCTGAGTGGAGTTGGTCTTACTGTATGTATGGACAGTATAATATCATCACTCCATGTGGTGGGGCTTCCAGCCATTTGGCCTGTGGTGGGATTTATCAAATGCATATGTGCCCTGAATTAATGCCCTTGCTACATACATCCCACAAGTGTTTACAAAGCCAGTCTTGGTTTTATACAGTTTAATTAGTTGACGGGATACTTTGGCATCTTACCATGCAGTTTAGCTCGCTGACGGGATACTTTGGCATCTTACCATGCAGTTTAGCTCGCTGACGAGATACTTTGGCATCTTACCCTTGGATACTGTGAAGCATTTATTGGAGGAATTGTGCATACAAATCTTTATAATGAAGGGATAAGAAAATTGTTGCTCAGTCCTATGGGCACTGAAACCCAACATGTATTATATGTTGAACATAAGCACATAATACTGGATACCTGGGATTCCCAATAAAGGCATTGTCCATTGTTTTTAGTCATTGGCCAATATATGTTTTTTTATGAATTTGTTTCTTTAAAGCTTTTTGTGTTTTTTATGGTTTTGAATAAAAAACATTATATGGTGGTTACGTATTGTATGTTGTCACTGCAGTGATCCCAAGCATGACTAATTATTTTGTTTCCATAATAAGAGGTTGTGGTGGAGTTAAGTCTAAATCAGTGTTTTATTGATTTTGGTTTTATATGATATTAACCTAGCCTACCACTTAACCCTTGACCTAAAATCTAATATTAACATCTTAAAGAGTAACTCCACTTTTGTTGAGAAAAAAAAACATTCTCCTCTGGGTGAACTATGTACATTGCAGGGATTTTAACAAACTTTGTTGCAGATTTCTACCTTTTGTTATTCTTCAGAAATGGCGGTGTGTTTGTCTCTCTCCGTGTGCTAAGTGAATCTGTATGGCAGTGGTTTTAAGACTATCAATTAGCTGCTGCACCTGCAGGGCTCTAATGAAGAAAGTTACAGGCTCTACAACCCTTTAGATGAGATTTCCATTTGGGAGTATCTCACCAAAAATTACATTTTTTGGGCAGGGGATACTCATTATCTGATTGGCAAATTAGTGCAGAATCTGAGCAAATCAGTAAGCCAATCACACAAGCAGGAAATTACATTTTTGAGTGGGAGTTCTGTACACCATCTATGTACAGAAGGCCTCCAGGCAGCATTGAATTTTACAGAAAATTACAGTGTTGCAAATTGAAAAGGAAAAATATTTTTTAATAACATTCAATTACAATATAACGTATGTTGAAATTTTATATGCTATGGTATTTTTTTATTTATTTTTTGCTCATTTTTCTTCCCACAAAAGTGGAGTTACCCTTTAAACCTGACTGAATAGAGAAAAGTAACTAACACATAACTCCCACCCTCTCCTAAACTTGAACCCATACCCTTACCCTTAGGTACCTCTGACTAAAAGACTAAAGCCCCATACGCACTATCAGATTTCCTGCTGATTTTTGTCTTCAGATTTACCAAAACCATGTAGTGCAAGGGCCTGCCTGATTGCATACAAATTGAAACTCCTAAGGTTTGACCTCATATTATATGGTTTTGGTAAATCTGAAGACAAATATTAGCAGAAAATCTGATAGTGTGTATGGGGCTTAAGCCTAATTTAACCTGGGAAAAGTAATTCCTGTCTTTGTGAGTTTACTGCACTGGCAGTTTTGCTTCACAGAGGCTAGGATCCTGTTTCTCTTATGGACCCTTATGAGATTTACATATCTGTGATTCATCTGATTACCTCACGAAAGATGGCAGCCCCCATGCCTGATGAAGGAGCACGCATGCACTGAACGCGAGCTCAGCCACACCCTCTGCCTGTCACAGCCAATGCACAAATGATGTCTCACCGCCCGCCCAGCTGATCATCTCCAGCCCCGGCTGCCACCAGAACGGTGGGGGACTAGCAATCACTTGCGCCTGCCCGCACAGACAGTAGAGACCCACGTGGACCCTGCCTACTATATGCCCTATACTGCCTCTACCCCATGTAAGTTCATTACCACATATTAAACTTGATTTTATTCTATGCTGCACTTAGATCGGCTCTGCTCTCTTCTTTCCTTTACTGTTTAACCACTTGCCGCCCGCCCTATAACAAATAGACGGTGGCAAAGTGGTTGCATAATCCTGACCGGACGTCATATGACTTGATCAGGATTATGAGCCTCTGCGCGCCCCCGGAGGCGCGCATCGCGGCGATCGTTGTTGCGGGGTGTCAGTCTGACACCCGGCAACTATGATCTCGGTAAAGAGTCTCAGACGGAGACTCTTTACCACGTGATCAGCCGTGTCCAATCACGGCTGATAACAGTGTAAATAGGAAAAGCCGGAGATCGGCTTTTCCTCACTCGCGTCTGTCAGGAGTAGAGCCGATCGGCTGCTCCTCTGACAGGGGGGGTCTGTGGTGATCGATTATCAGCACAGCCCCCCAGAGGATGCCCACACTGGACCACCAGGGACGCCACCAGACCACCAGGGATGCCCAGGACAAGGTATGCCACCCTAGACCACCAGGGATTCCAGTCAGTGCCACAATGGATGCCAATCAGTGCCCATAATGGATGCCAATCAGTGCCCACAATGGGCATCACTGATTGGCATGCATTATTGATTGGCACTGATTGGCATCCATTAGTACAATATATAATAAAACAATGCCGCCTATCAGTTCCCATCTGTGCCGCCTATCAGTGCCCATCCATGCCACCTATCAGTGCCCATCTATGCCCACCTGTGCCACCTACCCATGCCCACCTGTGCCGCCTACCCATGCCCACCTGTGCCGACTAACCCATGTCCACCTGTGCCACCTATCCATGCCCATCCATGCCAATCCGTGCCAGCTATCAGTGCCAATTTGTGCCACCTATCAGTGCCCATCCGTGTCGCCCATCAGTGCCACCCATCAGTCCCGCCTATCAATGCCACATATCGGTGTCCATCAATGCCACCTCATCAGTGCCACTTCATTGGTGCCACCTCATCGGTGCCCATCAGTGCCGCCTTATCATTGCCCATCAGTGTAACCCCATCAGTGAAGGAGAAAACTTACTTATTTGCAAAGTTTTGAAACAAACAAAAAAAACATTTTTTTTTTTCAAAATTTTCGGTATTTATTTGTTTAGCAAAAAATAAAAACCGCAGAGGTGATCAAATACCACCAAAAGAAAGCTCTATTTGTGGGAAAAAAATTATAAAAATCTCATTTGGGTACAGTGTAGCATGACCGCGCAATTGTCATTCAAAGTGCGACAGCGCTGAAAGCTCAAAATTGGTCTGGTCAGGAAGGTGTTTAAGTGCCTGGTATTGAAGTGGTTAAAGAGTTTCCTTCAACTCTGAGAGCTGTCTGCCAGTGTCTACAGTGCATGGACTCTTGCTTAGAAACTCCTCTTGGACTTTCATTTGTTTTTAATTGTTTTTGGCATATTATGCCTAGATACACTCCTGCATTATTTTCACCGCCTACCCACTCAGACTTTCCCAGAATGGGCGCCAAGCAATCCAAATATACCCCATTCTACAAAATGTAACCTGTAACCTCTTGTCTGCTTAACTAAAAAAAAAATTACAATATCACCCGAACTCTCTGTTCAATACTAATCATGCACTGAAAGTAGCACCCAAATATATAAAAACAAAAAGTACTAATGCGCTTCACCCAGCTAATAATCCTACTGACTATCTAATAATAGGAAGCTGCCAACATAAGCAGTGATCTCTACACCTATACAAATACAATTAAAATAAGAAAATATGTGGCGCTACCAACACTACTCTACTACTACAAACAATCAATAATAATAAAATATATATAGATCTACTGTAAATAGAGCACTAAGTGAGAAAAAAATACAATAGTGCAAATACTGCAAAAAAGTGCAAAAAAGTGCAAAGAATAATAACCTCACTAGGAAGGTATCCTGTGCAATATATCCAAACAGTGAAATCAATAAACGTGCTAGATATAGTGCAAATACATATTATGAATATAAATATGTATATAAAAATACAATATTCACAAAAGTGCAAATGTAAAAGAAAAGTCCATATTATAATATAATAACTTGATAATCTATGCAGTGCCAACTCCAATGGTAAATGGTGACCATACAGAAAGTCCATGCAGTGAAATATTAGCAGTAACTTCCAACGAGTGACAGTCCACCAATAATTCAGTGCTCAGCTTGTGCACCACCAGTTTCCCCCAGCCTCTCACCTAAAACATATACCATCAATGGCCAATATAGCGCTGTAAATATGTAGAACAGGGGTCTCCAACCCCCGGGCCGTGGCCCGCTACCGGGCCATAGCCTGTTTGCAGCCGGGCCGCGAAGTGTGCACTGAGATGCGGCGGCGGTGAGCAGAGCGATCACTGCACTTCCGCCCACACAGCCCTGCCGCTACACTGCTGGGGGTGAAGCAGACAAGCAGAGAGATGACATCATCTCCCACCGCCCGCCCACATCACCGCTGTTCCGCCCACACAGCCCGGCCAGTATACTGTTGGAGGTGAAGCGGGGGAGCAGAGAGATTACATCATCTCTCACAGCCCGCCCCGCATCACCTCTGTTCTCTCTCATGCGGAACCCTCCACTCCACTCCACTGCACTGCACTTAGTGACAATTTGCATTTAAGATGCTGCATCTAGTGGCATGTGTCTGTGGCAATCTGAATCTGGTGGCATGTGGCAAGTGACTGTGGCAATCTGCATCTGGTGGCATGTTTCTGTGGCAATCTGCATCTGGTGGCATGTTTCTGTGGCAATCTGCATCTGGTGGCATGTTTCTGTGGCAATCTGCATCTGGTGGCATGTGTCTGTGGCAATCTGCATCTGGTGGCATGTGTCTGTGGCAATCTGCATCTGGTGGCATGTGTCTGTGGCAATCTGCATCTGGTGGCATGTGTCTGTGGCAATCTGCATCTGGTGGCATGTGTCTGTGGCAATCTGCATTTGGTGGCATGTGTCTGTGGCAATCCACATCTGGTGGCATGTGTCTGTGGCAATCTGCATCTGGTGACATGTGGCAATCTGCATCTGGTGGCATGTGTCTGTGGCAATGCGCATCTGGTGGCATGTGGCAAGTGACTGTGGCAATCTGCATCTGGTGGCATGTGGCTGGTGACGTGGCAATTTGCATCTTGTGGCAAGTGGCATGTGGCAAGTGACTGTGGCAATCTGCATCTTGTGGCAAGTGGCAAGTGACTGGCAATCTGCATCTGGTGGCATATGGCAAGTGACTGTGGCAATCTGCATCTGGTGGCATGTGGCAAGTGACTGTGGCAATCTGCATCTGGTGGCATGTGGCAAGTGACTGTGGCAATCTGCATCTGGTGGCATGTGGCAAGTGACTGTGGCAATCTGCATCTGGTGGCATGTGTTTGTGCCAATCTACATCTGGTGACGTGGCAATCTGGTGGCATTGAACTGTGGCAATCTGCATCTGGTGACATGTGACTGTGGCATGTGTCAATCTGCATCTGATGGCATGTGGCAGTCTGCATCTGGTGGCAGGCGATGTGGCATGTGGAAATCTGGTGATAGGCAACGTGGCAAGCTGGTAGCAAGTGACAAGCTGCATCTAGTGACAGATTCTGCATTATGGTGAGTTGAACTATTTCATTTTATATTACAATATAATAATAAAAATTATGCACTTCAATCATCCTGACACCACATTAACCATGGTGTTGTGATGAAGTACTAACACCAGCCATTTCCTGACAAATTGGCCGCGAAAAGCCGCATCGTCCCCCATGCGCCCACCCCCCGGGCCTTGCCACAATTTTCATCCACAAGGCCGGTCCCCGGTGCCAAAAAGGTTGGGGACCACTGATGTAGATGACACTTCCATCACTTCTCCTCATACGTCCAGCCCATTAGAGTAAATGATTCATAGGTCATGTAGGAGATGGGAAAAAAGACGGAGAGGGGGCTCCCATGTGTAGTATGTAAAAATTTAGAAAGATCTATATATATTTTATTATTATTGATTGTTTGTAGTAGTAGAGTAGTGTTGGTAGCGCCACATATTTTCTTATTTTAATAGTACCCAAATATAACAATCCCCTTGGAGATGTTACTGTTTTTCCTATTCTGTTGACATAACAGAAAGATAGGAAAATATTCTCGATGGGAACAAAGCCAGCATTATAAAGACCCAACAGAGGTTAGAAACAAAGTCCCGCTGCTCACAGGTGAGCTGGCAAGGCTGTAATCCAAGTAGTGTGATCCGTGGGGCGGGGTGTATGCCCTGTCACTGCTTCACAAATCAGGTTGAATGAGAAAATTTAATAGTTGCACACCCACAGACTATGCAATTTACCATTATTAAAAGCAACAAAATGAGCACACAGGCAGGGAAGAAACAGGTTGAGGTGTTTCACACAATAAACGCGCTGTCAAAACCACACCAAAGCACATAACAAAGCACGTTTATCACATGAAGCACGTCAACCTGTTCCTCCCCTGCCTGTACGCTCATCTTGTTGCTTTTAATGATTTTTGAATAAAGCCAAATTGCATCGTTTGTGGGTGTGCAGCCATCTGATTTTCTTTGTTCATTCCATCAATCCAAAACGAACACTGGTTGGAGTTCCAGTTCAGTTGAGCACAAAAAACTTAACTAAAAGGTCTATGCCTCAATTAGCTGAAGTGGTATTCACAGACATCAGGTGACAAGAACTCTGTTCTCTCAGCATTGCTCAAGAGCATACAGTTGCAAAAAAAAGTATGTGAACCTTTCTGGAATGATATGGACTTCTGCACAAATTGGTCATAAAATGTGATCTGATCTAAGTCGCAACAATAGACAATAACAGTCTGCTTAAACTAATAACACACAAACAATTAAATGTTACCATGTTTTTATTGAACACACCATGTAAACATTTACAGTGCAAGTGGAAAAAGTATGTGAACCTTTGGATTTAATAACTGGTTGAACCTCCTTTGGCAGCAATAACTTCAACCAAACGTTTCCTGTAGTTGTAGATCAGACGTGCACAACGGTCAGGAGTAATTCTTGAGCATTCCTCTTTACAGAACTGTTTCAGTTCAGCAATATTCTTGGGATGTCTGGTGTGAATCGCTTTCTTAAGGTCAGGCCACAGCATCTCAATCGGGTTGAGGTCAGGACTCTGACTGGGCCACTCCAGAAGGCGTATTTTCTTTTGTTTAAGCCATTCTGTTGTTGATTTACTTCTATGCTTTGGGGCGTTGTCTTGTTGCAACACACATCTTCTGTTGCGCTTCAGTTGTTGGACAGAGGGCCTTAAGTTCTCCTGCAAAATGTCTTGATAAACTTGGGAATTAACTTTTCCTTTGATAATAGCAATCCTTCCAGGCCCTGACGCAGCAAAGCAGCCCCAAACCATGATGTCCCCACCACCATACTTCACCGTTGGGATGAGGTTTGGATGTTGGTGTGCTGTGTCTCTTTTTCTCCACACATAGTGCTGTGTGTTTTTTCCAAACAACTCAACTTTGGTTTCATCTATCCACAGAATATTTTGCCAGTACTGCTATGGAACATCCAGCTGCTCATGTGCAAACTGTAAATGTGCACCAATGTTTTTTTTGGACAGCAGTCGCTTCCTCTGTGGTATCCTCCCATGAATCCATTCTTGTTTAATGTTTTACGTATCAAAGATTCGCTAACGGGGATGTTAGCATATGCCAGAGACTTTTGTAAGTCTTTAGCTGACACTCTAGGATTCTTCTTCACCTTTATGCAAGTCAACAATTCTTAATCATAGGTCTTCTGAGGGCTCTTTTGTGCGAGGCATCATTCACATCAGGCAATGCTTCTTGTGAAAAGCAAACCCAGAACTGGCAGGGCAGCTGTAACCAGCACCTCCAATCTCATCTCATTGTTTGGACTCCAGTTGGCTGACACCTCACTCCAATTAGCTCTTGGAGATCTCATTAGTCTAGGGGTTCACATACTTTTTTCCACCTGCACTGTGAATGTTTAGATGGTGTGTTCAATAAAAACATGGTAACATGTAATTCTTTGTGTGTTATTAGTTTAAGCAGACTGTGATTGTCGATTGTTGTGACTTAGATGAAGATCAGATCATATTTTATGACCAATTTGCGCAGAAATCCATATCATTCCAAAAGGGTTCACATATTTTTTTTTGCAACTGTATCTTCACCAGAATTTACTATGGAAACAGGACATGATGGATAAGAATGCAACTGCAAGCATATACTCCCTGGATTTCATAGGGTGTTGTAGGCACTCTTTAGACATTTGTTGGGCTTTGCACCACATTTGTCTGTGCTTGTGATAGATTCATGTACACAGAGCTTTTCTTCTCAGGATAAAGGTGCAGGAACGGACTCTCCCTGCCCCCAACCACACCCAAACCCCACCCCCAGACACACCTTCTTAGATGAAAGAAGTAGAGCACCAAATAATTGTAATAGGTTGAGGTTTAAAAGTGCATATTACACAAGGCACATGGTTCAGGAATGTAGTCCAATGGCAAAGTCTATATAATATGCAGACCCGCATACAGAATGCTGGGCTTAGGAGTATGCAAAACCCGATGTAGAGAGTACAGCAATCAGGAGTATTATCCTGAGGCCTGTAACATACAACAGTGCATTACATACTCTTGGTCACTGAACTCTATATGCTTTATATCTCACCTCCTGCACTCCTTCAACCGCAGCTTACAACCCTCCGTCTCACAATATCTCTGCCCCCCCTTTCTGGTCCCCCCAAGCTCACCCCAATCCACAGTTCTCCCCTTTGCCACCCCCATCTTTCACCTCTGCAACCCCAGCTTCCCCCAGAGCTCTCACCTCTGCACAAACTGACCCGCCCTCCACAACTCTCATTTTGCACAACCTTGCCCCGCCCCCCCTCCACATCTCTCTGCACAAATCCCCCCCCCCTAAGCTTTCCTATCTACACAAACCCCCCCAGTTCTCCTCTCTGCACAATCCCCCCCAGTTCTCCTCTCTGCACAAATCTACCCCCCCCCCCAGTTTGCTTCTCTGCGCAATCCCCCAGCTCTCCTCTCCCTCCCCTGCTAAAATCCCCCTTCACAGTTTTCTCTGCACAAATCCCCCCAGTTCTCCTTTCTGTACAATTCACCCCCCCCCCCAGTTCTCCTCTCTGCACACCCCTCCCCCCATTCCCCCCATCGAGTTCTCCTCTCTGCACAATCCCCCCCCAGTTCTCCTCTCTGCTAAGACCCCCCCTTCACAGTTCTCTCAGCTCTGCACCTTCACATAACCCCCCCCCCCCCAACGGTTCCCCTCTCTGCATGATTCCCATCCTCCCCCAGTTCTCCTCTCTGCACACCCCTCCACCGAGTTCTCCTCTCTGCACAATTCCATCAGACCCCCCCTTCACAGTTCTCTGTGCTCAGCACCTTCACAGTTCTCTCTGCACAACCCCCCTCCCCCAGCTCTCCTCGCTGTAGAAATACCCCAGCTTTCCTCTCTGCTAAACCCCGCCCCCCTTCACAGTTCTCTCTGCACAAATCCCCCCAGTTCTTCTCTCTGCACAAAATCCCCCAATTCTCCTCTCTACACAATCCCCCCCCCCACCCAGTTCTTCTCTCTGCACAACCTCCCAATCCTCCTCTCTGCACAGATACTCCCCCAATTCTCCTCTCTGTACAACCCCCCCCCCCCCCGTTTAAGTGCCCCCACCGTTCACATCTCTGCACAAATTCCCCTAATTTTTCCTCTCTTCACAACTCCCCAGTTCTCCTCTCTGATACCCCCCTTTCACAGTTCTCTCAGCACAAATCCCCCAGCTCTCCTCCCTGCACAACTTCCTTTAACTTCATCTTGGGTCTCTGGGATAAGAAGTCTCACGTGACACAGGGATATAGTCAGCAAAAATATACTGACAGTAGTTTAAAGTGGATGTAAACCCACTCTCATCCTTTCTAAACTACTGCAATATTGGATATCTAGAAGGATATACATGCCCCCTGCATGTATACTTATCTGTCAAATGTCTCCCCTGCTATGAGACCCGAAAAACTGCAGATTTTGTGGGTGGGTCTGTTTTCCAGGGCTCAGTGGGTGGAGTCCTGATGTCAGTAGACTCCCCGCCCACCTCTACACCCCCCTTATCAACATGAATTGTCTCCTGTGTATTTCTTACACTGAACTTCTGCTATGATCACTAACATCCAGTAAAAACCCAGAAAAGTCCCCAAATGACTTCAGCATGTCAAATCATGCTGAGTTGTGGAACAGCCAATCCTTGCAGAGCAGCAGAAGAAAGGAGTGGGAGGGAATTAAAAAACAATGCATGTCTCTTAGGCTAGTGCACGAGATCTGTAAATCACCTGTCACTCACAGCAAGGGGGAGGATTTGACAAAGTTTTTCTCTGTTTTTCAAGATTTATCTCACTGAACACTACAAGAGGATTGCTCACAGCTGGATTAACTCTTTGTGGCAAGACTGGGCTCAAATGATAGGAAATCTTATACTCTACATCAGGGGTCTTCAAACTACGGCCCTCCAGTTGTTCGGAAACTACAATTCCCATCATGCCTAGCCATGTCTGTGAATGTCAGAGTTTTACAATGCCTCATGGGATGTGTAGTTCTGCAACAGCTAGAGGGCCGTAGTTTGAGGATCCCTGCTCTACATTATGACATAAAAAAAAAAAATGTGGGTTTACATCCACTTTCCACTTTCCACATCCTTTCCATGCTTTATCCAAAACAAACCCAAAACTTTTTGGCTAGACACACACTTTAACTTTCCTCCAGGTTTATTACAGATATCTTTTGAGTAATTTATATAGTACAAGCAGTACTTACAACTAAATTATTCATTTTTTAATAAAAAATAATAATGAAAAGAATCATCAAAGAATGTATTCTTCAAAAAAAGTCTGGCTTTAAATTGCTCTTCATGCGTTTATCCATTGCACAGGTAGTTTTTTTTTATTACGCTAAATTACGTAATTTATAATATTTACAATCTTTAACTACACCAACAAGTAGCTGCAATCCTTGGGACATTATTAACAATCTCTGCCAAATGAATGCATGAAAAACTGGCAACAGCACTGGCCTACCATACAATAGCTTTTAATTAATAATGGTAACATAGCTTTAAGGTAACCATAGTTATTAGAGATAACCCTCCAATACCTGCAATTTCTAAAGGCACCAGTCACAAATGACCTTACTCTGGAACCAGAACAAAATCTGTTCTGGTTCCAGAGTATTTCATCTACTGAGCTACTGTTCCCCAATGTCAGAAAAGAGATGAGGCTGAAGAACAACTAGAGGCACCTGTATGACGGTCTAATCAAGTATCAAGTCTAGTTACTATGTGATGTACAAGCCTCATAAATTAAACTAAAATCTCCCTTTACATTCCCTGATTGAGCCAAATCATCCTTTACTTGTGTCTCATATGCTACCAAACTCAGACACTGCAGCCCGTAAACCCTCCCTTATACTTACCTGAGCTCCATCTCGATCCAGCGATGTGCAGGAGAGCAGCATCTCTCCATGTTCTCTCTCTCTTCATTGGCTCCCACAGCAGCAAGAGCCATTGGCTCCTGCTGCTGTCAATCACAGCCAGTGAGCCAATGAGAAGAGAGGGAATGTGGACAGGGCCATCTTTAATATTGATTGGACCCTGGGCAAACATTTTCTTGCCCCCCCCCCCCCCCCATTCAATTTCGCTCTCCACCATGGACTGGGATGGTGAGGGGACCCATCAATAGACAGAAAACTCCTAGGGATCCTAGAACTCCTGGGATTAGTGGCAGTGCTGGGGTGAGGGGAGTGTGTGATCAATGGAAATGCTGATTTTGTTTTTTTACCAACTACCAATATAAAGAGGAATTTTAACACTGGCCACCAATGTAATAGAAGCATTCAAAGTAACCACCAATGTAAGAAGGGGGACCTTCACACTGGCCACCAGTGTAAATAAAAGGATTGTAAGCCAAGCCCCAATGTAATGAAAAGATTTACAATGATCACCAATGTAAAGGAGATTTACACTGACCAGTGACCACTAATGTAATAGGAACATTCACGGTAACCACCAATGTAAGGTGGGGTTTACACTGACCACTAATGTAAGGGGGGCCTTCACACTGGCCACTAGTGTGGATAATAGGATTCTACACCAAGCACCAATGTAGTGACGCATGCAAAATCGCTTTTCAGACACCACAGAAACGTGCTGCCCTTTAGCAGATATACAGCAGTTCCATTTTTTTTTTTTTTTTTTAGATCATAAAATGAATAGACACTATGGCCAACAGTGGCCTTCTTGGACGTAGGTGGGGGGTTTTCTCTTTTTTTTTTTTTTTTTTTTTTTGACACAGAAGAGTATAGTAGGAGAATTCATTACTTAAAGTAGAAGGAATGGAGTGGGAAGGGATAGAGCAGACATACCCCAGGGATGATGGGTAGGAGGGGGGGAGGGAATTAACAACGCCTTTTTATTTATTTATTTATTTATTTATTTAAGAGGGGGTGGGAAGGGTAGCATAACCGGTAAACTTGGAGATGTTGAAATCTATAATAAATAAAAAAAATGTGATTATAAAAAAAACATTGTTAACCCTCACACATCTACTGACATGTGATTTTGAAAAAGTGTTAGGGATTTCTAGCGCATAGAGTATCCCTTTGAAATTGGGCTGCCCTACACGCGACCTACATCTTTATCCACCCTGTCAGTACACCTTTGCATCCTAAAACCTACTGACCTCTGCACCCCAAACATCCCCCATCCTCTCCACTAAAACCCTCCACATCTTTAATGCTACCTTCCTCCTCTGCTCATCTTTGCACCTTCCTTACCGCTATACATCCCCTCCGTGCTCACCTGTGCACCCCAAACTGTAATTCCTTCTCTGCCTACCTCTGTACACCCCACACTACCCCCCCCCCCCCACCACCACCACCAATTTGCTTGCCTTTTCAGAACAGGCTGATGTTAGGCTGAATGACCACCGTTGCACGCAGGACTTTCAAGCATACCCCTTCATCTCCCCAGTGGGCAGCATTCGGTATAGGAGATGGTGGATATAACCTCAGGGGGGCATGATATACATATGAATGCCACCCGTATTTACATATGAATGCCTCCAATCCGCGGCTATTTGCAAATGAATGCAGCTGCTAGTTAAATATCAATGCTGGTTATTTACATGTAAACACAGGGTATGCAGGTGAGTCATATGTACACACTAGGGCAGAATTAGTAGCAGCACTTCACACTGAGATATCAGGACACAGCACGGGACTAAAACTTCAAGGGACAAGGGAATTTAAACCGGGATAGATGGCAAGCATGAGATAGCTGCTTTGGGCCACACAACAATGTCAGGGCCCAGGGCAGCTGCCCCTTTTGCCCTGCCTTAAAGACGGCCCTGAATGTGGACCTGAGCCTCACTCTGTGCATGAATGGACAATGTCCATTCACGGGAGCGCAGCTCGGGAGTGAGCCTGCTCGAGTGCCCCCATAGTAGGAGGCTTGCTATTGAGGGCACTCAGCAGGGGGGAGGCGCCAAGATCGCCAACAGAGGACCCAAAAAAAAAGAGGATCAGGGCTGTTCTGTGCAAAACCATTACACAGAGCTGGTAAGTAACACATGTTTGTAATCTTTGTAAACAAAATTCTTGCATTTGAAAACACTTTAAGTATTTATAATTTTTTTAAATCACATTTTATTTAGAGACTTTTTTCTTTTCAGGTACAAAATAGGATAGAGACACACCGTCACACAGAATAAAATAACTAAAAAAAGAAAAAATGTAACAAAATAGCAACAAAAGGAAAAAAAAAATGACAGCACTAAGTCCACAAGTTACCATTAAATAAATATATCAATGTAGCACTTGTACCCCTCTAACATACTTGGCAAACTAAAATATGAATTTTAGAATTAAGTTTGCTTTAACATTTGCACATGCACATTTGTAGGAATTGATTATTTAATAATTAACATTGTAACAATTTTACAAAAAATTATGTTTCTGGGCATATGCTGGGTGTGATGTTTTTATTCATATTATTTGTATTTGATTGTGTTCTCATTCCTGTCTACACCCTTATCACATTTTCATGAGCAGATTTCAGAGACATCACCTATAGTTGGTATGAGAAATGAGGAGGCCAGAAGGCATTCATAAAATGTTGAAATCTCTCCAACCTTCCAATCATGTCAGTAATTATAATACATGGGTCTGCATTAGTAAGGTAAAGTATACAGTTAGAGCCGGTTCACACAGGGGCAACTCAGGATCCGACTTTAGGTCACCCCTAGTCGCCTCAAGTCATGCTACATGGAAAAGACAATGTAAGTGAATGAGAGCCATCTTAATGCACACTACTGAAGTCACTCCGACTTCAGAAAAGGTTCCTTGTACTACTTCTATCCGACTTCCAGGTGACTGGTACCCATTGATTTCAATGGAAGTCGCCTGCAAGTCGGATCTCCATCTATATTGAGGCAACAATGTCACCTCTCACAGTATAATCAGCTCTCTCGAGGGAACTCCACGCCAAATTTTAAATAAAAAACCGTCATGGGTTCCCCCTCTGGAAGCATACCAGGCCCTTAGGTCTGGTATGGATTTCGAGGGGAACCCCCTATGCCGAAAAAACCCTGCGGCTCCCCCACCCCAAAGCCCCTTGTCCCCATGTTGATGAGGACAAGGGCCTCTTCCCAATAATCCTGGCCATTGGTTGTTGGGGTCTGCGGGCGGGGGGCTTATCGGAATCTGGGAGCCCCCTTTAATAAGGGGGCCCCCAGATCCTGCCCCCCCCACCCTATGTGAATGAGTAAGGGGTACATTGTACCCCTACCCATTCACCTGGGGAAAAAAGTGTCAATAAAAAAAAAAACACAACACGGTTTTTTAAAGTAATTTATTAATCAGCTCAGGGGGTCTTCTTCCCATGTCGGGGGTCTTCTTCTGGCTTCTCCGCTCTGTTCAGCCTCTTCTGCTGGTGTCTGGCCTCTTCTCCCGCTCTCCAGCGTCATCTCCCACTCTCCGACATCTTCTCCCGGGCTCCTATACTGTCCTCTTGCAGCTCTTTTACTAGCGAGGAGGCCGGTCTTCTCCGTCCTTCTCCCTTCTTCCCTCTTCCCTCTTCTCTCTTCTTTCTTCTTCTAATGTTGACACGCCGCTCTCTTCCACTGTAATGGCTTGTGCGACGTGCGCGGCAACTTATATAGGTATGGGCTGTGGTCACCGGGTGATGTCACACGGTGACCCCACCCCTTTATGACATCACAGTCCCAGCATGCCCCGGACTTGACAACATAGAAAGAAGAGGGAAGAAGGGAGAAGGAGAGTGGGAGAATAGGCCGGACACCGGGAGAAAAGGCCGAACAGAGAGGAGAAGTCGGAAGAAGACCCCCGGAGCTGATTAAAAAAATTACTTTAAAAACCTGTGTTGTGTTTTTATTGACACTTTTCTTTCCCCAGGTGAATGTGTAGGGGTACCCCTTACCCATTCACATAGGGTGGGGGGGACCAGGATCTGGGGGCCCCCTTATTAAAGGGGGCTCCCAGATTCCAATAAGCCCCCCGCCCGCAGACCCCAACAACCAACGGCTGGGGTTGTCGGGAAGAGGCCCTTGTCCTCATCAACATGGGGACAAGGTGCTTTGGGGTGAGGGGCCGCAGGGCGCCCCCTTTCCCAAAGCACCAACCCCCCCATGTTGAGGGCATGCGGCCTGGTACGGTTCAGGAGGGGGGCGCTCGCTCGTTCCCACCCCCTCTCCTGACCAGCCTGTTTTTTCAGCATAGGGGGGTTCCCCTTAAAATCCATACCAGACCTAAGAGCCTGGTATGCTCCCGGAGGGGGAACCCATGCCAGTTTTTTATTTAAAATTTGGCATGGCGTTCCCCCTTAAGAGCTCATTATTCTCTGATTGGCCACGGCCAAAGTCGCCTGGCCTGGGGGCATCTTAAAGTCATGTTGTAAGTCACCCCAAGTCATGTTGAAGTCACTGGAAGTCGTGTTGCCCCTGTGTGAACCGGCTCTTAGGAGGACTAAACACAGTCATCCAATCATTTTCAGTGCAATATAAAAACTAAAGCCTGTCCTCCAATAATATAAATGGAAAAGTGCTGCACAATGGCAATAAATAAATAATATTTTAATTTCAGCCAATAATCATTAATAATCCAAAAATTAAACATAATTATTCCCAAAGATCATGAAATTCTGATTTGCGTTTATACAGTATCTCACAAAAGTGAGTACACCCCTCACATTTTTGTAAATGTTTTATTATATCTTTTCTGAAGAAATGACATTTGCTACAGTGTAGTGAGTGTACAGCTTGTATATTTGCTGCCCCCTCAAAATAACTCAACACACAGCCATTAATGTCTAAACTGCTGGCAACAAAAGTGAGTGCACCCCTAAGTGAAAATGCCCAACAAATTGGGCCCAAAGTGTCAATATTTAGTTTGGCCACCATTATTTTCCAGCACTGCCTTAACCCTCTGGGGCAAGGAGTTCAACAGAGCTTCACAGTTTGCCAATTGACTAATCTTCTGCTCCTCCATGACAACATCACAGAGCTGGTGGATGTTAGAGACCTTGCGGTCTCCTCATCTACTGTGAAGCACGAATGTGTCCCTCGCTAAGGCTTTCTATTGGAGGAATTGTTTGATGCTGTTTATTCACCTTCATTTGTGAGTGTAAATTGTGAAAATTTTAATTGTGCAGAAAACTAGAGGTGTCATATAACTACCATACCACACAGTGGTGGGATATGTAATTTCTCAAAAAATATCTATCAGAAGGTCTTGCACCAAGAGGGCTGCGGAACACTAAACGTTGCAGTTTCTTGGATGAAGACCTTCAGTCCACTTAGGATAAAGTTTCATCCCTGTGCACAGCACAATGAGTCGAAATCATGCATCTTCAAAGAGAATGCATTTTAACATCTAATAAGGAAAAACAAAAAGACTTGGTGCAAAATTTTGATATCTATAAAACCATGCTCAGCAATTCTAGGTGTATGAATATTCTTAAAAATCACAGAACGCATTTTGAGGAGGATCTAATTGAGGTTAAATAAAAAAGTTTGCTAGAGATTTGGATGATTATGATGAGGGGTGTATATTCAATTGGAAAAAGCCCACCAATTTTTTTTCCCAATGATGATGATCCCACAGATTCGCATGGAAATGCGATTAAGGATATACATCCCAGACCTCATGTCCCAAACATTTCCAACAATCAGGACCATCATCCATGCCATCATTGGGTTAAAGATTTGAGTGCCCACAACAGAAATTATCATCAGACAACTAGTCATAGAAATGGTAGAAACAATAATAAATATAAAAAGAATAAGAACAATAAAGATAAAAAAACATATACCCCCAGAAATAAAAATAAAGGAGACCAAAATTATGATGAAAATCCAGAAAATTGTTCTATAACTTCTGAGGCGGTTCCCCATAGTTCTTGTGACGACAGTCTTAGAAACTTCTGTTCCAAGAAATTTGTGGAATCTGGTGCTGGCATGCACAGCCGGGATGGTACAATGTTGCAGTGTCGAATCATTTCCAAGCCTTGGAAATAGAAATTCTGTTAACTAATATGTCTGTAGCCACAGCTACTATAAATAATGACACTGATCAAAGTTTTTTTTATCGAAAACTGTCCTCCCGGAAAAAAGAAAAAAGGAAAGTATAGAGGATACAGAGGAGGAAGGAAGCATAAGAAGAAAAAGAAGGAAACTGGGAAGTCCAACACTACCATAAAGATTTTTAATCTGTCTACACATATCCTTTCAGAGAGAGATGGGTCTCCTCCAGAAGGGTCTACATTTTTCACCTAGTTGTAAAGTAAACCTATTTCAGCTCTTCACAGTAATGTCTATGACACATTTGTGAAGATCTTTGAAGTGTTTTTCTCTCTAAAATACAATAAAAGGCTGATCACAGTTGACACACATGAATCCACCAATATCACAGAGAAAGATAGCCATTTGAGGTTACTTGTGATAGTGAAGAGTTTGAAATGTTGGAGATCCTGGATGATCTATATGATGAGGGGCTAACACAGGATTTTAGTGAGATGGTATATAACCCCTATAACAATCCTACCTTACATACACAATTTAGACGCGAAATCAATCTTTTACCCATACCATGTAAAAAGAGAGTACATTAAATCCTTCTATGCAATGATATACTGTATGCAGACTTTGTAAAACTCAATAGCGATTCACAACATAAGTGTCCATCTAACCTTAATCCACAAGTGAAAAAAGTCTTGGAGTTTCTCGAAACTAATAAGGTTTCAGGTCACTCCGATAAAGGCGGAGTGTGGTTATCCTCAATAAAAAGGATTACATGCAAGAAGACAATAGGTTATTGTCGGATACACATACCTATCAAAAACGAAATAGAGACCAAACTAATAACATATAAACTACTTCTGTATAGCATGGTGGTTGAGGCATATAAAGGGGGTGTTATAAATAAAGCTGAGAAAAAATTCCTAACGAGACAGCATTATAAAACACCATACTTTTATCAAATCCCAAAGGTACACAAGAATGCAGTAAACCCCCCCGGACAACCCATTATCACCAGCCTGGATGGGTTAACATGTTCCATCTCCCAATATGTGGACTATTTCTTAACCTATAGTAAGATCCTTTCCAGCCTATGCAGGCGATTCATTGCATATCTTGGAACAACTAAATCATCAAAAGTGGTCATCTAGTTTTTCTTGGTTGTCTTTAGATGTGTGTTCTCTATACACATCAATCCCTCATACAGCTGTAATTGAGGCTTTAAAATATTTTCTGTTCAATACTGACTATTTGAATCCCCTTCAAGCTCAGTTTATCAGTGACTGCACAGCATTTGCATTAGAGCACAATTATTTCCAACTTCAAGACTCATACTACCTACAGAAATCCGTAACAGCTATGGGAGCCCAATTTGCTCCATGTTATGCCAACTTTTTTATCGGCTTTTGGGAGGAAAGGCACATCTGGAGGAAAAAACACTTCAGCCAACATCTGATATACTATGGGAGATATATTCATATCATTATCATCTGGGTGGGGCCTCCAGATGTGCTTTCAAAATGTGTTGAATATTGCAATAGTAATCACAGAATGCCGGAGGTGGAGCAAAGGGTCTCTCAGGCGGAGGAGACGGCACGCGACCAGGGGGCAGACATCCACTTACTTAAAGTCAGAGTAAAGACGCTTGAATCCCACGCAAAAGATTCAGAGAATTGCAATAGGAGAAATAATTTGCGAGATCTGGGACTCCCTGAAGGGGCAGAGGGCACGAACCCTACGGCCTTCGCTGAAAATTTACTGCAACAGCTACTCCCTTCAGCACGCTTTTCTCAAATTTTTACTGTGGAAAGGGCTCATCGCATACCCACCACTAGGGGGCCCCAGGGAACACCACCCTGAACCTTCATCTTCAAACTTTCAGGATAGAGATATTGTGATGAGAGAAGCTAGGGCCCAAGGCGAACTCCGCTTCGAAAACGCTAAGCTCCTTATCTTCCCGGATTATTCGCTGGAAACCCAGAAGCAGCGGAAATCCTTTGATGCTGTAAGAACGAGGCTCCCACATCCCCTCCTCCCCCCCTTTTTTTTGCCACTCTGTTTTTCTCCTTTGGCAACAATCGAAATAACTCAATTAACTGTGCAACGTTAATGTTTAAGTTTTGTACCCCTGGCAGCAAATTACTTAACCAGCTTATCTCTAAAATTGCTGCCTATGCTACAGATAATGTGGTGATTCTGGGGAACTTCAACCTAGCCCCGGATCCTGGGATGGACAGACTGTCACGCGTAGCGGGCCCGTCTTCTGAGCTGCTCTCCTGGGGGGAAGCTTCTAATCTGGCTGATGTGTGGAGATGGCGTAACCCCTCTCGGAGGGCCTATACATGACACTCGGCCTCACACAAAAATGAATTTCAGCTACAAAAGGGCTCTCGAATAACAGGGGGTGGATCTGAGGAAGGAGGCCACATACTCCGAAACATGTTATCCTGGCAACTTTTAGATTATAAGCTCAAACGAGCAGGGCCCTCTGATTCCTCTTGCAACAAATTGTAATGTAACTGTAATGTCTGCCCTCATGTTGTAAAGCAAAGCGCAAACTGTTGGCGCTATATAAAACCTGTAAAATATTAATAATAATAACTACAGCTCCCACTATCAGTTAGCTTTACCAGAGCTCTCCCCGGAACAAGTGTTGTAGGTGCCTCACAGCCCTCTCCTAGCCGGCTGTTTCTTCAGTCATTGAGCAGCCCACTCGTGGCCTGTAAGCAGCTTCCTGATGGGTCTGTGTCTGTGGAGCCAGCCCATCCATCCAGCGGTCTTCTCATCTACTCTGAAACATGGATGTGTCCCTCGCTAAGGCTCTCTATTGGAGGAACTGTTTGATGCAGTTTAGTGACCTTCATTTGTGAGTGTATAGATTTTTTTCTTTTATATCCAATAAAAGACGTTATTGCACGATTAGCCTGTTTGTTCATCGTATTCCCTTTTCTTTTCACAGCTATCAACTTCCTGTTTATCACTGAGCTGCAAGGAGCATGGTCCTGGCCAGATAGTTTCTCATTAAACATTCTCGTTAAGGGATTCCTTGGTCAGTGTGTTATCATTTGGATTGGACATTTCTAGCGCAAAGACTATTTTTGTTGTATTTTAGAGACCTTGCGCTCCTCCACCTCCTGTTTGAGGATGCCCCACAGATGCTCAATAGGGTTTAGGTCTGGAGACATGCTTGGCCGGTCCATCACCTTTACCCTCAGCTTCTTCAGCAAGGCAGTGGTCATCTTGGAGGTGTTTTTGGGGTCATTATCATGTTGGAATACTGCCCTGCAGCCCAGTCTCCGAAAGGAGGGGATCATGTTCTGCTTGTACATGTTGGCATTCATGGTTCCCTCAATAAACTGTGGATCCCCAGTGCTGGCAGCACTTGTGCAGTCCCAGACTATGACGCTCCCACCACCATGCTTGACTGTAGGCAAGACCAGGAATGTAATGGCCATCGGGACTACCAGTGGGCCAATGGCTTAGTGGACTGTTTTTTTATGCAGAGTTTGGCGGGAGCGTGGCAGAAAACGGCAGCGGGGATTCAGGGAAGGTGACCAGTGAGGAGGGCAGTTAGATATAATTGTTATAATTGCTCCACCCCCTCCCTGACCACCGAAGAGGTGAACAGGAGCGGACGTGGCCAAGCGGCACTCCCAGAACCTTGATTCCTCCACCTCCTCTCTGCTCCAAGAACCGTGCGGCCAAGGCCAGAGGAAAGGCTGACTGGGGGCCTAGAGGAAGAGAACATGCGGGAGGCAGAGGCTGCCAAGGAGCCACTGGAAGGCAGTGAGCAGTGAGAGGGAAATTCGGCACTGCCGCTGCTGACCAAAAGGTCAGGGAGGGGAGCAGAAGAGGAACTGCAGATAGGAACAGGGCTACGTGGTCTGTCACAGCCTTCCCCTCTTTCTCTAGGCCCCCCTTTCTCTCAGCCCCCCTCTGTCTCCCAGCACCCCTCTATCTCTGTCCCCTCCTCTGTCTCTCAGTCCCCCGTCTCTCAGTCCCCAATTTCTGTCTTGCAGATGCCCCCTCTCTGTCTCTCAGCCCCCCGTCTCTCAGTCTCCCCTCTCCATCTCTCATTTATGTGTTAATATGTTTTTTCTTTTCTGCTCCCCTCCTTCTTTACACTTGGAGTACTCTAGGGCATGCTACCCATCACTTTGCTTATGCCTTGATCAGTGGTGCTCCTCCTGTCTGACGGTATGCCTAGGCCCTCATTGCACAAACAAAGCAAGCTGTGGTTAGAACTGAAGAGGCTAGGGGGGTCAGGTACTGTTTTTACAGGAGACATTTTACCTCCCAGTCCACGCTTAATCTACCCAGCTACTTATTAAATCAGTGGTTCTAGAGCTCCTCTACGGTTCCTAAGGCAAAAGACACAGCCATAGCTATCCACAATTTTGCCCCTTTCAACCTATAGAATCTATTTCAGATCCATTGGGCAAGTTTGTCTTCCTGAAAAGGAAAATAGCCGAGACAATATACACCTTTGCAAACATATATGCCCCTAACTCTAATCAGCTTACCTTTCTGGATGCCATTTTGGAGCCGCTGACTGAAGTTATGGAGGACCATCTGATCTTAGGGGGGACTTCAATGTCAGTCCAGAACCCTTGCTTGACACATCCCACAGCCGTTCGACCCACTCATACGCATTCCTCTAGTGTTTTCTGAAAACCCTCCAATCCCACCTCCTGTTCGATAGCTATTATTCTCCCTGGCCAGGGACTACAGCTACTATTCTAAAGTGCATAATGGATACACCCGCATAGATCTCCTCTTTGTGTACCAGTTTACTCTCAAGCTACTGCAGGCAGCATCCACAGAGAATATTACTACATTAGACCATGTGCCAGTGTCTGCCACTTTTACCCTACCGCACGGCACCCAGCATACATGGTCCTGGCGATTTAATGAGAATCTCTTGGATGACACTGCAGTGGTAGTGGGGGTTTCTGATACCCTAACACACTACTTTAGAGAGAATTCTACCGGTGATGTGGGGGAAGGGATGCCCTGGGAGTAACACAAGGCAGTGATATGAGGTGAGCTGATTTCGCAAAGAGCGAGGTGTTAGAGGGCAAGGCAGGCAGATTTTCAGAAAGTAATGGATGCCTTTCAACAGGCAGAACTCTTCCATAAGTGTCATGGGAACCCTGAGGCATTAAAGAGGTTGGTGGAAATGAGAGAGCTTTTCTCACGCCTACTGGACCGCAAAGTCTGTAGGCAGCTTTGTTACCTCTCTCGTAAATACTATGAGCATGGTAACAAGCGCAGTAGGATGCTTGCTAGAGCCCTGCGGAAACGTCGGGCTCAGACACAGGTTCATAAACTCCAATCCACTTCTGGTGGGGTGGTCTCACACTCCTGTAATGCCGTGTACACGCGGTCGGAATTCTCGTCGGAAAAAGCTCTGATGGATTTCCCGACGGAATTCCGATGGAATTTGGCTCAAGCTGTCTTGCCTACACACAGTCACCTCAAATTCCATGACTAGAAAAAGGAAGTTCAATAGTCAGTAGCCAATAGCTTCTGTCTCGTAGTTGAATCTGAGCATGTGTGATTTTTGGCGTGTCGGAATTGCATACACACGATCGGAATTACCGATAGAAAGTTTTTCCGACGGGAAAATTGAGAACATGCTATAAATTTTTGGCTGGCGGAAGTTCGGACAGCTAAATTCCGATGGAGCATACACACGGTCGCATTTTCCGATGAAAAGCTCTCATCTGTCTTTTTCTGGCCGGAATTCCGATCGTGTGTACGCGGCATTAGATTACCCCTCTGTTCTGTGATTATGTGGACTTTTATTCGTTGGATGCCGGAATGTCACCAACCACCATGGCATCTAGGTGATCTGACATTCAGGATTATCTGGCAACCTCCGGGCCCCCTTCCCTGTCAGAGGAAAAGGACGGCTCTGGAGTCCCCTGTCTCGCCCTCTGAAATCGAGGAGACAAAACAAATCACTATCCAACGGGAAAACCCCAGTCCTGATGGATACACAAAGGCATACTATAGTACTTTCCCCCCCTATTAATTGGTCCTGTGTGGTTATTTAAATTCAATAGTCAAAGGAAATCCGATCACCCTGAAGCTTTACTAGCCCACATTACAGTTCTCGCAAAGGAGGGCAAAAATCTGACTTTAGCACAGAACTACTGTCCAATATAACTATTGAACGTGGACATAAAAATTCTAGCGAAAATATTGGCTAACTACCTGAAACACCTTATTCCCCACATTGTACACCCAGATCAAACAGGATTTGTTGCAGGCCGAGAGGCACGCGATAAGTCCCTACGGGCTATCCACCTTGTCCATTGGACACACAGCAGCTCAACACAGAGTCCATACCTCGTCCTCTCACCGGATGCAGATAAGGCCTTTGACCGGGTGGACTGGTCCTTCTTAAGAGTGGTTTTGGAAACCATGGGACTTGGTTTTTACATGTTGATGTGGCTCATGGCCTTCTAATCCACCCCCAGTGCCCAGATCAAGGTGAAAGGCCTCTTCTCCCCCAGATTCCTGTTGAGGAATGGCACGAGACAGGGGTGCCCCCTTTCGCCCCTCCTGTTTGCCCTCACTTTAGAACTGCTGCTAGTCAAATACAGGCTAACCCAGACATTAAAGGGCCGATGGTTGAAAACGTGGAGCATAAATTATCGGCCTATGCAAACAATGTTTTTTTCCATTTAACGGAACCCCTGATCTCACTGCCAAATCTTATGAAGGAACTCCACCAGTTTGGGGCTCTCTCTAATTTTAAAACAAACTATTCAAAGTCAGAGATCTTACCAATAGTGATTTCCCCTTCACTTGCAGATAACCTGCAGGCAGCGTTCCCCTTTATGTGGACTAAGTCCTCCATAAAATACTTGGGTATCTAACTAACTGACCACTTCAAAACTCTCTACCATAGGAACTACCCTTCTCTCTTAGCCACAGTCATAAATGATATCAAACACTGGACTAAAACTGCCTTTACCTGGCTCGGGCAGGTGAATATCATTAAAATGAATGTCCTCCCATGAGAGCTCTTCTATTTGCAGGTGGTGCCGATGCCTTTGCCAAGCTCCTTCTTCTCTTCAATCACTAGCATGTTCTCAGAATTTGTGTGGAATGCAAAGAGACCCCGCATAGCTATGCAAATGCTGAAACGCTTGCACATACCTGATATTTGGAGGTACTATAGGGCTACCGTTCTCCAGTGGATACTGAACTGCCGTTTCCACACTCGATTCAGGCTCTGGGCATCCCTGGAAAAATGCCTGGCTGGTAGAGACCTAGCTTATGCTCCGTGGCTGACTAGGGAACACAGCTGGTTGTCAGACGCTACCTCTCCTGGCTCTTAAAGTCTGGGATAGGATCAATAGTATATACTCCCTGGTCCCCCACTTGGGGACTTTTGCTGGTTACCACCAGGTGAACAAATGGCATTCTTTAACAAGTGGATGACTCTAATGCTTGCTGTGGCAAATTCCTTGAGAATGGTAGATTCCCCACTCTTGAGACCCTTAGGGCTTGCCACGGCAGCTTCCTTATGGATTTCTGGCAGCGTAACCATCTCAGTCACTTTTTTTGCTATGAAAGGTCAACCCATTAGAGTTACCTGTAAGCTAACTCCCTTTGTGCTTCTCTTTGCCACGAATGAACCCATCCCCGGCATGATTTCCATGGGTACTCACAAAATGCAACCATATCCGCTAACACATTCCAGCTCCATTGAGTCCAGAACACAAGAAACCAATTCGAAGACATTGACATGCTGGTACAGGGTGCCAGCTGCTCTGTCTCGGATCTACCCCTCCATATCCGACCACTGTTGGAGAGGCTGAGGCCACTGCGACACATTATCACACTTATGGTGGGAATGTCTGAGAGTCAGACCCTTCTGGGAATAAATTAAAACTCAGATTAAGGCCATACTGGGCATTGACATCACCTTCTCTCCTTTGCATGTCCTTTTCCATATTCCTCCTATACCTGTTAGCCAATACAGGAAGAGCGCCTCCTGAATGCAGCTAAATGCCTGCTCCCTGTCTATTGGAGCAGACCCATGTGCCTAGCCGAAAGGAATGGAACCAAAAGGTGAAGGAGATTAGGGAAGCAGAGGAATGGGTAGCAATTTGCAATGGCAGTAGGGAAAGTTTCAACAATACTTGCTGTGTCTCCTCTGCCATGGGATTTATTTCATCCAGCCTGGATGTTGCCTTGTTGGAGCTTGCTGAGCCCTCCCTTGAGGGACGTCTTGGTCAACATAGTTCAACCTCATAGGATAGCGACCCCAGAACTGTTAGGACCACCATTCTATATACACCATATACACTTTTTTTTGTATTTTTAAAGCTGATTAATGGTTGTGAGTAATTACATGCAATTCTCCAGCAGGAAGGCAACGCTGGAGTAACAGCTGGAATTTGCGAGCCTTTGGCCCCCAGGGCACACATCAACTCTGTGGATAAAAAAATTGGTAGCTTGAGTAGTCCATATAGAAGGGAGCACAATCTGGTCAGGGTCTACCAGATATCAGGAACAGCAGCAGATGACATATATGTGCCCAGGCTGTGGTACTACAACAGGCTGCATGTTCTGTCAGACCAGACTGAACCCAGGCAATCACTTTCTTGTAGCCTTTCCTGCAGCCTTCCTTGGAGACTGTGGCTCTGGAGGTGGACTTGTGGCAGGAGGAGGAAGAGTAGGAGGTACATAAGTGGACATCATCCATCATTTGGCCACTCAAGCCCTTATGGATGGCCTCAAAAATTATTTTTTCGCATTTGCGGCGTTGGCCCTCCTCCATTTGCTGCAAATTTGAGGCTATATAGATTCCATAGGCCTCTACAGCATCAAGGGGGATTTCAGGGCCATATTAGCCTCCTTAATGAGGGCCAGTGCTGCCTCATCCGCGTTCCTCCCCTTCCTGGGCCTTTTGGGTGGAAGGCGGAGGGGAGGCACCTGTGATTGGGTGTGACTGGGCCCCGCCACCTCCTGGCTGACACTTTCCCCTGACTCCTCTTGTGTGCCACATTACAGAGCCTCGTCCTGGCTGAGGTCTTCTTGTGTATGAAAAAGGGACATAGTTTTAGTTTTTGTTTCATCAATCACACACAATTTTCAGCTCATGACTGTTGCAAATTGAATGTTAATAAATAGAAAAGACTATCATTCTGAGTCCAGCATTTTTCATTCTTGTCACAATCTTTTTTGGCCCCCACTGTCTATTGTTTTTTAAAACACATTTTGTTAAATCATTCATTTGTTAGCAGTAATAGCATCTAGTTAACAACAATCATTTTCCCACAAAAATAGGTTTAAAAATATTATACCTGGCTCCATCTGGGCTTCTCAATTTCTTCCAGGATGGAAAGCCCAGGTTGGTCCTTAGAAGCCTCAGCTGGGGTTGAGGGAAGGGTTGAGGGAAGGTTGGATGGAAGGGGGACCTGAAGAGTTGAAAGTGATTCCCTAGCTTCAATCTAGTCTTCTAGAAAACATATCCTGTTGTAGTACCACAGACTGGGTACATACACGTCTTCTGCTGCAGCTCCTGATCTCAGGGACTTCTGGACCTTCTGATACTCCTTCTTATGCGTGCTTCTCAAGCTACCAATTTTCTTATCCACAAACTCGATGTCTGCGTCGGGGACGCTAGTCTTCAAAAATTCCAGCAGTTTCTCCAGCGATGCCTTCCTTGCTGATTTGTTGCGATATAAGGGATGTTTCCCCTTCCACAAATTGCGCATATCCCTGTATCTGACTATGAATTCACAGAGGAAGTCTGGGTCTTTAAATTGTTTAATTTTTGCTACAAGACCAAACATAAGACAAAAACACTAATATCAGGCTAATCTTATCCCAATATAAGCCTCAATCTAGAATCAGTATAGGCTACCCATGTCCCAAGTTAAAATGTTACTTTCGTTATTACATTTGTCGCTTCCATTCCTCCTTCCTCCGCACACAGAATGTACGTATGACACACGCGTTAGCTTTATATACACTGCGCATTATACACATTTTAAAAGCCAAATTTTGAAGATGCACACAGTGTGTCAACATGTGCTATCTGCCATCAGAGGATATCAATGTACACGTTTCGTGCCTGCAACCCCTTCCTCATAACTCAAGTAGGTGAGAGGAAGGGGTTGCACCCACAAAACACGTCCATTGATCCCCCGTGATGGGAGATAGCACATGTTGACATTAGGCATGGGATTAGGAGGGAAATCTCCAGTTTGACTCCCAATTTGTGTGCATCTTCAAAATTTGGCTTTTACAGGGGTGACTTCGCCCCATCTGATGAAGGCAATATAAAAACATTTTGGACAATATAATGTCTGATATTGCCTTCAGTGTTTCAATGTTGAACTTTGTAAGTTCCAAAGTTGTGTATATTATGTTTTGAAACATGCCTGTTTATGTACCCTAAAAAATAAAAAATAGAATTTATGAAACCAAGAATTTGGGTTTTTAACAAAAATATGTTTTACAATGCGCATGTTCATTGCACAGAATAAAAGGTTTTCTACTCAACAATGTGTGGCTTCTTCTTTCAATGATCAATACCAGTTTTTGCGGTAAGTTGGTGCTTACAGTGACAATGGGTGTTATTTAATAGTGGAAATAACACTTGGCACTACAAGTGCACCAGGAGAACCAAGGAGACATCAAAAACCCAAGCAGTAAATGAAAATCAAGATTTTATATGATAAAAGAGAAAATGTATTCAAAATTTGCTGGCAAAACAATGGCCCCCCTACTCGTAAAATATTGTACATATTTTTCCTGCACTTCATGGATGTTTTGGGGGGGAAGCCAGGATGGCCAGCTTCTGAAAGTCCAGCCTCAGGTCCAACGGAGGCAACATAACTTGCATTATTTCTTTTTTTTTTTTTTCTTTTAAAAAATTGTGCAGGATGCAGCAACATGAAATTTTATAGTTTAGTTTATAGTCTTAAAAAAACAGAGGGATAGGGTGCGCTATGGAATCTGTTATACAGAGAGTATGTAGTGTAATATAGGTAAGAGCAGCCTCTATTATGTTTCCATCCAGATGGATGGAACAATAAAATAGGTGAAAGAAGGAGAATAGATGTGGCGCTATACCTTATTAAACTCACTAAAAAATATAAAAAATATAAAATATAAAATAATATAATATAAAATAAAATTGTACAAATTTTCCAGCTTGCTGGCTAATATTTTTTAAAACCAGCGAGAAACCTTGATGGACTGAATAGTAAAATCAATAGTAAAATCAATAAATGATAAAGTGCTGGGGGTTAATCCTTATTAAATAGTGAATGCAAAGTGAATATAAATTTTCCAGCATGCTAGTTAGTAAATGCAATAAAACTGTACGGTCCACTCAAATTAGGTAAAGGTGAATAGATAAATATTTAAATAAATAATTAGTAAAACTATCATAAATCAATCAATACTCAATAGTGGAAACTACTAAAGTTGCTTGTGACTGTGATTGTAGCACAACCAAATGAATGGACACAAGGGGAACAATCAAAACTATATAAACGTGAATACTGGTGGGATGGTGGGTGTAAACACACTGTGTCAAATCTCAAAACATGCCAAAAATACCACAATATAAAAATAGAACAAATAGAAAATATAGAAAATTAAATACAGATAAGAAATAAAAAATAAAAGATTAAAAAATTGAGTCCAGAAAGTAAAAAGTAAAAAGTAAAAAAATCTTGCGGTGACAAGTCAAATGTGAAAGTCCAATTGAATAAAGTTTAAAATTAATATTTAAACATGAAACGAATATTTGGTGGTGAAAAAGGTAAGTGAAGAAAGTGACTTCGATATTCGTTCGCAGTGAACGTTTGCAGTGAACGTTTATGGATTTTGCTCTCACCAGAGATATGACCCCGTCCGGGGTGGATCAGCCTCCACAGTATAAGCCACTGTGTCGCTAGTTTATAGTCTGCCATATTTATGGCTGTTTGAAATAGGCAGAGCCGGCTGGCTCCCAAACGTATTCTCCACAACTCTTCTGGCTCTGGCCAGCAGGTAATTAAAACCCCTCTTCTCCGGGGTAAGGGCCCTCTGGAGAATGGCCTCATCACATGGTCACCCAGACCGAATGCCTCATCTGCGACGAACACAAATGGGAGTCCTTCCACGTTCTCCTCCAGAGGTGGCAATTCTAAGCCACCACTCTTGAGACATCGCTAGAACTCGGTCTGGGCAAATACTCCACCATCCGGCCATTCCTCCCCACGTCCACATACAGAAACTCATGTCACCGACACCACCGCCATCAACACAATACAATTAAACCCCTTGTAATTATAATAGTATGAACCCCAAATGGGGTGGTGGGACGATGTGTATGTGCTTCCCATCAATTGCCCCTCCACAATTGGGAAATGCCACACTCTGTCATTCCTGTGGTGTTGAACGAAACTGTGGAGTCAAACCAGAAAAATACATTTGTAATTTTGCACATAAACATTGCAAGCAGATTAGACACAAACATTCTTGGCCAACATTTATTTATTTATTAACATTTATTTTAAGGAGTAGGGATGAGCTTCGTGTTCGAGTTGAACGTACGTTCGACTCGAACATTGGTCGTTCGGGCGTTCGCCGAATTCCGAACGTTTGGGCCGTTCGCGGCAAAATTCGTGTGGCCCACAATGCACTGCGATGGCGCAGTGCATTGCTGGCTCATGATTGGCCAAGCATGCACTGTGACCCCCGCATGCTTGGCCAATCGCAGCGCGAGCAGCGAGGAGAGCCATGATTGGCCACGGGCGTCCTGCCTGTGGCCAATCATAGCTCAGGCTGTGTAGTGCACGCCCCACACTATATAAGGCCGCCTTTGAGGCGGCCTCGTGTAGTGTGTTGGCATCTGAAGCAGTGGGTGTTCTGTGTACCTTCAACACAGTTACACACCAATCTTTTTTGGCTGATTTCCTATCTTGCTCTTGTGTAGTGGTTACTGTCTGTGCCCTGACCGCAGTATACACCACTATATTCACCTCACCTATATAGCTAGTGATCTAGCTTTAATAATAGAGCTTGCAGTCAGTAGTGTTAGGAGATAGTGCGTGCTGTCTGCGTGCTCTGTACCCAGTACATACCACTATAATCCACCTACATAGCTGTTCTCTATTTGAGCCCAATTGCCATCTGCAGGAGTTATTGGAAGTTGTGTGTGCTTCTAGCACAGCACAGTATACATCTGTATATACCCCTTTATCTCTGCTGTTTTCTGGTTATTGTCTGCGTGCCCTGAACGCAGTATACACCGTGATATTCACCTCACCTATATAGCTAGTGGTCCATCTTTAATAATAGAGCTTGCAGTCAGTAGTGTCAGGAGATAGTGCGTGCTGTCTGCGTGCTCTGTATCCAGTACATACCGCTATAATCCACCTACATAGCTGTTCTCTATTTGGGCCCAATTGTCATCTGCAGGAGTTATTGGAAGTTGTGTGTGCTTCCAGCACAGCACAGTATACATCTGTATATACCCCTTTATCTCTGCTGTTCTATAAAAAAGGCATCTTCAGGAGTTAGTGGGTGTTGTGTGCCTCCAGCACAATATAAACTACCCAACTACTGTTTTACCCAACTCCCTTCAGGCCATTACCATGTCTGGAAGGCCAGCAAGGAGAGGCAGACAGGCGCGAGCCGATAAAAGAGGGCAAGCAGGCTCTGTGTCTAGAGACAACAGTGCTGGTCGTGGACGCGGTGCATTGTCATCAGCACGTGGCCATGGGACATGCTTGTCCTTCTTTTCTGCAGCTGGACATGTTGAACCGCAACATGCCAACGACTTGGTAGAGTGGATGACCAAGCCCTCTTCATCCTCCTCATCCTCTCTCACCCAGTCTCAGGGTAGTAGCAAAGCAGCTGCCAACACATCGTCTTCCCTCCTCTCAATGTCATCATCAGTGACTCCTTCCCTAGACCCACCATGTCCTCCTGAGGAGTCTCCTGAACTCTTTGAGCACAGTGTTGGGTACATGCTCCAGGAGGATGCCCAGTGTTTGGTGGGCTCTGATGATGACACTCAGCTAGAGGAAGGCAGTAGCGTGAGCGCAGAGAGAGGGGATGCTCAAGAAGGACAGCAATCTGGCAGTCATGTTCCACAAGCTGCAGCATACTGCCAGGTTTGCTACAGCGATGAAGAGGGAGGGGATGATGAGGGCACTGACTCCACGTGGGTGCCTGGAAGGAGGGAGGAGGAGGAGGAGGCACATGTCCAATGAGGCAGGATGCCCTCCGGGGGTCAGCTTAGGGGCAGCACACCAACTGAATCACACCGCAGAGCTCCGCCTGCGCAGAGCGCTTCCTCTGCACGTTATTCTAAAAGTTCTTTGGTGTGGGCCTTTTTTGAGACGAGTGCATCAGATCGCACCGCTGCTATTTGCAACATATGTCTCAAGCGTATCTCACGTGGCCAAAACATCAGCCGCTTGGGCACCACATGCTTGACCAGACATATGTTGACCTGCCATGCAGCTCGTTGGCAAGCGTACCTCAAAGACCCACACCAAAGAACAAAGCGGACCTCTCCTTGCTCCTCATCAGCTGGCATCTCCAACCCCACTAGACCTTCAGTCCTCTCTGAAACCTGCTCTGAGAGGAATGAAGGTGTAGAATTAGGTGTGTCACAGCCAAGTGCTTCCGGGAACTCTGCTAGTGGTACATCCACATCCGATTATAGCAGGCAAATGTCCCTGCCCCAGCTGCTGGACCGGCGGAAGAAGTTTACTCCCAGCCATCCACATGCCCAGCGGTTGAATGCTAGCTTGGCTAAATTGCTAGCACTTCAACTGCTGCCTTTTCAGTTGGTAGACTCGGCCCCCTTCCGTGAGTTTGTACAATGTGCGGTTCCTCAGTGGCAGGTCCCCAAACGCCACTTTTTCTCACGGAAGGCAATTCCGGCTCTCTACCGGCATGTGGAAGGCAATGTCCTTGCCTCGCTGGACAGGGCGGTCAGCGGGAAGGTGCATATTACCGCTGACTCATGGTCCAGCAGGCATGGACAGGGACGTTACCTGTCTTTCACGGCCCATTGGGTCACTCTTCTGGCTGCTGGGAAGGATGCAGGACAAGGTGCAGTAGTGTTGGAGGTTGTTCCGCCACCACGCCTCCAAAATGCTACTATTGGTTGTGACACACCTCTCTCCTCCACCCCCTCCTCTTCTTCTTCCTCCATGGCCTCTTCCAGTGCTCTGTCCTCAGAACCAGCGGTGCCCCGTAGGCGTTCCAGGGGCTATGCAAGTACGCAGGCAAAACAATGCCATGCCGTGCTTGCGCTGGTTTGTTTGGGGGACAGGAGCCACACTGGGGCGGATGTTTTGTCAGCTCTGCAGGGGCAGGCCGAGAGGTGGTTGACGCCACGCCAGCTTAAGCCAGGAATGGTGGTTTGCGACAATGGCACCAACCTCCTCTCCGCCTTCCGACAGGGACAACTGACCCATGTGCCCTGTGTAGCTCACGTCCTTAACCTGGTGGTGCAGCGGTTCTTGGGCAGGTACCCCGGCTTACATGATGTCCTGAAGCAGGCCAGGAAAGTCTGTGTGCATTTCCGCCAATCATTTAATGCCTGTGCTCGGCTGGCTGAGCTCCAAAAGGAGTTGAACCTGCCCAAGAACCGCCTTATATGTGACATGCCCACCAGATGGAACTCAACATTGGCCATGCTGCAGCGGCTGCACACGCAGCAGAGGGCCATCAATGAGTACCTGTGCGACTACGGCACCAGGACAGGGTCAGGGGAGCTTGGTTTTTTCTCACCACGCCAGTTGGGCATGATCAGGGATGCATGCACTGTCCTGTCACCGTTTGAGGAGGCCACAAGGATGGTGAGCAGTGACAGTGCATGCATCAGTGACACTGTACCTCTTGTCCACCTCTTGGAGCATACGCTGCGTGGAATAATGGACAGGGCACTTGAGGCAGAACAGAGGCAGGAAGGAGGACTTCCTTGCCTCTCAAGGCCCCCTTTATCCAGACAGTGTTCCTGCTGTGCCACCCATCACACAGGAAGAGGGTGAGGAGGAGGAAGAGGAGGAGGAGGATGATTGTGTCAGCATGGAGGTGGAGGCTGGCACTCAGCATCAGCATCAGCAGCAGCAGTCTTATAGGGATGATTTACAGTCCCAAGAAACACGTGGACTTGTACGTGGCTGGGAGGAGGTAGCTGCGGATCATGTTGTCCTTAGTGACCCAGAGGACTCCGGACCGAATGCCTCAGCTAACCTACGCTGCATGGCCTCCCTGATCCTGCAAAGCCTGCGGAAGGATCCTCATATTCTTCGGATCAAGGAGAGGGACCATTACTGGCTGGCCACTCTCCTTGATCCACGGTACAAGGGTAAGGTTGCCGACCTTATCTTGCCATCGCAGAGGGAGCAGAGGATGAGACATCTCCGGGAGGCCTTGCAGAAAGCTCTGTGCAACGCGTTCCCAGAGACTGGGAGGTCACAAACTCCTGGTCCTGGACAACGTGTTGCTGAGGCATCGGTCAGAAGGAGCGGTGGAGAAGGTGGCCGTCTGACTGATGCTTTCAGACAATTTTTTAGTCCGCAGCCCCAAGGTATGATTGGTTCCAGCACCCATCGCCAGCGTCTAATTTACATGGTGCAGGAATACCTAGGGGCAAGGTCAGACTTGGACACCTTTCCCACTGAAAATCCTCTGGCTTACTGGGTCTTGAGGATGGATCACTGGCCAGAGCTTGCACAGTATGCAATTGAGCTACTGGCCTGTCCTGCATCCAGCGTTCTTTCGGAACGCACCTTCAGTGCTGCTGGTGGCTTTGTTACCGATCACAGGGTGCGCCTGTCCACCGAATCAGTTGATCGACTGACCTTCATCAAGATGAATCAGTCTTGGATCACCCACAGCTACCAAGCACCTGAAGCTGATGTAACCGAATAATTTTTTTTGAAATACCACATCCCTTCAAGACTGCCTATGCTGATGCTGAGTGACTGTCCTGTTATGTTGATTGTCTATCCTCTTCCTCCTCCGCTGATATGTTGGAAGAACATTTTTGGTTCTGGGTGATGCCAGCAGCCCAATTTTTCTGCCCCTGTTTAACAGGGGCGTTTAAGTACAATTTTTGATGCAATGCTTTGCAGCAGGGCTAATTCCTGAAATAAAACTAGAGTATATGGCAGAGGTTGGAGTGTGGTGGCACCAGCACCAGTGCCTAAGGCCCAATTTTTCTGCCCCTGTTTAACAGGGGCGTTTAAGTACAATTTTTGATGCAATGCTTTGCAGCAGGGCTAATTCCTGCAATAAAACTAGAGTATATGGCAGAGGTTGCAGTGTGATGGCACCAGTGCCTAAGGCCCAATTTTTCTGGCCCTGTTTAACAGGGACATGTAATTACAATTCTTGATATAATATTTCACAGGAGGGCCCCTTCCTGTGCCCACCGAGAGTAACGTTGAGGACTTATAGTGTTGTGGCACCAGCACCACAACCACCAAAGGTCAATTTTTCTACCACTGTTCAACAATGGCATGTAATTACAATTCTTGATATAATCTTTCTCAGCAGGGCGCTCCAGCGCCCACCAAGAGTCACTTTCAGGGCTTACAATGTTGTGGCAAAACCAACACCTTGTTCCGCCATTTCTGCAGAGCATATAGGGCAGGCCCCTACTTACTAACATCCAACTTACAAACATCAGACAGCAGCAAGTGAGATGAAAAAAGATGGACGACAAAACAAATTATACAGGGGTGATAACCCTTCCCTATGTTTTCCAAAAAGCTTAAAAATAGTATTTTTTGACTGGAGCTACACTTTAAAAATGTACCAGTTGAAAATTACAAACAGATTCAACTTAACACAACAAACCTACACAGTCCCTGTCTTGTTTGCACCGCCTGTATACTGCTGTTCTGAGTATATAGGGCCTGGGGGCCACACGCATTTCCTTTTTTTAATATGGGTACGGGGTTCCCCTTAATATGCGTACAAGACCCAAATAGGCTGGTAATGGGCAGGGAGGGCTACCCATGCCATTTTTCTGAATGATTTTCAACCATATTGCAGGAACCAGATATAACATTAAAACCGCAAGCAGTTTTAAATGGTGTTATTTCCGTTTAATGTCATTTTGTGCAGGGACTGTTCTAAACACGGGAAACACGTGGCACTTCACAGGCATACTACAGACACCCCCCAGGCACCATATTTAAAGTAATATTTCACTTTTTTTTTTTTCACTTTAATCGTCATTAAAATCAGTGCTCCCGCCAAAACGGCCGTTTTTAAAACCTTTTTTTGCATTGACCCATGTCCCCTGAGGCAGGAGTCAGTTCCCTAAACCCTTTTTAGGATAGTATCTTGCATATCAGCCGTTAAAATTAGCACTTTCCATTTCGAACGTTCGAGTCCCATAGACTTCAATGGGGTTCTAACGTTCGTTTCGAACGCAGGGTCCGTTCGAAAGTTCTGGTGCGAACCGAACCGGGGGGTGTTCGGTTCATCCCTATTAAGGAGTATTTAAAGGCAAAAATATAAGGTCCACTTATCAGATAACTCCCCCCCCCCGATGATCCCTTGGAAATATTTGGGGGGGTATGCTTTTGACAAGTAATCCTCTCCACTTCATTGAGAGCTGAATGCACAAATAATGTGTGTTACTTTGGCCAGCCCCTCCTTATTTACACTATTGGCAGCCCACTGGACAGCTAAGATGTGTCATAATACAAAAATATGAATACACACTGTACAAATGGAAACACATTTTTACATTCTGCAATTACCTATCAAGATAATAATAGGAGAAAAGAACTTTAAATAGTACCATTTGAAAGTATTCAGGCAGGCCCTTTCACTACATGCTTTTGTGAATTCACCCATAAATTAGACATTAGTTTCATGAATCAATAATTCGTACGAATTTCCGCAAATTCGTACATTCGAGAGGAACCCATATATGAATTGATATGTATCCAAATTTTGTATGAAATACGAAATTTAGTTTACAAATTTCGGATCCAAATTCTGTTACAAAGGAAATGTGACTGGTGTTTTGTTGACCAATCAGAGGTTTTCTTCTGCTGCTGAGTGAGGGTTGGGAAAATGACCTTTTTTAATATGGGAGTGGGAGACTGGTACTGGTAGTCGATGGAAGATTCAGAATCGGACAAAATAAGAATGTTCGTTAATTATGATAATTCGTTATGATGAAGTTAAAAACCCAGGAAGTCAGCACAGCACAGGGATGGTAGGAGCCCCTCATAATGAGCACAGCACAGGGATGATAAATTCATCATAACAAACATTCGTAATTGTTACAAAAGGTTAATGAACCTAACGAAAATTCGTATTTTGTACGAATCCAAATTGAATTTCAGACACGAATTACGAAATACGAATTAACAGCTAATATGAAACGGAATGAAACAAAAAAATGTATTGACGGCACACATGTCTACCATAAATATTACCACAAAAGAGGTAGGTATAGTGTGTATGGGTTGGCAAAGTCAGCAGATAGAGGATTGTAATCAGCTGACATAGCGGTTTGGGTGAGGGAGGGTTCCAAACGAGTTTGGGCCCCCCCAAAAAAGCCTCTTGCACGCTGCATGAATTTAAGGACAGAAATAACATTTCAACACATTTTAGAGTGTCTTTAGAGGTCTTTAGGGTAAAGCAGTACTATGGAGCTGAAAAAAGACAAGTGACTAGGCTATAGGTGTATATGGGCCCAAAATAGCATTCTTGGAAAGTTAGTGAAGGCAAATATGCATGTAGGACAAAAAAGGAGCATTAAAAGCTTACAGCATGCATGAGGATAAAGCATATTACAATCATGGTAATTAGGGAATGATGAAAGAAATAAAATACCTTAGCAAACATTAAATACAGAATGTGATGTTAAAGGAGACATCTTACCTTAATATAGTCCTTCTGCAGGACCTGAATGATGGCAGAACAGGTCTCTGGGATAATGATCCCCAGAGCCTGGGGGAGATGCCTGTCAAGAACTTGAGGTCCCGCAGACTTCTCCCAGTCACCAAGTACCACAACATGGCAACTAGCCTCTGCTCCAGAGTGATGGCTTGCCTCATGCAGGTGTCCTGCCTGCTAATATAAGGGGTCAGCAAAGCCAACAGACGGTGAAAAATTTGGTCCGTCATCTTAAGAAAGTTCCTGAAATCATCAGGATTATTCTCTTGGATCTCATGCAGCAAAGGATTATGAGGGAATTGGTCACGCTGGAGTAACCAATTCTTGGTCCATGATCTCCCTGTCCCTCGCCCTGTTCATTGACTGGGCTTGGGTCAAAGCTAGAAGCAAAAAACACCAAGCCCCTGCACAGCACGAACTCTACGATGAGTACGTACCCACAACATGGCTTCAAAATGGTCGGCTGGTCAGAATGAACTAACATAAGGCACTGAAGAACAGCAAGGCCTGTGTAGAGCAACAAGAGGACAAGAAAGCACTGAAAAACAGATATGAACTGACTACACGCACTGAAAAACATATACAAAACCACAAGCACAAAGTGAACAGCAGTTAAACGATCTGAAAAAGCACAAGTCTGAAAAGCAAATCGTCTCTAACCAAATTTCTACTAACACGAGATAAACACGAGATTAGCAGAAGGAGCCAAAAGGGTGACACACTGGCTATTGAACTTCCCTTATAGTCCCGTCGTAATATTGTACATCACCGCATTGTTGTCGGTTGGAATTTGGTGTGACTGTGTGTATGCAAGACAAGCTTGAGCGGAATTCCATCGGAAAAACCATTATAGCTTTTTCCGACAAGAATTCCGATCGAGTTTTCGTGGCATCAGTGTTTTTCATTTTTGTGGGTCATAAATAAAGATTACATAAAAAAATAAAAAATAAAACAGAAAACCAATGCAGCCAACACATTTAGGAATTGGTAAGCTGCAACGTATTATTTTTTTTGGGGGGAGGGCTTAATATCACTTTCAATTGTAACCTATTTCAGGGGCATATGTGATTGTATGAAATGCCCCCTGTAAAGATAACCATGTATATGCATTAATAAAATAAACAAAGTCTTATTGAATGTGACGCAAAAAACTGCAATGCTGAACAAGAATGAGGTCTGAAATACCAGAATGAGAGTGTTATTTGCATTTCTTGAGCGACTGTATGGCAGGAAGAATACCTCTATTTTGTTCATTACCAGAATGAGAATGGTCGATGCTGAAGTGTGCGAGGCCTAAACAAAAAGCAAAGAAAAGCATGCTACGCTGGCAACAGACCTCAAGACAAGGGGTGGGTGCTGCCATAGCTTTCACTCCCTTCTCATGTGGAGAAAGAAACGATGCATGATCTTTGAAAGAACTGTTCCCTTTCTTATGCTAAAAGGAGCAATCAAGTGGATTTGATGTTTTTTTTTTACTTGAAATGGCATCTCTAGTTATAATTAGTGGCATTCATCAGTGGAGTGATTGACCCAGGAAACTAGGCGGAATGCCATAGAATAGGTCAAGAAGGATTTTTTTTTCTTTGGTGTAAATTTATGTTAGCGTTTTTTTTGATCAGCTGTAATTTCAAAAATATTTAAATTTGATTGGACTTTGTTCATCTATAATCTGTGATCAGTCACAGGGAGACAGACATAAAAACATGAAGAAAGGGATCTGAGGCATAAGACATGGTGGTACATGACTAGAATCAGTTTTTCAGTAAAATATTTAACTTTTTTTCACATATTTTGTGCATTTGTATAGCTTAACAAGCTCAATACTGGATACTTTTACCCCCTTCCACTCCATGCCAATTTTCAGCTTTTAGTGCTGTCACACTTTGAAATCCAGTTACTCAGTCATGCAACACTGTTTTTTTTTTTGTTTGTTTGTTTTTTTGCTATATAAAAAAAATGCAGAACATTAAAAAAAAAAAAAAAAATCTTCTTTCTGTTATAAAAATGTGTAAATAAATAATCTTTATACATTTAGGTTAAAAGATATTGTTACATTTCTTTGGTAAAACCACCCAAATCAGTTTATATTATTTAGTCTGTAGGAAAGTTATAGACTCTACAAACTTTGGCATATATATTTAAAGAAAATGATCAGTCCTAATGTACTAACTGCCTGTCTCATTTCTTGAGGACCTAAAATGCTGGGACAGTACAAATACCCCCAAAATTACCCTTTTCTGCAAAGTAGACATTCCAAGGTATTTAGTAAAGGGCATTTTTTTTCTTTTTTTTTTTACAATTTCTTTTACATACTGTGACCAAAGCAGAAAAGTGTCATAGTGGCACTGTATTGCTCTGAGGAGTTGATCATGATTTTTTTGATTGCTTAATACAGTAACTTTCCTGAAAGGCTCCATGGCAGCATACGTGTGGGTAGCCCCGCCTCCACGATTACCCAATAGGACCCAACTCCCATAAATCTTTGCTCCTGGCCACTATCAGTGTTCCTTTTTTGTCCTCCCCAGTAGGACCAGATGGTTTCTTTCCTGGAAATAAAACTCCACGACGATCGATTGGCTGATTGACTGAGAAATTTTCCTCCGATAGGCCCTGACTGTTAAGCAGGGTATGGAGAGTATTTGCAGAGTAGCGCTGAAGAAAGGATTTCCTACCTGAGTGCGCACGGTCTGTGTCCCGTTGTTATGGGTGACCATTATCTGCTGGAGGTATGGCGTGTGTGTTCCAGTCCGTTCGGCCAGGTGATCGTTGGTGGAGTGGTGAGCCTTTTATCTATCCATGGCAGCATTGTATTTGTGTGTATTTCTTTTGTTTGTCTTGCGGTCTCCTCCATGCCGTTTGCGTTCGCTTCCGCGTTCCAGCAAACCTCTCTCCTACTTCCGGGTTATGCAGGCGTTCTGCGCATGTGCGAACCCGGTATGAGACCGAGGCTTGGTTCCCGCGCATGCGCGCGAGCGCCTCGCGTCTGACGTCGGCGATGACGTCACGGGCGCCAAATTTAAAAGGCTTTGGAAGCTGTCAGAACCCTGGGAATGTTTGCAGTGGTCGCAGCGACTTCCCGGGGCTGTCAGCGCGGCGGTTTAAGGTAAGAGCGTGTCCCTTAGGCTGGGGAAATGCTTTTTAAAAAAAATAAAAATAAAAATGTGTGTTTTATTTTTTCTCTTTGGTTGCAGTGTTTCTTAAACTGTGGGTTTATTGTGAATATGGACGCCTTACTGCCTCCTAGTGGCCAGCCCGCTCATGTTAGGTAGGTCTTTTAGTATTTATGCTTTTTATATATTGGAGAGAGTGTTTGGCATAGGTAGGATTGACTGTATATCCTTTTCTCTCTCTGTCTGTTTTACCCTTACAGCCCTTCTGGGTCTGATCCACAACCTAACACTTCTAGACGCAGTGGATCATCAAGATCACACCGCCATAAATCCTCCTCAAGATCTAGCCAGCATAGGTCAAGATCTGAACAGCATAATAAGAATTATTCTCACCCCCCTGCTGCTCACTCCAGCAAGCGTACGGAAAAATCATGCTGGGGGTGCAGGATGCCTGTTCCTTCGGACGTATCCTTATGCGATCATTGCTTCTCCAAAGCTGCAGATGAAAGGGATGGTGCAGACCAGCGTTTGGAGTCAATAGTAAGACGGGTTGTGAAGGAGTCTCTGCAGGAGAGGGATGCTCTACAGCTGTGTGAATCCCCGTCAGAATTATTGGCTCCTCCACCTGGAGAGAACCCATTGCAGGAGACATGGGAATCCTCTCAGCCAAGCCGCCTATCTGCTCCCATCTCAGATAGTGAATCTGACTGTGAGGATCCTGGTTTAGGTTTTGACTATGGACTGGTGCCTTCATTGGTCAAAGCAGTGAGAGAGGCTCTGAAGTGGGAAGACCCTATTACTTCCCCACCAAAGCAGAGAAAGTTCTTTAAACAGCTCAATAAGGAGCGACAATTTTTTCCCTTCCTTTCAGAGTTGGGTGACATTATTACCGAGGAATGGAGCAAGGTGGATAAAAAGGGTTCCATGCAGTCAAAAATCCTGAAATGATATCCCTTTAAAGAAGAGGATGTGAAGCACCTGGAGTCAGCACCACTGGTGGATGCAGCGCTCATGCGTTTGGTGAGATATGTAACCCTACCCTTAGAGGATACGGTATCCTTTAAAGATCCTTTGGAAAGGCGGATCGATTCAGACCTTAAGAGGATATATCTGACTTCTGGAATGGCTTGCAAACCAGTGCTTGCAATGGCAGCGGTATCCAAGGCCATAGAATCATGGGCTGATTCTGTAGAGGAATTCCTGAGGGGTATTTCTATTGAATCAGCAAAAGACTCCCCTATTCAAGAAATCAGGATGGCGTCTGCCTTTTTGGGGGAGGCATCTATTGATGTTATCCGCCTGATATCTCGGGATATGTTAGCAGCAGTCTCAGCTCGCCGTGCGTTATGGCTCCGTCCATGGCTGGCGGATCCAGCATCCAAACAGGCCTGGTGCCGTATTCCCTTTGAGGGGTCATCTTTGTTTGGTAACAAGCTGGATACTGCCATATCCCGGGCTACAGGTGGGAAATCTGGGTTTCTTCCCCAGGACAGACGTCTTCAAAATCAAAGGCGTCCATTTCCTAGAAGACAAGGCCCTGATCGTGCCAGGGAGGCGCGAAGCTATAGACCTGGTCGAGAATTCTCAAGGTCATGGAGATCCAGGCAATCTTCTTTCAAAAATACCTCAAAAGGGGGTTTGTCCGGCAAGCAGGATTCCGCGAAATCCTTTTGAAATTGGGCCCGCTCAAACTTGTCAGGTGGGGGCTCGTCTTCTCCACTTCAGGCATGTTTGGGCGGCCTCAATTCGGGATTTTTGGACTGTAAAAACAATTTCCTCAGGTCACAAGTGGGGTTTTATCAGCACCCCAAAGCTAAGATTTATTCCCACAAATCTTCCAGAATCAAAAGAGAAGAAACAAGTCCTATTGACCTACGTGAACTCTTTACTGGATCAAGGCGCAGCCGTTCCCGTTCCAGAAGAAGAACGTGGAGAGGGCATGTATTCCCCTTTGTTTCTGGTTCAAAAGAAAAACGGCACATGGAGGCCGGTAATAGATTTGACCCATCTCAATTCCTTCATTCGCAAAGAGAAGTTCAAGATGGAATCTCTGCTTACCATCCAGCAGTCCGTGTATCTGGGGGACTGGATGATATCAGTCGATTTGAAGGACGCTTACTTCCATGTTCCCGTGGCAAAGGAGTTTCAACAATACCTCCGCTTTGCAGTAGGCATTCAACATCTTCAATTTACATGTCTTCCCTTTGGGTTAACAACGTCCCCACGGGTCTTCTCCAAAGTTCTTTTGGCAGTTGTGGCCTTTCTCAGAGTCAAAGGTGTTCGTCTCCATCACTATCTCGACGACCTTCTTCTGCTATCCCAGAACAAAGATCAGCTCTTGGAGCACAAAGACCTAGTCATCTCCACTCTACAGGAGTTCGGGTGGCTTCTGAACTTAGAAAAGAGTCACCTAGATCCAACTCAGTCTCTTGTTTTCCTAGGGGCGCAGTTCAACACAGCAGAAGGTACTATCGCCCTTCCAGAAGAGAAGGTTGGAGTCATACGAGACAGGATTCATGCAGCCCTTGCAGCATCCCATCTCTCGGCTCTCCAATGTCTGAGGGTAATTGGCACAATGTCAGCCACCATTCCCATGGTAAAGTGGGCCCAGTGGCACACTCGTCCCTTTCAGAAGGGGTTTCTACAACAGTGGGACTTATCCAGCCAGACACAGCGCATATTCCTCACTCCAGCCATGAGGACGTCTCTTCTTTGGTGGCTACAGGGGAAGAACCTGCGCAACCACCATTCAATCATTCCCATCTCATGGGTCACGGTAACTTCAGATGCCAGCAACCGAGGATGGGGCGCTCACTGCCTTTCGGAGGTCGCTCAGGGCAGGTGGACGTTTCCATCACAGAGAGTCGTCTCCAATGTTCTGGAGCTAAGAGCGGCCTTCCAGGCGCTTCGGTCATTCCATCATCTGACAGCGAATGCCTCGGTCATGCTAAGGTTGGACAACACAACCGCGGTGGCTTACGTAAAGAAGCAAGGGGGAACTCGCAGCTGGTCCCTATTACAGGAGACGGAGCCAATAATGAATTGGGCTCAGAAGAATTTGTCCAACCTTTCTGCAGTCTACATCCCAGGGGTGCAGAATGTTCAGGCGGACTTCCTATCGCGTGTCGAGTTGGACAACAACGAGTGGTCTCTACACCGGGAAGTATTCGATTGGCTCCTGACCTTAGGATTGTCCCTGGAAGTCGACTTGTTCGCTTCCCCGTGCAATCGGAAGCTTCCGAAATATTACTCAGAACATTGGAAGTTTCAGACAGCTTACGCCTTCCCTCCAGTTCCGGTGATCCTGCAATTCCTTCGGAGACTCAGGTCAGAGAAGGCGGAGATTCTCGCAGTAATTCCTTTCTGGCCCAACAGACCTTGGTTCCCTCTACTGCTGCTCCTCAGTTATCAAGAGCCAGTTCCCCTGCCTCTCAGGTCGGATTTGCTATCTCAAGGCACAAGGTTACATCCATGCCCATCATGTCTGAACCTCAAGGTATGGTTTTTGAGAGGGAAAGGCTAGAAGCTCTTGGTTGTCCGGAAGAGGTCATCCCAACCCTTCTCAATTCCAGACGCGGGAGTACTAATAGGGTATATGAGCGTATATGGTCCAAGTTTTCGGCCCATATGTCCTCCAGAGAAAATTCTTGCAGTTCTCCAACAATACAAGACATACTAAGCTTTCTTCAAACAGGCCTTGATTTACCTCTAGCTATCAGTTCATTGAGAGTCCAAGTATCGGCTATTTCAGCCTTTACGGGTATTTCCTGGGCAAACCATGCACTGGTACAACAATTCTTCAAGGGAGCTACTAGGCTCAGACCCCAAAGAAAACCAAGGTTTCCTAAATGGGACCTCCCTTTAGTGCTGGATTTTCTCTCAAACCTTGGAAAGGATTCTACGGAGCCTCTGTCCATAAGGGATCTCACTCTCAAGACCATCTTCTTGGTAGCTATAACCTCAGCCAAGAGAGTTTCTGAGATTAGGAATCTAGGTTCGGAAGAACCCTTTCTGACTTTCTTTCCAGATAGGGCAGTATTGATTCCCATGTTGGGATCGCATCCCAAAGTAACCTCGGTCTTCCATGAGAATCAGGAAGTTGTGCTTCCCACTTTCAAAAACTCAGAGAGTCAGGATGTTCATCCTCTGGACGTAGGACACGCGCTGAAACAATATTTGGAAGTCACAGCTCCCTTTAGACAAACGAAATTTCTTTTTGTTCTCCCTCATGGCAAGAATAAAGGATTGCGAGCTTCGGCTAGATCTATCTCTACCTGGATCGTTCAGATCATTCAGAGGGCGTACAGAGCAAAGGGCTTGGCTCCTCCTGAGGCATTAACGGCTCATTCAACACGGAGTATTTCAACATCGTGGGCAGCTTCTCGCCATGTGGCGCCTGAAGTTATTTGCAGAGCGGCCTCTTGGTCTTCTATTAATACCTTTGTTTCTCATTACTGTGTAGAGCCAGCGGCTCTGTCTTCTGTTAATTTTGGTTTGCAAGTTTTGTCGGTTGACAATGCTAAATAAACTTTTGTTCTTTGCTCGACATTTTGCCCACCCGGGTGTGTTTGGCGAGTTATTTCCCACACGTATGCTGCCATGGAGCCTTTCAGGAAAACGGAAAATTTATATCAAATACTTACCGTAATTTTCCTTTCCTGATAGGCTCCATGGCAGCAGGAGTTCCCTCCCAAATGTCTGGAGTCGGCTAGTTACGGAACACTGATAGTGGCCAGGAGCAAAGATTTATGGGAGTTGGGTCCTATTGGGTAATCGTGGAGGCGGGGCTACCCACACGTATGCTGCCATGGAGCCTATCAGGAAAGGAAAATTACGGTAAGTATTTGATATAAATTTTCCGTTATCTGATCACTGTTAAAAGCTATCATTTTTGTGGATGGCATCCATTCATGTGTCATTGTGTACTATTGTGATAGCGGTGATTGGCTAAAGCTCTCACATGGTACAGGTCCACTGTGATCCGCCCCCGTAAAATTTTATTGCTGTGACCAATACATAATTAAGGCTATGAATAAATGCCATTGTGTATATTGACATGTGATTGGTCACATGGTACTGGGACCGGCATGGTACAATGATCTGTCTTTCACGGTGTACAGTGGACATAGCGGGTGACAGATTATTCCACTGTATAACCCCTTGGGCACACATGATGCACGCTCCTGGAGGACGTTATATGATGTCCACCTAGGATTTTACAATAGGCCAGTGGGAAGTGGTGAAAGTGGAAGAAGGTTGTCAGTTCTCTCCTGCACACAGCATCTGCCACTGGAGATCGGATAGGATTGGTTACAGAACAGGTAAGTACAGCAATTTTTACTTTACAGGGCTGGATAGATTTGTTTTTAAAATGTGGCATGGAGTAGCATTATGCCACGTACACACAAGCGGATTTTCTGTCAGAAAAATTTTGGATGGTTTTTCCGACGGAATTCCGCTCAAGCTTGGCTTGCCTACACACGGTCACACAAAAGTTCGCTGAACTTTCGACCGTCAAGAATACGGTGATGTACAACACTATAACAAGCCGAGAAAATGAAGTTCAATGCTTCTGAGCATGTGTCTAATTGTTTCCGAGCATGTGTAGGAATTTTGCTACAGACGATCGAAATTTCCGATCTGAACTTTTTCCGACCGAAAAATTGAGAACATACTCTCAATCTTTTGCTGGCTGGAATTTGGCCAGCAAAAGTCCGATGGAGCATACACACAGTCGCATTTTCTGACCAAAAGCTCTCATCGGTCTTTTGCTGGCTGAATTTCCAAACGTGTTTACGTGGCATTGAGTTAGTTTGTTTCACTTTAAGTTTACTATAGCCCATCAACGCGCTCCTCAGTGCCCCTAGAACAATGGTCAGTTTTTCAGTGACTAAAATGTTGAACTTGTATACAGAACTTTATAGTTGTACAAAACAAATTACCTACAGGTGCATACACTATGCTCAAACATTGGAGAGGGCACATGGTCAGATAATTACCAAACTTTCTCTACATAAGTTCTTATACAGCGCTGTCAAGTTATGCACTGCTTAACACATATATTGTATATTCACATCAGTTCCTGCACTTGAGGAGCTTACAATCTAAGGTCTCTAACTCACATTCATGCTAGGATCAATTTACCTACCAGCATGTCTTTTGAGTGTGGGAGGAACCTGGAGTACCAGGAGGAAACCCACGCAGGCACAGGAAAAACATGCAAACTCCAGGCAGGTAGTGCCATGGTTGGGAATTGAACTCAAAACCCTAGGACTGCTAGGCAGAAGTGCTAACCACTTAGTAAACAAAAATAATAATAATAATAAACAGTATATAGACCATATGGTAACACCAATGCAATAAAATTGCTAACTTTACTACATACTTAAAAACTATGAAACCATCTATACATCTGCAGTAGCCTAAAAAAACACATCTACCTGTAATCCACTTGTATGGATCCTGCCTTAAAGTAATATTAAAGTCTCGGTTTTTTTAAACATACTATACTTACAGTACCTGCTCTGTGCAGTGGTTTTGCACAGAGCAGCCCAGATTCTCCTCTTCTTGGGTCCCTCTCCTGTGCTCCTGGCCCCTCCCTCCTGCCCCCACAGCAAGCAACTTGCTATGGGGACACCCGAGCCGCTGCTCTGTGCGTTCATTCAGACATGGATCCATGGCTCGGCCCCGACCCCCCTCTCTCTCTCCTCATTATTATTTATTATTATTATTCACAATTTATATATCGCCAACAGTTTACACAGAGCTTTACAATGTAGAGGGGGGACAGCACAATTATAGTACAATACAGAAGGCACAGGAGGGCCCCGCTCGTAGAGCTTACATTCTAAAGGGAGGGGGTGGGGGTACAAAAAGTAATAGGTGCAGGGAATGATTTGATGGGGTTGTTAGGTGGGTGTGGGATAGGCTTCCCTGAATAAGTGAGTTATCAGGGATCTCCTAAAGGTGGACAGGTTAGGGGCTGATATACCGGGGCAGGGAATTCCAATGGATGGGAGAGGCTCTGGAGAAGTCCTGAAGACGAGCATGAGAGGAGGTAACAAGGGGGGTAGCGAGCAGGAGGTCCTGGGAGGAGTGGCGGGGATGATTTGGGCGATATCTGCAGATGAGGTTGATTATGTAGCTGGGGGTGATGTTGTGGAAGGCCTTGTATGTTGTGGTTAGCATTTTAGGGAAGCCAGTGAAGGGATTGGCAGAGAGGAGCAGCAGTCAGGGATTGGTTAGTGAGGAGGAGGGATAGCCTGTGTAAGGGTAGGCCATTAAGGAGAGAGTTGCAGTAGTCAAGGCAGGAATAAGTTGCTTTGTGGTGTCATTGGTCGAATTCTGGAGATGTTGCGGTGGTTAAGGTGGCAGGATTTAGCCAGTGATTGGATATGGGGGCTGAAGGAGAGGTCAGAGTCAAGGATTACACCCAGCACCCTGGCATGTGTGGAGGGACCAATGGCTGTGCTGTTGATCTTCATGGTAAAGTCATGGGGAGGGGACCGGGAAGGAGGAAATATTACAAGCTCAGTTTTAGAAAGATTGATTTTGAGAAAGTGGTGTGACATCCATATCGAGATGTCATTCAGTAAGTTTGAGATCTGTGAGGAGCTTGAGGGGGTGTGTTGAGGAGTGGAGAGATAGATCTGGGTGTCACTGGCATAGAGTTGGTATTGGAAGCCATGGGAGGTTATCAACTGGCTCAGGGAAGCAAGGACAAGGCAAGGCAAGCCTTGGGGCATTACCCCATAGAATACATTAAGATAAAAAAAAGATGTTTAACTTTAGAACCACATTAAGCTGGAGTGTCCCTATCCAAATGTACAGTAGTGTTTGTAGATAGGCTGTCAGAATGAGCTTTGAGTTATTTAGTTTTTTGTAAGCCCAATGACATTGGGCTTCTGGGGAGTGATTTCATGCAAATAAAGTGAGAAGATACAATGTACTGCATTATGAAAAAAAATTTTATGCCATGTTTGATCACTGAGGAGTTCATGCCAAAATGCTCTTAGAAAGATTTGACCCATGTGAGGATGCATGTTTAACAGAGTCCAGTGTTTGCCTCCCAAGCCTGCAGAGGAGAGTCTTTTCCTGCTGCCGGGACAGGTGTAGCTTCTGATTGGCTCTGTCTTTTTCAGGCCCCTTGAATAGGGAAGCAACCTGAAGCCGAAGAAGAACTCTATTTAGATAGTTGTCTATCAGGTCTCAAAGGTGAGAGAGGTCTGAAGAGTCTTGGCCAGGTCTGTGGAAGAAGCCTATCTGCGTCTCATCAGCCTGTGGCAGAAGCCTAAAGATACTAAAAGATACTATCAAGTGGAGGGATGTTTACTGCTGGTTTTGGGTATCCTGTACTTCTAACCATTTCTGCCCTGGACATTGAGCCAACGCATTTTGCAAAAGAAAATTGAAGCTGATGGTGTCTGTCTCTCTGTCACCATCAGTGGCTATGGTGAATTCATGGGCGCAGCTACAAGGCAGTTCATTAGTAAGAAAGGTATTGTCCATTAAAATCCAGCAGCTCCTTCAAAAGGGTGTGGGGGGGGGGGGGGGGGAGATTATTGCAATACACAAAAATGATAGTGATATTCTTGATATATTATTATATGTTGTAACCATAATAGTTCATAATGGAGGTACAAAACCCAAACCCTTGGCCTACTTTTAAATCATATGCACAAATGCTTTAACTGCACAACCATTGCTTCAGTCATAAAAAGTGAAAGTATAGTATAGGAGTGTACAACCATCAAACCACCTTCCAGTTTTCGATCTCCTTGATATAATTGTAAGTTAGGGTCACTCACACTGGGCATGGTTAAACTAAACTGTGAGTTTGATTGTCTCTATTCCCCCAATGGTCTGTACTAACACTGGGCTATGTGTGTTCCTGGGCACACATAAACCATCACCTCTGCCAACCAGACCACAGTGATCCCTGCTTTTGTGCTTGGTTGTCTATAGAGAGTTTGTGCTTAGTGATCTATGGAGAGTTCTGTGCTCAGGCACAGTTTGCACTCACACTGAAGCAAACTGTTATGGACCACAAGTGAACCATGCCCGGGACCACCAAGTAGTGGCAGACACGGTACACTTAACCTTTCCCTGGCATGGTTCAAGCACTCACACTAAACAAACAAACCAGACCAGGGAGATGAACTGTGCCTGGACATGGTTAAGCATTGCTTCACACTATGAACCACATATAAATGGCACAGGGTCTGTACCTTTTCTTGTTCAAAATTCACATGCACTTCAGTGTGGTGCAATTTGAGCCCATTCATTTTTAATGGGCTCAAATTGCACAACATCATACCAAAATTGTGGAATAGCACTGCAACCAGATTGCATCGTCGTTTTGTACCATGTGACTGCATTTGCAACCTGTGTTTGGGGTGCCGCTAAGATAGCACTGACAATCGCTGCAGATCGCAAGGGCAGTGCAAATTGAATGGGAAACATGCATGGATGGCTGGTTTCCCGCACCACATTCTAGTGTCAACTGAGGCTGAAACTGCTGGTGTGAATCCCCCCCCAGACATTGGTGTACCAACAAAAAAAATCACAAAATCATATCCCAGCTGTGAAGTGGAACTGTTTATAGTGAAGATAATGTTAATATTCCCATCACACATGTTCCTGGATCAGACTCAGAAGTAGTGGGTGATGCAACAACATCCAGCTGGAAACTGGAAGCAACACAGGTCAACGTTCATTTTTGTCAGCACACCAAGGATCATCAATGTCACCTGAAAAGTTTTTTTTAATTTACAAATGATCAAATCACATCAAGAAAGGTGCAACATTTCAGAGCCACACAGGACCCCTTCATCAGGCATTGTGACCACCCATGCCTGACGAAGGGGTCCTGTGCTGTTCCTGGATCAGTCTCAGAAGTAGAGGGTGCGGCAGCAACATCCAGCTGGAAACTGGAAGCATCACAGGTCAATGTTCATTTTTGCAAGCACTCCACAGATCACCAATGTCATCTGAAAATCTTTTTTTATTTAAGAATGATCATAACAAGATCATTCAAGATCATAACAAGAAAAGTGCAACATTTCTGAGCCACACAGGACCCCTTCATCAGGCATGATGACCTCTCATGCCTGACGAAGGGGTCCTGTACTGTTCCAAAATGTTGTGATGTGATCATTCTTCAATAAAAAAGCTTTTTGGATGACATGGAGGATCTGTGGTATGCTGGCAAAAATGATGGTTTATAGTGGAGAAAATATAGTGGTGTTGTCAGAATCTGAATAGCTTTCAGTCATAAAAAAGCAATGAGTTCTATTGCATCATTGGGTCACATAACAACACTGATCCATAACACAGGAATAAAAATCAACCATATTATGGCTTAAAAAGTAATTTTAGTGTTAGAATGGCTGTTAGAACCCTGCCTTTGGTCCATTTAAAATATATCAGCGTGATCTGAGGCAGACACTTTAAGCATCCTAAAAATTCTCCTGGACATGCATACACTGTGTATATGCAGGAGTGTGCCACAATACTCCCTAAGCACCGCACAGCCTTCCCGGTAACTACAAGAGCAATTAAGCTGCATTTTCCGCTATTTACTAAATATAGGGGGGATTTTTTACCATCAGCCGCTTAAACTATTTGCTCAAAAACCAATGATAATCTGAATTTAGATTTTCATTTGCTGCTGTCTTTGAATTCAGATTATCATTTGTTGCTTTCTTTGAATTTAAAGACAGCAACAAATGATAATCTAAATTCAAAGACAGCAACAAATTTACATTTCCTATCATGATGGATTTTCATATCTCACTGTAGTCGTGCATCCTAAACCGATCAGATTAACTTGAGTGCTGCAGAGCAGTGTTCATGTGGAATAGTGCTCATGATGTCACAATGCGAGTTTTCCTACACAGCTGAAAATGAACCAATCATTAGCTGGGGGTGTTGATGCTGCCACACTGAACGTTATCTGCATATGAAACAGGATTTATCACACTGTGAAGCAGCAGCTCTCAGGGAGGCCCCTGTTCTGTGCAAAAAATGTACCCTGATATCCCTTTAGATGTGTACATTTCTCCCTATGACCACTGCGTACAGCAGACTTCTACTATGCGCCATGCACAACAACACTTGTTCAGCTACCATGCACCAGCAGAGATTTTGGCACAGATCCTCACATTCATTTTACACAGCTTTCTCTTGAACCCATCTCTTCTGTGCATTTCCCTTATTTATTCAAGGCAGGGCATATTTTTAGTAGTGCAATTTCACAACTTAATTTAATCACTGCCTCTAGAACACTTGACAGACAATAAAGGCAAGCGCATGGCCAATTTTAGTCATGTGATCAAGCAATCACTCACAAGACTGTAGTACATGTTCTAAATCAGTCGCATCATGAGCAATCGTGGTCATTTTTTAGCTAACTGCTTCAAATCAGAGGAAGCGATTAATTGGAAATTGTTGCATATTCAAGTCGTTTCATGTGATTTTTTGGGCCTGTGGTCTTATGTTCAGGCCTTTGTAGAACACAACAATGACAGATAATGTTTAATACTTTTTCAGGCATAAACTACACAAGCAATTTCCTAACACAGAACTGTAGTTTTGAGCCCCCCTGGAACTCTTGCTTTACACATTATGGTACACTTACCTGGGAAAATAACCATTCCAGCATTGTGATGTCTGCACTTTCCCTCCTTGCTTCACTGCTATTTTCTTCAAGTCTTCTTTTGCGTCCTGAGTCTTCTGTCTTTTCTATTGGTCAGGCTGGAATGAAATAAACCCTGTGAAATATTTTGTCCGAGCACCTACTTCTTTCATTTGAGCAAAATGGAAAGATAGCGCTGGACCCATAGGCATATTTTACTGGTATTGTTATCTTAAGGTATTACTGTTTGTGTAGAAAGTTTGGAGACCTCTAATTTACACCAAGGGCCAGTTTACTGTCCTTCAGACTTGAGGGGGCTGGACTGTGGTCATTGGAAGTACAAAATATATCAGCAATCAGTGGGAGTAAACAACCCCTCTTCAATGGTGTCAGTGGGAGGACTTGTGCCAATCATTGTTGTCATAGTATGGAATTGTGCCCCATCAGTAGTGTCCTTGGCACCCATTGTGGGCATCATTGGGAGGAATTGTACCCTATCATAGGTTTCAATGGGAGGTATTGTTGATATAATTTGGAGGAACTGTGACTCATCGTTAATGTCATTGGGAAGAATTGTGCCCCATCATTGGTGTCATTGAGCCCCATTGCTGGTGTCATGGGAAGGAACTGTGCCCTATCATTCATGTCATTGGTAGGAATTGTACCCTTTATTGGTGTCAGTGAGTAAAATGGCATTCCAAGGGCTGCATAAAAGCAAGCAAAGGGCCATATCTGGCCCCCAGGCACCAGTTTGGAGACCGCTGGTGTAAATTATTTGGTTTCTGGGCAGGCGGTTTCTACAACCCAGAGGATCTTCACAGTCTCCTTGGCTTGTGGTGTGATATAAAAAGAGTTGAAATTGAAGAGCCACACCACTGCTAAAAGGTCCAGATACAACTTTATTCCATTAAAGGTCAGGGGTACAGTTCAAAAAGCAACCAACACATTTCGGAGGTCTAAGTGCCCCCTTCATCAGGGCTAGAAAGAACATATACTTACTTCTTCCATGTCTGCATTGTATGTTGAATTGCACATGAGCAGCTGTCAGTGTACAATTTGTAAAAAAATTGCTAGCAGGCAAGGGAAGGTGTTTTATGACAGAACAACAAAGCACAGGATTAATTTTCTCTATTGATTGTTCTGACTGAATAGCATAATTCTAGCCCTTCATTAATTTACTCTATTGCATATACTGATCTAATAGCATAATTAAAAGCAAAGCAAAGCTTTTTTTTGGCCATACTTCTTCCGTGGTTCACAGACAGCACTTTTTGCACTCCTGTGACTGACAGTCAACACTCTCTGCTCCGGGAAGACTAAAGGCTGAGTGATCAGAAGTCATGGGATTGCTCAATTTCTGGGCTTAGAGCCGTAGGGAGACAGCTATAGTATCAGACTGATGCTGCAGTATGGAGAAGAGTATGCATGTTTTTTTTTTTTTATTCTGTATATCTCATTTAAAGTGCATGTAAACCTAAAATTTGGCACCATGTTTCACTCTATGTTTCTTAATCAACTTCTTTGTAAATTTGTTACAAGGTTCCTTTCTTTTTAAAATAATTTATTGAGAATGATACAATACAAGTTAATAATATGTTTTGTATAGGGCTATCAAACTTGAATAAAGGAACTTCTCAGTTATTAATTTGGAATAGCAATAGTACAGTTACCGTATAGAGAGTAATATGGGAATCTTTTATCAGTAAATATATGTGAAGAATATAATCATAACAATTAATAAACCTGGTATAATTTGCATAAAGGAAAATTAATAATATGTCATATATTAAAGAATTAGACATAGAGATACAACTATGTTGGATAAATCGGTCTGTATTGGGATGTCCTGGAGAGACACCCACCCAACCAGGGCCAAGGTCCGGCTATGTGGCCCGGCTTTTCCCGGATGAATGGACGTCCCACCAAAACATCCCCAACATAACTTTGGGTAGATTGTTTCTAAACCGATCATTTACTTTCTTCCAAAAAGTAATTCAATATAAGAATGGAATAATACATTCCCACTATTATACATATCTAAAAATGAAGTTCACAAAGTTCCTTACCTGGAGATTCTATCATTAACAGATCATACTGTGGATGGTTGACAATACTAGGTTCCCACTAGAGCAGCTGCAATTTGAACCGATTTTCTGTGCGATTATGTCGTGCGACTTGGTTAATGGTTTTTGGTGTATTTTTGATACTACGCATCAACAGGGATAAGTCGATGGTTGTGAAGGAGCCGGCCCCACCAGCATCCTAGCAACCAGTAACTCATCTCTGCAGGATGTAAACAACTGATCTGTCAGTGAAAAAAGGGGGGAAAACGGTGTAATGGGCCCCTCCCAATCCACACAAGGCCCTTTTGGGTCTCATACAAATTTTAGGAGGGACCCCACACCAAAAAAGCAAAAACTATCTGGGGCCCCTCCCAAAATCCCTTAGGTCCTGGTATGAGTTTCAAGGTGCACCCCACACAAAAAAATGGTTTTGGGTCCCCCCAAAATCAACACCAGACCCTTATTCGAGCATGTAGCCTGACAGACCCGAAGGGAGTGATATGTATTGGGTGGGACTTTTTTTATCTTACATTTCCTGACCGCTCATTTGTTTACATTCTGTCATTCAAAATGTCATCAAAAATTTGTAAAAAACACATAGAAATGCAGGGTCTCCAAGTAAAAAACTGTGCAATAGACTTACAAGAAACAATTAGCATAAGCAAACTGTATAAAGTGAGGCATGATATCCAACATACTGAAAAAATTGGTTTTGGGTTTACATAAACTTTACTTATCCCTTCCATTACTGCTATTTCTAACACTATTTATGGACAGTAAATCCATCCACTGGCTAGACCCCTGTGCCCAGAACAGCTTTCACAGCCTACTGTGTCCCCTGATGCAAGAGCCGAGTTGTTAAATTGTAATACTTATCTTTCTTGCTGCCCGCTATAATCCGGAGTTTGTTTAAAATATGTATAAAACTAAAAATCCCTGTTTAGGTATGGATATAGCTGTAGCCCCCCCCAATAAATACTCCACCAAGTGGTGTCCCAAAAATTGTCTAATAAAAAGTGGGGATGTTGGCGCTGTTAATAATGAGTATAATTGAATATCCACCAAAACACGATGAGGTTATAAGAATGAATATATCTTGATTCACTATAAAATGTAACCCTTGGATGAGTATATAATTCTGTTATCTAATTCACAACAAATATAAGGTACAAATCCCTGAGAAATATAAGTGAAGAAACCCAGGACCCTGCATTCACTATATCTGGTCTCACACAGTACACAGAACAGGGAATGTGATTATTTTAGTAACTATAAACTGCCAAATACCTTTTCTCATCAGCAGTTAGAGAAGTCTTGGGACTTCTATCAGTGTCTGGTTAAAGCTTGTAGGAGGAGCTTTCATTCTACTCTGACTGTCCTATGAGGCTGCAGGACCCCTGAGCCTCTGTCTGGACAGTACTGATTGACTCTGATCACGTGCACCCTCCCAAGCAAAAAAATAAAACTCTCAAGCAAAGCACACCAAACTGAGCATGTGCAGAGTGACTCTAAATGCTCTGTCTTATTAGGAGATAGACGGGGGACATTGGAAGAAGGGGAGGATAAGAGCTGACAGAATCAAACAGCCTTTTTACACAATGCAGAGGATTAGCCTCGTAGGTTCCACAGTGAGTATAACAAGCATGTTTTACTGCATATACAGACTGGTTTTACTGTTGTGGATTTAATAGCATTTTAATGCAGTACATAGAAGACACATCATGCTTATGTCCCTTTGATGTTGGAAGATGTCCAGCAGTGCCATCAGTACAGAACTGGTGGAAACCACTGGGACCCAGGTGACAGCCATCTACGATCTGGAGAAGTTTGGCCAGAAGTGGTCTTCATGGAAGAATTGCGGAAGAAACTGTGACATGGAAACAAGGCTAAGCAACTCAACTATGCATGAAAACATAGGGACTGAAGTGCAGAAAAATGTCAGCAGATGCTGTGGACTGACGAGTAAAAATGTGAAATATATTGCCAGGGTGTTGAGGAGTATAGGAGAGTGCTGACTGCCAGGAGAGTGGAGGATTAGGTATGTCCCCTAGACCTAAACAAGCATTTGAGCTTTGCAGTACAGGGGCAGCCTTAATACTGCAAGGGAGAATTTTTCCTTTCTCAGGAGATGATTTTAAGGGCCCAGTCACACCAGAAACTGCACATTTTTCATGCATTTCCATATGTACATTTACATGCGTTTGACATGCATTTACAATTTTACATGCGTTTGCAGTGAATTTTTCTAAACATTTTTGGTACATGGAGAGACAGGTCATGAAAGGAGCCACACATGCATTTACGTGTGTTGCATTTAGATGCATTTATGGATGTTTGCATTGTGAAAAAAATAATCTTGCTGCACTTGTTACCGGCCTCAAAATGTGAATTAAGAGAGCCGATGATTGTAGACGCGATGAGATAAGGTGATCAGCTTGGCGTGGACTGCAAAGAATCACACAACAGCATGAGATATGACCACTGACTTTATGGCTGGAAGTAGTTTAATTTCCAGTCACATGGTGTGTGGCCTTATATAGACTCTGTTTGTGTACCTTCTCTGCCATCTACTGGTTATTAATAGAATAGAAGGGAGATGTTTAGAAATATAAAAAAAAAATGAATATGTACTTTGCTTTGGGGTGTCTGTTTTGTGACCATATAAACCCCAGTCCGTCACACTCTCCCCTCCTTCAGTTAATGGCTCCCGACATTAAACTCAATTGGTATCTGAACACTATTTAGTGATTTAAGTAACCCAAATAGGTACTTGTTGCCACCAAGGATCTACGTTAACTACCTGGCATGTCATGGGAGTAGCTAGCATTGTAGAAGTTTGTATGGTGTGAACCTGACTTGGTTTGTATCTTGGCTGACCTAGTGTGTCATATGTAAAGATCTCTTTAGGCTTAGCTTGTCTGGTAGATCTTCTGACAGGAGTTGAGTCTTCTCCATCAACATCATTCTCCATCTATCTTGGTTCACAGGTAAGTCTTGACTTAATGAGGGTAATTCTGCAGTGTCTAGTCCCACCATGTCTGTAGCCCAGATTTGGTCGCCAACTACTGTTCCATCATTTTGTTCTTGTTCAAGATTGGGTGTGGTAGTTGTAGGATAGAACTCTTCAGCAGAAACTCTTAATGGAATTTTCTGTACGTTTTGAGAGTTTGGTTGAGACACAATACAATCATGACTTTCTGTAGTCTCTGGTATATAAGGATAATACCATCTTTCTTCATCTGAACATTCCTCCTCCTGGTCCACATCCATTCTGGCATCCTTTCTGTTACTTGATTGTCTTTGTTTCATCGGTACTCTTGGAATGTGTCCTTCAATTGGTAGGTCATTTACTGGTAGTAAAAGATTTCTGTGCAGTACTCGAATAGTCTTTTTACCACTTTCAGGCTGAATTTTGTACACAGGCCCATCTTTGATTCTTTCTACCACTTTGTGTACTGATTCTTCCCAGTATGAACGAAGTTTACCAGGTCCTCCTCTTTCAGAGAGATTTCGTACTAAGACCCGATCACCCGGTTGAAGAGGTGCTCCTTTTATCTGTTTGTCATAGTACTTCTTCCCTTTAGCAGATGATTTTTTGCTATTCTCGGATGCGATTTTGTAAGCTTCTTGCATTCTAGATGACCATTTCTGAGTAAATGTTGGTTGACTTTCTGATTCCTTTTCCAAATTTAGGTTGAGCATTAGGTCAATTGGCAAACGAGGAGATCTTCCATACAATAGAAAGAATGGCGAGTATCCTGTGGCTTCATGCCTGGTGCAATTGTATGCATGAACCATATGTGGAAGATGTTCTTTCCAATCTGACTTTTTCTCTTCTTCTAAGGTGCGAAGCATCTGTAACAAAGTACGGTTCAGTCTCTCCACTGGGTTACCCTGTGGATGGTATGGAGTAGTTCTTGAATGAGAAATCCCTGCCAATCGTTGCAATGTCTGAAATAAGTTGTTTTCAAATTCTCTTCCTTGGTCATGGTGGAGTTTCTCTGGATAGCCAAAACGTGGTATGAAATCTTGAAAGATCTTTTCTGCCGCCGCTTTTGTTTGATGCAGCTGCACTTCTTCAGCACATATTCATCAATGTCTTTTTGCATAAATGGCCAGTAAAATCGTTCACGTGCTAGGTGGGTTACCTTGTCAGTACCAATGTGACCCATGTCATCATGAAGATTTCTTAAGACCAATGGTTTTAACTTTTCTGGTAGAACTAGCTGTTTTCGGGTTCCAGAGTGTCGGTAGAGGATTCCTTCATCGACTCTGAGTTTATTCCATTCATGTAGCAAACGTCTTGTTTTGCTGGTCATACTCTCCTTTTCTTTGTGGTTTGGAATCCAGTCGTTCTCCTTTAGCCAGACCACTTCTCTAATGTTGGTATCATCTTGTTGTAATGCTCTGATATTCTCCTGAGTCATTGGGCAGATTGTCTGTCCTTTCAGCAATTCTTCGGCCACATCACTTTCTGAGTGAAGAGTCAATGAAGCCACCCATAATGCCTCTTCTTCGTCAACAGCTTTGCTCCCTTGCCACATAGCTGACACAACCTCAGATGGTACAAGCTCTGTGTACTCACTCAGATTCTTTGTGAGTTCCACCGGAAATTGTGACAGTGTATCTGCGTCTGCATTCTGTTTACCTGGCCTGTACTTGATATCGAAGTGGAAATCGGCCAACTCGCCAACCCAGCGATGACCCACAGCATTCAATCTGGCAGTACTCAATACATATGTCAATGGGTTGTTGTCTGTGTAAACGGTGAATGTTGGAGCGTAGTACAAGTAATCTCTGAATTTGTCACAGACTGCCCACTTGAGAGCTAAAAACTCAAGTTTACCAGAGTGAAGATGGTAATTGCGCTCTGCTGAAGTCAATGTTCTGGAGCCAAACCCAATAACACAAAGTTTTTCTCCTTGTCGTTGGTATAGTACAGCACCTAGGCCTTCATTGCAAGCATCAGTGTGTAAGACGAAGGGTAAATCAAAATCAGGGTATGCTAGAATTGGTGGATTGGTTAGCATGTCCACCAGTCTGGATACTACAGCTTGATGTTTGGGTGTCCATTGAATCAGTGTTTTAGATGGCACTTGTGCTTTGTTCCCGTTTTTCTTTATAGATTCCATCCGATTGTTTTTGGGGATGGATGTAGCAGATTCTTTCTCAGTGTTCTGCAAAAGTTCATACAGTGGTTTAGCAAGTCGAGAGAAATCTTGAATGAAGGACCTGTAGTAGCTCAGGAATCCTAACAAAGATCTGACTCCTCCCACTGTTTTTGGTTCTTTCCTTTTCAAATGTAATACCGCTTCAAGATCTTTTGGGTCAATTTTTATGCCTTCTTCTGACACCATTCGTCCAAGGTATCGAATCTGTCGTTTAAAGAGTTCACACTTCTTCGGTCTAAGTTTGATACCATGCTCACGCATTCGACTAAGCACTTGCCTAATATCATTGACATGCTCCTGAAAAGTTTTGGAGTAGCAAAGTACGTCATCCAAGTATGGAGAACAACATTTGTCTCTGATGCCCTCTAATACATTCTCCATGCATCTCTGAAAAGCTGCTGGGGCATTCGTTAATCCAAATGGAATACGGTTCCACTCCAGGAGTCCCCAGGGGGTGCTGAAAGCCGTCAGATGTCTGGAGTCTTCATGCACAAAGCCTTGATGATACGCACTACCCTGGTCCAGGATTGAGAACCACGTAAATCCTCCTAAGCTATCCAGCAGATCTTGTATTCTGGGTAGTGGATGTCTATCTGGGATAGTCTTTCGGTTTAACTCCCTAAAGTCAACACATAGTCGTAGGCTACTGTCCTTCTTTCGAACACAAACAACTGGTGATGAGTATGCGGAAGAAGATTTTGTTACCCAACCTCGGTCAAGAAGGTTTTGGATATATTCTTTCACTTCTTTGTATAGGGGTTTCGGTATCGAATTGTAGCGTTTCTGGACAGGAGTTTCATCTTTCAGATTTATCCTCAGTTTCAGGTTAGGGATGCATCCTATGTCTCCCTCATCTCGAGCAAAGACATCTGATTCATCATATAACATTTGTCTCGCTATCTTCTGTTCTTCTTCTGAGAGATCTTCCAAATTGACAGGTGGGTGCCACTTAACAGATTTGTTAGTGGGTAGCTGATTTCCAGTGTCCACTTGATTCAACTGGTTTACATGAAACACCTTTTTCTTCTGGTCAATTCCCTTTCCATCGTCTTTGTTTGGAGACAATGGTAGAATCTCAGCTGCTGGAGAAATGGTACCCAATACTGTTCTGGGTGGAAGGTAGATGTCATGTTGAGCACGGTTCAGTATAGGTATCTTCACCAGTTTAGAGAACCCATTTGGCACATCTACCACTGAAGGAAATAGTTCAAGTCCTTCCTCGACTGGATATTCGGGAAGTGGTTCAAATGACATGATTCCTCCTTTCGGCCACGCTCTAATTCTGCATTTGACTTCACAGAGCTCGCCTCCTTTAATCTGGAGATCCTTCTTCCCCACTTTGACCATACGACTATCGAATATTTCTCCTGGGTCAGTTGCTTGACTGACAGCATTGACAATGTTATTCGCTACACTCTGTCTTACTTTCATAGCTTCACTCAGCAAGATAGTCAGGTTTTGGGTGCTGTTTGGTCGGTCACGGTTTTCTCTGATCAATTCTTCGATAACATTAAACCCAAGAATTGGATTGTCATTACAGCAGTCACTCACCAGCATTGGCACATAAATGGCTAAGTTTCCATGTCCACTACTTTCGAATTCCAGGCAGACTTCAATCCACCCGATGAATGGAATGATAGAACCATTTGCAGCTGTAATGGATAAGTTGTCATCACAAAGTAAATCTTGTATGTGCCTAATGGAGACGCTGGGTAGAAACTTTTCTAACCATGCCTTCCCGACAATGCTGACCTGAGCTCCTGTATCCATCAACATGTCAACCGGAACACCATTCATCCGACATGACAGTAGGCATTTTCCTCCAATAAATTGTGCTACGTATTGTTTGGAGAATCCATTCTCTTTTGGGAGTGTTCTAGTTGACCGGTGGGTGAATACCCTGTTTACCTTAGCATGGGACAGATCATTTGAGGTGGTCACTGGTTGTCCCTTTCCCAGTGACCGTCTGTCGTTTCCCAACTGCCTTCTTTTCTTCAAGCAATCAACCGCTCTGTGTCCTGTCCAACCACAGTAGAAACAATGGTAGCAGTTCTGACTCTCTCGTTTAATGCAATCATCACACCTGGGCTTGCAGTGAGTTGTATCTGAAACTTGAACATTGGTTAGTGGCTTAGTCATTTGGTTTCCAACAAGAGGAGTTTCATCATCTTTTCCAGGTTCTTTGTGAGAGCAGAGACCTGTGTTGTTAGTTCCATTAATGCAGTGTGATTTGCTTTAACATCTCCCTCAACTCTCTTTTGCAAGGTGTCTTTTTCACTATTCCCTGGTGTCTGTGATGAATGAACAGTAATAGGTTTATGTTTAGGTGCACTGTTTAAGCGTCTCTGCCTTTCTGTTTCCTCATCAACTGATCTGGTGACTTGCTCTATGATAAAGTCATCCGTTACTGTCAAATCAGACACGTAAGGCTTGATATCTCGTCTAACATTAGAATTTTTCTCATTTAGTCCCTGATACAGTGTATGAAGGAATATGCCTTGCACCAGTTTTTTGTCATAGTTAAGCTCTCGCATATCATGTTGTGATGTATACAGAACTTTTTGTTTTAACCCCACTAGCCTGTAAACAAATTGTTGTGCTGTTTCTCTTTCTTGCTGGGCAGCATTGCTAAGGTCCTGAAATAACTCATTACCACTTCGTTCTCTCATATGTGACTTCAAAAACCTTTTCAATTCAGCAACAGTAAGATCATCTTTGTCAGTCAACATATCTTTAAAATTACCAGGTTTGATTATTCTCAACACTGTGCGTATAATTTCAGATTCAGGGAATTTTTCTGTTAGACCCTCGTCAATTTGTCTGCACACGCTACTGTATCTCATGTCCGAACCATGATCTGAAATTACACCACCGTGCATTTTAAATTCTCTACGTGGCAATAAAGCAACAACATCAGTTAATCTCACCACCTCCGATACCTGTTCAGTCCTTGCAGTCCCACTACTTATTTTTTTTGCAGCGGTTGCAATGTCCACAGTTGGTGTACTTTCCTTGTTAAGTTTTAGTTCATTGATCTTGTCTTGGATGATGAGTAGGTAAGACATACCTTGATCTTCCAACTTTTCCAGCTGATCACTTCTCAAGTAGTCTTCAATAAATTCAACAAGTTCCATTTCGTTGGTACCAGTCACTGATGGAACGTCCACTTCTCTTCCATCTCCCAGCGTAATAGCAAGGCTATGCAGCTGTTCTTCATTAAGCAGATGAATTTGTTTCTGGATATCCCACATCAGCGCACGACGAGGAGACGCCATCCCTGTTGCAATCTGAAGACTTGCACTCACGAGGCAGACGACACTCACGACTCTCCTTGTAGCTCTGTAGCAGGCTCACGCTTGTCTCGCGCTTCCTTCTCACTGGTAACACAACGAATCCCGGCACACGAGCCCCCAAAATGTTACCGGCCTCAAAATGTAAATTAAGAGAGCCGATGATTGTAGACGCGATGAGATAAGGTGATCAGCTTGGCGTGGACTGCAAAGAATCACACAACAGCATGAGATATGACCACTGACTTTATGGCTGGAAGTAGTTTAATTTCCAGTAACATGGTGTGTGGCCTTATATAGACTCTGTTTGTGTACCTTCTCTGCCATCTACTGGTTATTAATAGAATAGAAGGGAGATGTTTAGAAATATAAAAAAAAAATGAATATGTACTTTGCTTTGGGGTGTCTGTTTTGTGACCATATAAACCCCAGTCCGTCACACACTTTTTTCACTATACTGCAATGCCATGGTGTGAACTATGCTCATTGGCCAACATTGATTATGGGCTCTCTATGCAGTGGTGGCATCTAGTGTAAATAAAAAACATGGCAATTGCCTAAAACTAAAGGCCTTCCCCTGACGAAGTCCCGTGGTGTGTGATGTAACATGTAGGGCGGAGCCTGAGGGATCACAGACCTGATGTGATGTCATACCAGGAAGTTTTATTGTTTTTATCAAAGCTGATGACTTAAACCTTTTTTTATTCAAATAAATGTGTTATTGATGATTTTACACTCATTCTGTTCATTCCTAACTATTATTGTGGAGTTCCAGTCATTTGTGTGCATATTAAAAGGCAGCAGATATAAAAACTAATAAACACACACTTACCTGCCCCATGGTCCAGCAGTGCACTCACCCCATCAGTTTTCTTCCTCTCTCTTCCCTTGGTGGCCCCGGCATCACTACTATGGGCACCCAGCTGTGACAGCTTGCGGCTTCACAGCTGGCTGCCCACTGCACATACGTGAGTGGTGCTGCACTCTGTGATTGGTCCCGAAGTCTTCTAGGACCTGTCCTGTGTCCCAGAAGACTTCAAGAGGGAGGGGGAAGGATAACTTCCACTTCTGGTCACCTAAGGCGACTGGAACAGAAGTGGCTACGAGTACCTTTCAAAATTGGGTACCTGCTCCCCCCCCCAAAAGCTCAGTTTCACCATCAGGTGGGGGAGGTGGTCTTAAAACTGGAGTTCCACTTTTGGGTGGAACCCCGCTTTAACTATTAATGTGGATACAGAGCTCTTAAATGGACCAGTACACCGGTTATCCACAAAGTACACCCAACAGGAGATGAGTACCCTGGTGAGAGGGAGGCCACACTACAGGACGCTCAGCACTGAGCAACATCAGGAGATCAAACATTGGATATGATAACACATGCGTTTTAACATATCTTTATGTATCACAGTGGTGATGGGAAGTGGTCACAAAAACCTTTTGAACTTGTTTATTTATGTATCAACCTTTCTATGTGGATTCTACACTACCTTCAGAAGAACTGTCACTTTTCACATAAACTGTGTTTTTATTCATATGTCATTCACTTATTACATTGTCTGTGACTGTGCACACATTACTGATATGGTTTGTATATTGGCTTAAGAGTAACTATATATCACAAGATTACACAGCGTGGCTATTATATACAGTTGTTTCAAATAAGCACTGTAGATGCATTTACAGTATATGAATAGATGGTAATCATAGGGTGTGCTGGAGGTGCTTGGGCACACCCTAATAACACCATGCACATTAGCATTATCACTGCACCAGTGGGAAGTTGGCAAAGACCTCCATCTCACTGACTTTGCCATAAACTGAATAAACTTTCCATAAACTTAATAAGCTTACGCACTTCTCTTTCACTGTGGTGGGAGGGATATTGATCTCCCTGTCGGCGCCATATATATGTAGACGCACATGTATGCTTGATCTTTAGGGTGCACACCTATGATTTTAGCATGAATATTATTATTATTCAGGATTTGTATAGTGTCAACAGTTTGCACAGCACTTTAAAAAATAAAAGGAGAAAGTACAATTAAGCTGTCCATAGAAGGATCTTTTTTCTTTCATTTGCCCACTGAACGGATTCCTCCATCCACACAAGTGAGGTCAATGGAGGAATCGCCCACCGCAGGAACATTGTAGTGTGACAGTGAAATTCTCCGCTGTCAGATTACATTGATCATCCACAACATCGCCCCCATCTACATCACCAACCACATCTGCAGATATCACCCAAATCATCCCCTCCGCTGCTTTCAGGACCTCCTGCTCTCTAGCTACCTTGTTACCTACTCTCATGCTCGCCTTCAAGACTTCTCCAGAGCTTCTCCCATCCTCTGGAACTCCCTGCCCCAGTCTGTCCGATCAGCCCCTACCCTGTCCACCTTTAAAGCCCCGTACACACGAGAGGATTTATGTCCGACAGACTTCCGAAGGAGTCCTGCCGGAGTTCTGCCGGAGTTCCGACAGAGTTCTGACGGACTTTTCGACTGAGCGGACTTTGCCACACACAATCACACCAAACTCCGACGGATTCGAACGTGATGACGTACGACTGGACTCGAATAAGGAAGTTCATAGCCAGTAGCCAATAGCTGCCCTAGCGTCGGTTTTAGTCCGTCGGAATAGCATACACACGAGCGAATTTTTCGAAGGGACCGGGTCCGGCGGAGTTCCGTCTGAAAAATTTGAAGCATGTTCCATTTTCTAAAATCCGTCAGACTTTTGCGAATCAAAAGTCCGTTGCAGCCCACACACGATCGAATAGTCTGACGGAATCATTCCGTCGGACTTTGGATGTTGAAAAGTTCGCTCGTGTGTACGCGGCATAAGAGTTCCCTGAGGCTCGGTTCACACAGGGGCGACACGACTTCAGGACGACTTTGTGAGGCAACTTGGAGACGACTTGAACACGACCTGGGGCGACTTACAACACAACTTTAAGTGGCCCCAGGCCAGGCGACTTTTGCCGTGGCCAATCAGAGAATGATCTCTGAAGGGGGAACTCCACGCCAAATTTACGAAAAAAAATTGGCGTGGGTTCCCCCTCCGAGAGCATACCAGGCCCTTAGGTCTGGTATGGATTCCAAGGGGAACCCCCTACGCTGAAAAAACGGCGTGGGGGTCCCCCCCAGATCCACACCAGACCCTTATCCGAGCACGCTACCCGGCCGGCCAGGAAAGGGGGTGGGGACGAGCGGGCACCCCCCCCCCCTTCTGAGCCATACCAGGCCGCGTGCCCTCAACATGGGGGGTGCCTTGGGGTCTTGCCTTGGCGGCGGCGGCGATGACTGAAGACCGGGCCACCGCCTGTAAAAGAGCTATAAGAAGAAGCGGTGGCCCGGCAGAAGAACCGAAGAGGGGGACAAGACCCCCAAACTCGGAAGAAGAGGCCGGCGGCGAGGAAGAAAGCCGGGCTCCTCCGCTAGCAAAAGAGCTAGCAGAAGATAGCGGAGGAGTCCGGTGAGAAGACCCCCGAAGACAGAAGACCCCTGGAGCTGTGCAATAAACTATTTTAACCCTGTGTTGTGTTTTTTTTTACTTTTTTCACAGGTGAATGGGTAGGGGTACATTGTACCCCATACTCATTCACATAGGATGGGGGGCCGGTATCCGGGGGCCCCCTTATTAAAGGGGGCTCCCGGATTCCGATAAGCCCCCCGCACGCAGACCCCGACAACCAACGGCCAGGGTTGTCGGGAAGAGGCCCTTGTCCTCATCAACATGGGGACAAGGTGCTTTGGGGTGGGGGTACCGCACGCCCCCCCTCCCCCAAGGCACCCCCCATGTTGAGAGCACGTGGCCTGGTACGGCTCAGGGGGGGGGGCCCGCTCGTCCCCACCCCCTTTCCTGGCCGGCCGGGTAGCGTGCTCGGATAAGGGTCTGGTGTGGATCTGGGGGGACCCCCATGCCGTTTTTTCGGCGTAGGGGGTTCCCCTTGGAATCCATACCAGACCTAAGGGCCTGGTATGCTCTCGGAGGGGGAACCCACGCCAATTTTTTTTCGTAAATTTGGTGTGGAGTTTCCCCTTCAGAGCTAATAATTCTGTCAAAGTCGCCTCCGTATATACAGAGATCCGACTTGGAGGCGACCTCCATTGAAATCAATGGGTACAAGTCGCCTACAAGTCGGATTGAAGTAGTACAGGAACTTCTTTTGAAGTCGGAGCGACTTCAGTAGCGTGCATTAAGATGGCTCTCATTCACTTACATTGATTTTTAAATGTTGTCCGACCTGAGGCGACTAGGGGCGACCTGAAGTCGGATCTGAGTCGCCCCTGTGTGAACCGAGCCTGAAAACTCATTTATTCAAGGAAGCCTATCCCACACCCACCTAACAACTGTCCCCAAACCACCCCCATCAAATCATTCTCTGCCGCTATTACCGTTTGTACCACCATCCCTCCCTTTAGAATGTAATCTCTATGAGCAGGGCCCTCCTGTACCTTATGTATTGAACTGTACTGTAATTGTGTTGCCCCTCCCCCCCTATACATTGTAAAGTGCTGCGTAAACTGTTGACGCTATATAAATCGTGTATAATAATAATAATAATAATCAGTGGCTGAGGTGCCTTTTGAGAAAAGTTTTCCAACATTCCCATTCAACAGAAGTCGACCTAAGGCTTAATGTGCACGGGACGATTTAAAACCTCCCCAATTTAACTTGCCAGATGCATGATGTTTAAAAACATCAATTTTGGCGCTTTTACATGCCGCGTTTAGAAACATTTGCGTTTAGGAGTGTTTTAAAAATATATTTATTTATTTTCAAATAGTCAAAAATGTAATTTCATTAAAAATGGCTGTAAACGAAACGTGGATAAACGCATGTTACCGAGTTTACACACGTTTACAAGATGTTACAGGCATTTGGCGTTTCAAATGCCTCTGAACATCTGTCCTGAACGCATTTTTTTTGCTTTCCAAAAAATGCTTCTAAGCTCAAATGCCTAGAAACGACCCTGAGTACATGTACTGATAAGATATCATAGAGGAGAGTTCAGGGGCTGCTTAAAAAAAATGCCAAACTGCATCTCATGTACACTGCTGCTGGTAAACGACTTTTAGGAGCAGTTGGTCGTTTGTTTTTTCAGCTGCCCCTGAACTCTCCTCCAGGTTATCTTATCAGTACATGTGCACAGGGTCGTTTATAGTTGTTTCTAGGCAGTTGAGTTTAGAAGCATTTTTTGGAACGCAAAAAAATGTGTTCAGAGGCATTTGAAACGCCAAATGCCTGTAACAGCTTGTAAACACGTTTAAACGCGGGAACCCGTGTTTACCTGTGTTTCATTTGCAAGCGTTTTTCATTTTTGGGTATTTGAAAACAAAAAAAACTTTTTTTTTAAAACGCTTCTAAATGCAAACGTGGCAAAATGTCGGTTACTAACTATCAAGTTTAATCGCTCAGGAGAGGTTGTCAAAACGTATTGTGCACATGAAGTCTGTAAACGTCCGTTTACCAGCAGCAGTGTACAAGAATCCTAACATTTGATGTCTGTCAAATGGGGACAGCCACACATAGATGACATTTTTGACTGGTCTGTGCCGAACCAGATACATTTTGATTAGAGATGCACCGAAATTTTGGCAACCGAAACATATTGGGCGAAAATTGTATTATCGGTAAAATGCTGATAAGAGAAAAAGGTGCCGATAATGCCACCAAAAATGTAGCAATTGTGCTGCGATTTTTTTTTCACTATTTTACCACAATTTTACTATGCTTATAGCGGGAGTCCACCGGGACTCCGCGTTTTTTTTTTTTTTTAAAAGCCAGCAGCTACAAATACTGCAGCTGCTGACTTTTAAAATAGTGACACTTACCTGTCCAGCGCGCCCGCGATGTCGGCACCCGAAGCCGATCGCTAGGTCGTCTGTCGGGTCCTGCCGCCGCCATCTTGGGTATGGGAATCAGGAAATGGAGCCTTTCGGCTTCATTTCCCGGTTCCCTACTGCGTATGCGCGAATTGCGCTGCGCAATAAGGACGCTCCCCGCTGCCTCTGGGAGCTGTGTGTTTCCCAGCAGGCAGCGGGGCACTTGCGGGAAGGGGCGGGCACTTGCGGAAAGGGGCGTAAATTATGCCACTTTCCGCAGAGAGCTGTCCCGGAAGTGGGTGCAGTTACCTGGATTATCCAGGTAACTGCACCCCCCTCCCCCCTGAAAGGTGCCGATTGTGGCACCGGAGGGGGGGAGGGTTTCGATGAGCGGAAGGTCCACTTTAGGGTGGACCTCCGCTTTAAGGTGTGTTTTTCATAAGTCATGTGACTCAAAAACTGCACAAAAAATGGAACAGGTGCGTTATTGATTTGTTCTTAATGCATTTAAACAGGGAGGTGCATTTTTTTTTTAACTGACCAAAAATTCAGCAAGCAGGATTTTTAACACCCCAATAGAAGCACAATGGACCAGTATGAAGGGATTTAAAGGGATGCATCGTTCTTGAACTTTTCTTGTGCTAAGCTCTTACCACTTTTCTTGTGCTAAGGCTGGGTTCACACTTATGCAAATTGGATGTGGCTTCCGCATCCAATTCGCATGACAGAAGATTGTGACCGGCTCTCATGGGAGCCGGTTTACGCATTTCTAGGGTGGCCATGGAGCGCATTGCGCATGAGTCCTGTGCGTCTTTGGCTCAGTTTCAGGTCCGAATCAGGCAAAAAATTGGGCCTGATTCATCCCTGAAACGGTGAACAGGAACACAGCGGACGCCTGCTGTGAACTGCATTCGTATTAGGTGTGAACCCAGCCTAAATGTGCCGATAATAGCCGACAATAAATTCATATTCATTTAAATTCATGATATTAATTAAAAAGTCGAATATAATACAATTATATATAAACATTTTTTTTTTTAAAACTGTCATTTTCTGTTTCAGTTCTCGGCCAAGTGCATCCTGCATTTTCGGTTTTCGGCACCAAAACTTCCATTCAGTGCACCTCTAATTTTGATCCTTCTATGGCCAGCTTTTCAATACATTTCAAGACACATGGAGGGTTAGGGGGACCCTGATCCTAAGAACTTACAATCTAAAGCTAGGATTGCTCCCAGGAGCAAATCAGAATCCTTGTCTCATTTGCACAGAGAAGAAGATGTGACCTGATTGGTGGCTGTGGAGGACAATTGTACTTTTGCTGTCTTTTCTTTGATGAATCAGCCCCATTGCTGTGACAATGAAGATTTCCTGGCATGGATACTCAGCTGATACAGTGTATGTGGAGGAGGGGCGAGGAGCAGGCTCATCTAAAGGGATGCAGGGGATGCCCTTTCCTCCTAAAACTCCCCCTCTACTCCATGCTTCTAGTAGGGATCAGGCAGAGGACTGGGTGTGTGCTCCTCCACAAGCCTTCACCTTATTGAATCGGAAGGTTATGGAGGAACACTGGGGACAACAGATGTAGGAGCTGTCATGGAGACAATGCCTGGGCTCCTCCATTCAGTGTGAGCCTTGTGCTGCCTATGCTGGACCTTGCCTCCTCCAGACTCATGGGGGAGTGACATTGTCATCTGCAGATCCCCCTTATGTCCTCCATCATCTGGAATCTCCATGCACTGCACTGCACCTTGTATTCCTAGAAGCAGCATGCAGCACCCTCCAGGAATATAATCGAAGCCATTGTCAGGACGGGGCTTGCTTGCATTGGATGCTGACTTGCTTTATTGCACATCGCACAGGGGTCCTCCAAGCCTGACATCACAATGGCCAGCGCAAGGAGCATCGAGCTGGAGCATTTTGACGAGAGGAAGAACAAGCAGAGGCAATCCAGGAGAGGAGGGGGAGGGCAGAGCGGCGGCTCGGGGCCGGGGTCCAGGGGCAACGGTTTGATCCCCAGCCCTGCGCATAGTGCCCACTGCAGCTTCTACCGCACCCGTACCCTGCAGGCGCTCAGCTCCGAGAGGAAGGCCAAGAAGGTGCGCTTCTACCGCAATGGGGACCGCTACTTCAAGGGGCTTCCCTATGCCGTGTCCTCTGAACGCTTCAGATCCTTCGATGCTCTTCTCATGGAGCTCACCCGATCTCTCTCCGACAATGTCAGCCTCCCCCAAGGCGTGCGATGTATCTACACACTGGATGGAGCTAAGAAGATCACCAGCCTGGAGGAACTGCAAGAAGGTAATTGTCGGGGCATGATCACCCAGCTGTAAGATGAGGAGCACAGGCCACCTATAACATGATGAGCACAGGTCACCTATAACATGATGAGCACAGGTCACCTATAACACGATGAGCAAAGGTTACCTATAACATGATGGGCACAGGTCACATATAACATAATGATCACAGGTCACCTATTAAAAATGAGTACAGGTCACCTATAACATAATGAGCACAGGTCACCTATGAAATGATGAGCACAGTTCACCTATGAAATGATGAGCACAGGTCACCTATGAAATGATGAGCACAGGTCACCTATAACATGATGAGCAAAGGTCACCTATAACATGATGAGCACAGGTCACATATAACATAATGAGCACAGGTCACCTATAACATAATGAGCACAGGTCACCTATAACATAATGAGTACAGGTCACCTATGAAATGATGAGCACAGGTCACCTATGAAATGATGACCACAGGTCACATATAACATGAGGAGCACAGGTCACCTATAACATAATGAGCACAGGTCACCTATAACATAATGAGTACAGGTCACCTATGAAATGATGAGTACAGGTCACCTATGAAATGATGAGCACAGGTCACCTATGAAATGATGACCACAGGTCACCTATAACATGATGAGAAAAGGTCACCTATAACATGATGAGCACAGGTCACATATAACATAATGAGCACAGGTCACCTATAACATAATGAGCACAGGTCACCTATAACATAATGAGTACAGGTCACCTATGAAATGATGAGCACAGGTCACCTATGAAATGATGAGCACAGGTCACCTATGAAATGATGAGCACAGGTCACCTATGAAATGATGAGCACAGGTCACCTATAACATGATGAGAAAAGGTCACCTATAACATGATGAGCACAGGTCACATATAACATAATGAGCACAGGTCATCTATAACATAATGAGCACAGGTCACATATGAGATGATGAGCACAGGTCACCTATAACATAATGAGCACAGGTCACCTATAACATAATAAGCACAGGTCACCTATGAAATGATGAGCACAGGTCACCTATAACATAATGAGCACAGGTCACCTATAACATAATGAGCACAGGTCACCTATAACATAATGAACACAGGTCACCTATAACATAATGAGCACAGGTCACATATGAGATGATGAGCACAGGTCACCTATGAAATGATGAGCACAGGTCATCTGTAACATAATGAGCACAGGTCACCTATGAAATGATGAGCACAGGTCACCTATGAAATGATGAGCACAGGTCACCTATGAAATGATGAGCACAGGTCACATATGAGCTGATGAGCACAGGTCACCTATAACATAATGAGCACAGGTCACCTATGAGATGATGAGCACAGGTCACCTATGAGATGATGAGCACAGGTCACATATAACATGAGGAGCACAGGTCTCCTATAAGGTAATGATCACAGATCACCTACAACATGATGAGCACAGGTCACCTTCAATATAATGAACACAGGTCGCCTACAACATAATGAGCACAGGTCATCTGTAACATAATGAGCACAGGTCACCTATGAAATGATGAGCACAGGTCATCTATAACATAATGAGCACAGGTCACCTATGAAATGATGAGCACAGGTCACCTATAACATAATGAGCACAGGTCACCTATGAAATGATGAGCACAGGCCACCTATAACATAATGAGCACAGGTCACCTATGAAATGATGAGCACAGGTCACCTATAACATAATGAGCACAGGTCACCTATAACATAATGAGTACAGGTCACCTATAACATAATGAGCACAGGTCACCTATAACATAATGAGCACAGGTCACATATGAGATGATGAGCACAGGTCATCTATAACATAATGAGCACAGGCCACCTATAACATAATGAGCACAGGTCACATATGAGATGATGAGCACAGGTCACCTATAACATAATGAGCACAGGTCACCTATGAGATGATGAGCACAGGTCACCTATGAGATGATGAGCACAGGTCACATATAACATGAGGAGCACAGGTCTCCTATAAGGTAATGATCACAGGTCACCTACAACATGATGAGCACAGGTCACCTTCAATATAATGAACACAGGTCGCCTACAACATAATGAGCACAGGTCATCTATAACATAATGAGCACAGGTCATCTATAACATAATGAGCACAGGTCACCTATGAAATGATGAGCACAGGTCATCTATAACATAATGAGCACAGGTCATCTATAACATAATGAGCACAGGTCACCTATGAAATGATGAGCACAGGTCACCTATAACATAATGAGCACAGGTCACCTATAACATAATGAGCACAGGTCACCTATAACATAATAAGCACAGGTCACCTATAACATAATAAGCACAGGTCACCTATAACATAATAAGCACAGGTCACCTATAACATAATGAGCACAGGCCACCTATGAGATGATAAGCACAGGTCACATATAACACGATGAGCACAGGTTTCCTATAAAATAATGATCACAGGTCGCCTACAACATGATGAGCACAGGTCACCTATAAGATTATTAGAACAGGTCATTTATACGTTGACAAGCATGGGTCTCCTAAATGATGAGCACAGGTCACCTATGAGATGATGAGCACTGGTCACCTATGAGGTGATGAGCACTGGTCACCTATGAGGTGATGAGCACTGGTCACCTATGAGATGATGAACACAGGTCACCTATGAGATGATGAACACAGGTCACCTATGAGATGATGAACACGGGTTACCTATGAGATGATGAGCACAGGTCACTTATGAGATGATGAGCGCAGGTCAGCTATGAGAGTATGAGCACCTGTCACCTATGAGGTGATGAATAGGTGTCACCTATGAGATGATGAGCACAAGTCATCTATGAGATGATGAGCACTGGTCACCTATGAGATGAGGAGCACAGGTCACCTATAAGATGATGAGCACAGGTCACCTATGAGATGAGGAGCACAGGTCACCTATAACATGATGAGCACAGGTCACCCATGATATTGTGATAACAGGTCCCCTGTGAGATGAGCACAGGCTACCTATGAGATCAGGAGCACAGGTCACCTATGAGATCAGGAGCACAGGTCACCTATGAGATCAGGAGCACAGGTCACCTATGAGATCAGGAGCACAGGTCACCTATGAGATCAGGAGCACAGGTCACCTATGAGATGATGATCACAGGTCACCTATGAGATGATGATCACAGGTCATCTATGAGATCAGGAGCACAGGTCACCTATGAGATGATGATCACAGGTCACCTATGAGATGATGATCACAGGTCACCTATGAGATGATGATCACAGGTCACCTATGAGATCAGGAGCACAGGTCACCCATGAGATGATGATCACAGGTCACCCATGAGATGATGATCACAGGTCACCTATGAGATGATGACCACAGGTCACCTATGAGATGAGGAGCACAGGTCATCCATAAGATCGTGAGCACAGGTCCCCTGTGAGATAATGAGCACGGGTCCCCTATGAGATAATGATCACAGGTTACCTATGAGATGATAGGCACAGGTTACCTATAGGATGATGAGCACAGGTCATCTATGGGATGATGAGCACAGGTCATCTATGGGATGATGAGCACAGGTCATCTATGGGATGATGAGCACAGGTCATCTATGGGATGATGAGCACAGGTCATCTATGGGATGATGAGCACAGGTCATCTATGGGATGATGAGCACAGGTCACCTAGAATGTGCTGCATCACTTTTCATGCAGCATCACTGCTCATCAGGCATATCCTGCCTGGTAGATGGAGGTGGTACCTGAGCAAGATGGCTCTGTGTTTTAATTATCTGCATTAGAATGCTGGGACATGCTCCTGGCAGCAGTGAGTGACAGACCTGGAAAGCAGTACTCATGCAATGTATAGGGGGCTGGCCATGGCTGAGGATTCTATCTGATGGGTTAACTGGGAGCTGACACATCAACCACAGCTGTTCAGATCAAATATGATGCTTCCTTCTGCATTCCCCTATGAACATATAGGCTTCCCCACAACACCATGTGACCTCTAATCAATAACAGGAAAGCCAGAGCAATATACTTGTTTATGCGCCAACAGGGATCCACTGACATCACAGGCAATTAGAGAAATCTCCAGTGGGTAGGAGAGATTAAACAAATCCATTCATGGCTCTTAACTACTAATTGGATACTGTACATTTGTTGCATTTCTCTCTGTTAGTATGACAGACAGAAGCCAGAAATATGGTATTTGTGTGTCTTCTTTGGCCTGGCATCCTCAGGCTTTGCTTCCTTGCAGGCTAAGCAGGTTTTCGGCTTCTGTAATCCGTAATCAGCAGGTGGTCCCCCAGTCATCTGCCAGGTTTACACTACAATGCATGTCTGTGTATTTAGTCATCATTGTACAACAACAATACACTAGAATGAACACTGATACACTACAAAGTATTTATATGTATTTGTATATCATCGTTCTACAACATTGATACACAGCTATGTATCTATATGTATTTATATATCATCACTTTGCAACACTGATACACTATCATGTATTAGTAAATCATTATTGTACAACACTGATACACTATCATGTATTAGTAAATCATTATTGTACAACACTGATACACTACTATGTATTTATAAATCATCATTCTACAAAATAGACACAATACCATGCATTTATATGTATTTCTAAATCATCAACACAGATGTATTACCATTTTATATATATATATGTGTGTGTGTGTGTGTGTGTGTGTGTGTGTGTATATATATATATATATTGAAAAAAATTTTTTTACAACACTGATACCCTACTGCCTCTTACACACGGTCGGACCTTCCAACGGAAAATGTGCGATCGGATCGTGTTGTCGGAAAATCCAATCGTGTGTGGGCTTCCGACACACGAAGTTTGAGAGCCGGATCAAAAAATTTTCGACAACAAAATCCAATCGTTTTAAATTCTGATTGTGTGTAGACAATTCCGACGGACAACGTGCCACGCATGCTCAGAATAAATTACGAGATGAAAGCTATTGGCTACTGCCCTCTAACGTACGTGGTTTACATCACCTTGTTCTGAACGATCGGATTTTCCGACAACTTTGTGCGACCGTGTGTATGCAAGATTAGTTTGGGCCAAAATCTGTCGGAAAAAATCAGACAGATTTTGTTGTCGTAATGTCCGACCGTGTGTACAGGGCATACCATGTATTTAGGCTAAGTTCACACTATATGCGGGTGCAGGACTGTGTGTAATTGCCATCAACTCTTTATGACATCCCTACGCACTGGAAACCGCAGCATGGTTATATGTCCTGGGAATCGCATAGCACTATGCAGTTTCCCAGCGGCTGTGATTTTGGAAAAGGGCTTTCCATATGTACTGCAGCCAATTTAAATGCATAGCCTCCTGTGTCTGTGCAAACACATTCTCTGAGAAACTGGTGTAGTGTGCGAGCTGCGTTTTGCGTCCGCATGGGCTGCAGTGGCTCCTCAAATGCAGGGAAATGGTCCCTGCAGCATTTTAAAAAACCACAGCCCACAATAGGAACTGTTATGTGGTTCCCAAGGTGGGTGCGATTTCCAGGGCATTTTTCTGTGCGAGTGGTTGCGGCTGCGGGAACAGGATGGACCTGCATCGCGAACTACCCTCACAGATGTGAACCTAGCCTTAGGCTAGGTTCACATTATTGTGACCTGTGTTCTGCAAGGCCACCACCAGCATTCAGGAGAAGACAGAAGTCTGCCTCCTCAAAACTTCCTCCACCTCCTACCTTCTGCCACACAGCTGGTGTGATATGGGGACTCTGTGATGGGTGGACTATGTGATTTAGGGGCTCTGAGATGGGAACTGTGTGATTTAGGGGCTGTATGATAGGGGGCCTGTATGAATGGGGGTCACTGTGATGGGACTAAAATGTAATGAGGGTACTCTAATGTGATGGGAGGACTCATGGATAGGGATCCTCTGAATGAATAGAGCTTACTGTGATGGGACTGTCATGTATAGAGGGGATTCTGATGTGATGGGGGGCCTCTGACCTGAATGACTGTCCTCTGATATGATGGGGGGCCTCTGGCCTGAGGGGCTGTCCTCTGATGTGATGGGGGGCCTCTGACCTGAGGGGCTGTCCTTTGATGTGATGGGGGCCTCTGACCTGAGGGGCTGTCCTTTGATGTGATGGGGGGCCTCTGACCTGAGGGGCTGTCCTCTGATGTGATGGGGGGCCTCTGTCCTGAGGGGCTGTCCTCTGATGTGATGGGGGCCTCTGTTGTGATACACTGCTGTGTATTATATGTATTTATAAATCATCATTCTACAACAGAAATACATTTCCGTGTAATTATATGTATACTTTGTTTGTATTTTACAATCCCATGTGTACGCATTAACTAACTTACTAAACACCAACATTAACTAACTTAATAATAAACTTTCAGATTAGTTGTTTTTCTCAGATTTTTCTAGATATTTTTTATTTTACCTTCTTATTTAACAGATCTTGCTACTTTTATGTATAATACCACCTCCAGCATAATCTTTTTCACATTTTTTCATACACACCATGCTGTTTAATGCAGCTTTCAATAAAGAAACTTCCACAGCCACCCAGACCTTCAGTCCACTAATGCCGCGTACACACGATCGGACTATCTGACGTACTTAGTACGGTGGACCTAGTCCAGCGGAACACCTGCCGGACTTTGCAGCTGAGGTCCGCTGGACTTTCCTAACGACGGACCTGCCCACACACGACCGGACTTTTCCGTTCGGGCTAAGCCCGGTGGACAACCCCGGCGGGCTATGGCGGGAGTCCACCGGACTTTTGAAATGAACGGACTTGCCCACACACGGAGGAAAGTTTGTTCATTTTGAACGTGGCTCCAGGTGGACTAGCGAAGGAGGTCAATGTCGCCACCTCCATTGGCGAGAGTGACACGTCGCTGGCCCCGTCACCTGGTATGGACTTAAAGGGGAAGCCCTACACCGAAAAAACATCGTGGGGTCCCCCCCCCCAAAGTCCATATCAGACTCTTATCCGAGAATGCAGCCCTGCCAGTCAGGAAAGGGGGTGAGGACGAGTGAGGTCCCCCCCTCCTGAGCCATACCAGGCCGCGTGCCCTCAACATGGGGGGGTGCGGCCCCCCACCCCAAAGCACCTTGTCCCCATGTTGATGAGGACAAGGGCCTCTTCCCAACAACCCTGGCCGTTGGTTGTCTGGGTCTGCGGGCGGGAGCTTATCGGAATCCTATACTATGTGAATGAGCATGGGGTACAATGTACCCCTACCCATTCACCTGGTGAAAAAAAATGTAAATAAAACACAACACAAGGTTTTAAAACAATTTATTGCACAGCTCCGGGGGGTCTTTTTCCGTCTTGGGGGGTCTTCTCGCCGGACTCCTCCGCTATCTTCTGCTAGCTCTTTTACAAGCGGAGGAGCCCGGCTTTCTTCTTCGTCGCTGCCGCTGTCCAGGGGTCTTCTTCCGACTTCGGGGGTCTTGTCCCCCTCTTCGGTTCTTCATGCCGGGCCTCCGCTTTCTTCCTATAGCTCTTTTACTAGTGGTGGCCCGATCTTCTGTCGCCGCCGCCTCTTCTTCCGACTTTGGGGGTCTTGTCCCCCTCTTCGGTTCTTCTTGCCGGGCCTTCGCTCCTTCTTCCAGCTCTTTTACTAGCGGTGGCCCAGTCTTCTGTCATCGCCTCTGCCGCCGCCTTTTCTTCTTCATCTCTTCTTCTCTTCTCTTCTTCTGGTATTTTTCCCTTTTAAAACTTGTCATAGGTGGATCGCAATTTGTCCAATTCAGTAGATATAGTGGTATAGGAAGCTAAGGATGAGGAAGGATCAAAATAATGTAGACTGTCCTTATTGTTTTGATGTAAACATATAAGCCAAAAATATTTCAAGTTTGGGTGGTTGTAGTGGAGGAAATTTTCATACAATAATAATGATCTTGTGGCAATCTTGCACCTTGTGGGATTTTCACCTGCATCAGAAGTATTCCATTGAATATTCTATTTAATGCTGCTAAAAAAGTAAAAATTTAAAAGATTCCGCAGCACCACTTGGATTGCCATTTAAGCAATAATACAGTTATTATCTACATGCATGTTTTAAATATATTTAGCTCCAGTTAACCACTTAAGGACCACCTCCTGCACATATCCGTCGGCAGAATGGCATGGCTGGGCACAAGCACGTACTTGTACGTTGCTCTTTAAGTGCCCAGCCATGGATCGGGAGCGCTCCACCGGCAGCACACTCCCAACCCGGTCCTGAGCTCCATGACCGTGGCCGCGGGACCAGCGGACCCGATCGCCGCTGGTGTCCCGCGATCGGGTCACAGAACTGAAGAACAAGGAGAGGTCTGTGTAAACAAACCTCTCCCCGTGCTTTCTACTGAGCCTGTCACTGATCGTCTGTTCCCTGTTATAGGGAAAGACGATCAGTGACGTCAGACACCAAGCCACGCCCCCCTACAGTTAAAAAAAAAACACACACTTAACCTCTCTCCGCCCCCTAGTGGTTAACTCCTTCACTGCCAGTGTCATTTACACAGGAATCAGTGCATTTAAATAGCACTGATTGCTGTATAAATGACAATGGTCCTAAAAATGTGTCAAAAATGTCTGATGTGTCCCCCATAATGTCGCCATCACAATAAAAATCTCTGATCGCCGCCATTACTAATAAGAAAAAAAAATTAACAAAAATGCTATAAAACTATCCCCTATTTTGTAAACGCTATAACTTTTGCGCAAACCAATCAATAATCGCTAATTGCAATTTTTTTTTACCAAAAATATGTAGAAGAATACGTATCGGCCTAAACTGAGGAAAAAAAAAGTTTTTTTATATATTTTTTTGGGCATATTTATCATAGCAAAAAGTAAAAAATATAGCATTTTTTTCAAAATTGTCGCTCTATGTTTGTTTATAGCGCAAAAAATAAAAACCGCAGAGGTGATCAAATACCACCAAAAGAAAGCTATATTTGTGGGGAAAAAAGGACGCTGATTTTGTTTGGGAGCCAGGTCGCATGACCGTGCAATTGTCAGTTAAAGCGGCGCAGTGCCGAATCGCAAAAAGGGGCCCTGTCCTTTGGCTGCAAACTGGTCCGGGGCTTAAGTGGTTAAATAAAAGCATAAAAAGTTCACCAGGTCTCCTACCCTGCATCCGACCAGCCTGAGCATCTTGTAACTGTTAAAATTGCCATCCAAGCCTGCAGGAACCCCTCTCCCCTCCCTACCCTTCCCTTTCTCCCCTCCCTACCCTTCCCTTTCTCCCCACTCTACCCTTCCCTTTCTCCCCACTCTACCCTTCCCTTTCTCCCCACTCTACCCTTCCCTTTCTCCCCACTCTACCTTTCCCTTTCTCCCCTCTGTTTCCCATCTTCCCTTTTCAGGAATTTCTTTTGCTTTTCCTCCTGCCCCCCTTTTTTTTTCTTCCTTTCCTCAACCCATCTATTCTTCCTTCTTTTTCTGATTCCTCATGGTATGTCCCTAGGCCCTTGGGCTTAGGTCATTTGTGCAGACCTACGGCCTTCGCCGTGCAGTCGTCTAGTTGATATTTTGCGCACTAAAATGTTTAGCTTCACAAGATATCACTAATGCCTATAAGCTTTGTTTCCTTCCTTGTTGTGTACCCCCTGCATGGGTGATCAGCTATTTTGTTATTTACACATGCAACAATAAAATTATTTTATCAGAAGAAGTTGCCCCAGAAACACAAAAGAAAGAGAGAGGAAATATCTGGAATAGGAGAGAAGTTCCCCTTCTTTACAGCTGTCACGAGGACAGGTAATCCAGGCGGAGGACTTGCCCTGACCTCTAAGCCCTTGTACACACGGTCGGACATTCAGACAGAAAATGTCAGATCGGACCAAGTTGTCGGATAATCCGACCGTGTGTGGGCTCCATCTGACTTTTTCCGTCAGAATGTCCGACCAACAAAGTTTGAGAGCTGGATATTGGACAAAGTGCCGCGCATGTTCAGGTCAAATTACGAGTCTAAAGCTATTGGCTACTAGCCTGAACGTAGTCCTGTCGTAACGAACAAACGTCATCATGTTCCGAACGATCGGATTTTCCAACAACTTTGTCCGACCGTGTGTATGCAACACCAGTTTCAAACAAAACCCGTCTGAAAAAATCCAACGGATTTTGTGGTCGGAATGTCCGACCGTGTGTACAAGGGCTTAGGCCTCATGCACACTGGACATTTTTGGATGTTTTTACAGCAGCTGTTTTTGGCTTCATGCGTCATACAGTCAATAAACTCCCCATCATGGTATCCTATATGTCCATGCACACGTAGGCTGTTATAAACTGTTTTTGGCTGTAAAAAACAAAAACAAAACTAGTGGGTTCTGAGAGGAGTTTTTTTTAGCTGTTTTCAGCTGCAAAAATGCTCTAACGTTTTTTAACGTTTTTGATCAATAAAAAAAAAAAAAAAAACAGTAAAAATGCTAATGCAAAAAAAAACGCTAAAAAACGCTAATAAATGCTAAAAAACGCTATTGCAAAAATGTTGAAAAACTCACTGCAAAGCTAATGGCATTTTTCTAATGTTATTTTAAAGTCCAGTGTGCATGAAGCCTAATGTTTTAGATTTCCCCTTACTTTCTGTTTTGGTGACAGTGGTCACCAGGACAAAATGAGGGAAGCATTTCCCAATCCGGACACAGAGAGCAAAAAATATTGACAGGGTGGTCTAATCCTTCCCCATGCTATCCAAAAAAAAAAAGTTTTGCCTATATTTACACTTTATTCTTTATTTTATTCTTTTTTTATTCAGAGTGTCTATGTTTTCCAGTATTCCTCTTTTGATCCTGGCATTTGACAAGCTAAATTACTATAGATACTGGGTAGCAATTTTCTTACAGAGTATGTCCTTGAAAACACTTTTCTTTTTGGTTATGAATACATTGGGAAAGAATAATAACCCCTGTTATTTTTTAATACTATGCAAAGCTATTTATTACTTCCCTCAACTAATGTCCTGAAGACAAGAACATGGGAGAAAATCTGTAACAGGGACAGAGGCAGCAATCAAAAGCTACTCCACTAAAAATAATACAAATTTTCCTTTGGTTGCTGTTGGATTGGTTGCTGTCTGGAGAAACTGTTCTCACTCAAAGTGTTATAGGAAATAACAGAGACGGCACAGTAGCAAAGAAAAACAAGTTTTGATTGGATGTACGCTTTAATACTTTCAATGAAAAGTGTCCAATTTCCCAGAAGTAATCTTCTGCCAGTCCTGCTTGCTAATTCACCATAGGTGTTGGAACCATTATATTCTAGATGTCCATGAGTCCAAAACCTGTGAGAATGCAAGCTAGTGGTACACCATGCTTGTATCATCATCCCCACTATAAGGCCTCGTACACACAATCGCACATTCCGACAACAAAATCCATGGATCTTGTTGGAAGTTCCGAACGTTTAAGAACACAGTGACTTACAACACGTACGACGAGCCGAGAAATTTGACATTTAATAGCCAGTGTGGCTCTTCTGCTTGATTCCGAGCATGCATGAAATTTTGTGCATCTAAATTGTGTACACATGATCGGAATTTCCGACAACAGATTTTGTTGTTGAAAAATTTGAGATCCAGATCTCAAATTTTGTTTGTGGTAAATTCTGGCGGAAAAGGTCCGATGGAGCTTGTTGTCAGAATTTCCGACAACAAGCTCCCATCGAACATCTCCCATTGGAAAATCCGACCGTGTTTACGTGGCATAAGTCTACCTCTTAAAGTGTGAATACAATGGATAATATAAAACTCAGAAAGTCAACCAGTTCTAGCAGCTTGCTAATTTTATTAATTGCCTGCATTTGCATTTTAAGACTACCGTAAGCAGATCCCCTACTGATCAAAGCCAAACAGGACCAATGTCACATGCATGCCTGTTCAGTTTCTGCAGAGCGGACGTTGACTGACCTAGATGTAGGACGGTGTAAACAGACACAAGTCCATTTACATCTGCTCGTCCATAGGGCTCCACGGACCTTCCAGTCAGGTCTCCCAGAAAAGCTGACAGGTCGACCAGATCAGAATGCCCTTGTGAAACAGGCATAAAGCTGAAGTTTAGCTTTAGTCACATCACTTTCCTGGAATGAAGTATCTCCCACACTGTTCAGGCAGCAGAATCCTAGAAAAATCTTCTGTACAGGGATGCCTGTCCTCTTACTGGTCCTTCTGATGCTGCGAGGCTTGAGGCAGAACAGTTGTAGAGATGGTCTGACTCTGACCCACTCCTCCTCCGCTTTCAGCTTTGAAAAAGTTCTTTCATTGCTTTCACTCTCAGTAAGATGATCTGTGAATGAAGGAGAAAATTCTATGACTCATCAGTCTCTCCTCCATTCACAGATTATGTTACACGCAGTCTAATCAGAGAACTTTTCTCAATGAAGGAGGAACAAGGCGGAATGTCCCCATCAGACTATCTGTACTGCTGTCCTGCCTGAAGACCCAAAGATGTTAACCCCTGTAGCTGTGAAAGTTCAGAGCCAGAAAGACGACCGGCATCCCTGCAGTGAAGATTTTTCCAGGATCCAGCTGCCTGCACAACATGGACCATACTTCAAAACACGTAAGTGTTATGACTAAAGCTTTTAGCTTAACTTCAGTTTTAACAAAATTAGGAAAGCTTTTTAATTTGTAACCTTGGATGGAGCAATCCTTTAATAATGCACATTGGTTGATATATTCTTGTAGTGGCAGCATAATAAGGCATACAGATGCTTTTCCCTAGATGTATATCTGTACAAGGTCTAGTGACATTGTTAAATGGAGGCTTGTACTTGTGCTGTCTACCTGACTTAAATCTGACAAGGCCTGATGACAACTGGTTCACCCTTTTTAACCTAATTTGCTTTCCATTCTGGATTAATTATTGTGGAAGGGACAGACAAGCGTTGGGTTACATTTCCAAACACGCATGCTGATCTGCACTGTTCTGATAGAGGAACAGTTTTCACACCTTATTATTGAACTAGATATGATTCTTAATATGTCCTATAAAGCAGCAGGAGCAGATCTGAAAGAAAAGTGACAGCCTTAAGCCTCGTACACACAATCGGATTTTCGTCTGGGAATTGTATGATGACAGACTGTTTGCCTAAAATCCGACCGTTAGTACGCTCCATCAGACAATTGTTGGCCAACTTTCCGCCAAATGTTGGATGGCAGGCTATTAAATTTTCGGCGGACAACTCTTTTTTGTCAGATTTTCCTATCGTTTGTACACAAGTCCGTCACACAAAAGTCCAAAGTACAAACACGCATGCTTGGAATCAATGCTCACCAAACACGACATTAGCAGAAGGTGCCCAAAGGGTGGCGTTCAAGAGCTGAAATGCCAAGTAGTACGTCACTACGTTCGTGTTTGTTGGCCGACAATTGTGTACCGTTTGTATGTAAGACAAGTTCACGGCACACGCCCTTCAGACAAAAGTCTGTCACTTTGCGGAAAATCTGATCATTTGTACGAGGCTTTGTACGAGGCTTTAGGCTGGCCATACATTATACAATTTGTTTATTCAGTTTTCCTGAATAATTACCGAATTACCAAAACCATATAATATGAGAGCAAATCTAAACACTTTCAATGTGTATGCAATCAGGCAGACCCTTGCACTACATAGCTAAAGGTAAATCTAAAGAAAATTGAATAAGAAAATTGTATAGCGTATGGCCAGCCTTACAGACTTCTTACAGACTATTCTTCTGAAGGATCCAGAATCCTCCTGGCACAGATAAAGTTGTTGTTAGCATTTCTTTTTTGTAACTTAATTCTGCATAAAACATTTAAGTGTCATTTCATGAGATAATTTATGAGGTCGTATGTAGGTGCGGGATTAGGGGCGGGGCATGGTTGGGGTTGGGTGGGGCAACTGATGGCGAGTAAACCTTAAGGCCTGGCTAGTAGCTCAGGACTTGAAATTTTGAGCCCTAGTGTATGTCCACAGTCCTTTCCTGTTGCAATCTGCATGCTGCTTTTATAAGGGATTACAAAGGGGTGATGTTATATTGCATTTAACATACATGTCATTATTTTTTCATAATTACATTACAGCATTAATACATTTTTTTTAAGATTTCAGCTTTATAGTATTTCAACCAGACTAGTCCTTTGAGTATGTGGGATAACACTATTGAATGACACACATACCTATTGTTTATGAGGCCTTAGATTGTGCATGTCCTGCATGCACCACTGCAATGCAGGCATAGACTGGCTTGGAGATCTCCAACGCTCTCTAACCATCGAAATAAATAAATCATAGTGGCAAGGAAGTTTTTTTTTTTTTTTTATGGTGAGACTTTCTGTAACATGAACATTTCTATTGTTAGAGAATCTCTAAAATGCAGAGCAGAGGGGAAGGAGGCTCCATGGTGACAGAAAAATGTCAGGGTTGGGGGGGGGGGGGAGATGATAGCTCAGTCTGTGCATTAATGTTTTGTATCTTGCATTACTCATACATTTGGCTGTGAATTTAGTAATACAGGAATGATCTGCTGATTTCTTGCTGTGCTGAAGTTAAGTTGTCTGTTTTGTTTTGCTTTTCTTAGATCTGTAGAGGCTGAAAAGACAAAAAGTCTCATTTAAATTTTATATCGCCTATATTTAAACATTTGTGCTAATTTGTAAAACAGACACATCAAAGACATCCTCATGAATATTATTCTTACCCTTCACTTGGCAAGGTTTTCTAGATCTACAGCTTGTCATTGCTGTTATTGGAGAAATAAGGAAACTTTACAGTAGTACTACAGCTATAAACACAAGCGTTTTGGCCAACATTGGTCCAGTGTCAGCGTTTTCAAATTAATTCGGGCAAATCAGATTTGTGATTTTCAATTCGAAGTTAAAGATCAAAGGCCATGAAGTGGCAGTACAATTACAGACTGCAAGTCTATAGGTGGTTGTACATAAACCCAGTGTTCTGGATAATTCACATGCATATATGGCTACATTTGCAAAGCGGAATTACAGGAATATTTAAAAGAAAAGTAATGCAGTTCTTTATTCTTTAATACATCATTAATTTCATTTTTTAAAGCAAGCAGTGTAAGTAGCTGCCTTTGACAGGAGCCAATCAGTTGCAGTGTAAGGAGCATGCAGATAGGAGGTAAAAACAGAGTGACAGAGCGATGAGCTTGTAGGCAGGTGCAGTCTATTTTCTCCACTGCAGGGGGCAATCATCCAGTGCAGATGGAGGAGTCACAGGGAGGCATCTATCCGATTGGATGCTGGCACCCCATGTGACTTTTGTGGCAATCTTGGATCAGACAGAGTCTAATTAAGACCCTGGCTCAGGGTTTGACGTGCATTTTTGCTAGTGGCAGTGTAGGGACAGGATAGCTGTATGTCAGGGACAGTGCTTAGCGTCAGGGAAAGGTTGTGGAGGAGTAGGGAAAGTGCAGGGACAGCCATCCCTTCTGGAAGCCTCCCCATTTCAGTATGGACCAGCCAGGCCACATTCCACTCCCCAAGACAGATGTTGTTGGCACCTCTGAGTCAGTCTACTGTTTCATCATTAATACAACTTGTGAGTGTTACATATTTAGTAAGGTTGAATAAAGACAGCAGTCCATGCAGTTCAACCTGAGTGGGTGTCTACAATTGTCCCTATCCCTGTACATTGCACACTCACATCGGTTCCCACCCTCAAGGTAGCCCATAATCCAAGGTCCCTATTCATATACTAGGGTCAATTTTGGACAGAAGCCAATTAACCTACCAACGTGTCTTTGGAGTTTTGGGAGGAAACCGGAGAACCCAGATGAAACCCACGCAAGCACAGGGAGAACATGCAAACTCCAGGCGGGTAATATTGTGGTTGGGATTCAAACCAGTGAACCTTTTTACTGCTAGGTGAGAGTGCTAACCACTACACCACTGTGCCGCCATTTTCCTGCTTAGATTTTCTTATCGCCAGGTCTGTTGTGTATTGCCGGACTTCTGTTACAATATAGCCTTGTTACTGCACTTGGACTTGTTTTTTACTGCCCAATGCACCTACCAACAAGCTCATCAGTCTGCTACTTCTCTTTGTACCTGTCCTATTACAGGCTGGGGGAGGGCCAAGACCTATAAGTGCTATTTACTATAGCATAGAAAAATAAAGTCTATTGCCCCCCCCCCCCCCCCCCCCCAGAGCAGGCTGTTGTGGCAAAGCAGTGTAAACCTCAAGACTGGATTGGCAGGAATAAATAACCGTTGGCAGGTAAAACAGCTCCCTTATATCTATTTCTTGAGCGTGGTTAGCTGTTTTCCTGGAGTTTAGCTTATTTCCAAGTTCAATCCATATAGGTGTATGTACCTTGAACAAAACCTCACGGCTTACCTATGTGGGGCAAAGTGATTGTAAAGGAAATGTTTATAATTAAAAAAATAACAAACGTCATACTTACCTGCTCTGTGTGATGGTTTTGCATAGAGCAGCCCTGATCCTCTTCTTCTCGGGTCCTCCACTGGCGCTCTGGGACCCTTCCCCTTGCCAAGTGCCCCCATAGCAAGCCTCTTGCTGTGCGGGCACTCGTACATACTTCCAAGCCGGCTCTTTGTGTCCATAAGACACAGAGAGCACAGCTTATCCAGCACCCCGTTCCTGCCTCACTGGCTGTGATTGACAGAAGCAACAGCCAATGGCTCCTGCTGCTGAATCTCAGACAATTTAGAAGGGAGAGACCCGGGAAAGCCTTGGGTGTGGTGCACATTGCTGCATCGAGATCAGGCTTTGGTAAGTATTGGGGGGGGGGGGGGGGCTGAGAGAGAAGCTGCACACTAAAGGTTTTTCAGCCTTTACAACAACTTTAATAATTTTGTCTATCATTTACATACACATTTCTAGAAAGTATAGTGCAAGGTACACAAGTAAAGTGACATGCTAAGACTAGACCATTTTGCTGTGCTGTCACTGTACTGTGTACTGAACTGCTGAACTTACAGTACATGACTGCAATTAGAATTTTTCAGAATATTGATGTCACCTGGCATCCTTCAGCTTTAATTTCCTGTCTAGGTTATCCTGTTTTTGTGTAGTGTCCGAAGGAAATTTGAGATGTGAATAGTCATTCAAGAACACAGGAGCTTGAATTATTTGTTTGAAACAAGAACTCGAATTTCACTTGTGATTACGTTTTTTTTTTTGATAATAGGTCTTCATGATCTGCATTTACCTATTAGACAAAAGTTTGAGGTTATTTTTAGAGTAAAATATATATGTTGAGAGAAGTTTGTATTTTTTTTAAAAATAAATTTGTGTTTACAGAAGAAGCTCAACTGACATTCAGGCATTCTATGTCTTAAATCGTGCAATGATGCTGACATTGGCAACACTCAATATTCTAATTTACATTTTTTTTTAGCACTTAAAGAAAAGGCTTAGTAACTACAACTCAAGCCATAAAATGCATAGCAAGTTAAAATCACCCCATACATATAATACATAGATATGAAATTCCATTATCAGCTTCCAGACCCCCTTTATATAGCCGCCCAAAATGTTGTAAGAATTTTCCAGGAGGTCATGTGCTCCCCTAAAAAAAATTCACCCCGCCAATGAGCTGACCTCTCAGAAAGCTCCTCAAGTGGCCTTACATGTGAGTGGGGAGCCTTGACAACTGCATTCATTTCAAGGATACCTTGAAGGGAGAAAAAGGTGGGTTCTTGAAAGCCTGTAACCCCCTCACTCCTTCCAGGGGAGCCTTGAAACGTCCTAACTGCCACAGTCCCATAGGGAAGAGGAGCCTTAAAGTGGATGTAAAACCCAATTTTTTTTTTTCTTTGATGTCATAATGTAGAGTATAAGATTTCCTATCATTTGGATCCAGTCTTGCCACAAAGAGCTAATCCAGCTCTGAGCAATCATCATTTATTGTTCACTGAGATAAATCTTGGCAAACAGAGAAAGATTTTATCAAATCTTCTGTGGGTGACAGGTGATTTACAGATCTCGTGCACTAGCCTAAGAGACATGCATTATTTTTTAATTCCCTCCCACTCCTTCTGCTGCTCTGCAAGGATTGTCTGTTCCACACCTCAGCATGATTTGGCATGCTGAAGTCATGTGGGGAATTTTCTGGGTTTTGACCTGATGTTAGTGATCATAGTAGAAGTTCAGTGTAAGAAATACACAGGAGAAAATGCATGTTGATAAGGGAAGTGTAGAGGTGGGCGGGGGAGTCTACTGACATCACGACTCCACCCACTGAGCCCTGTAATACAGACCCACCCACAAAATCTGCAGTTTTTCGGGTCTCATAGCAGACAGAGGGGAGACATTTGACAGATAAGTATACATGCAGGAGGCATGTATATCCTTCTAGATAACCAATATTGCAGTAGTTTTGAAAGGATGAGAGTGGGTTCACATCCACTTTAAAACAGGCATTCCCTTTTTTCCTCATTCATATGCAAATTTTCAGTACATTCAGTGACTTGGCAAATTTTCAAGATTTTGTTTGCTTTTCTCCTTCAATCTTGGAATAAATGTGATTTCCTGAATAAAATCCATAGTCGTCTGTCAGAAATTAGTTCAAGAAAAAATTTCCATCCTGCTCCATCAACCACTTCAGTTGAAAAAGAACATCGATTTGACCCCATTAACCACTTCCTGCCCAGTGGTTCTGTTATCCTGACTGGGCGTCATATACAGCACGCAGCGCAGCGATCAGATATGCAGTCAGTCTGACACACTGCATCTCCGTTCATGGTATGGATCCTCTGATGGAGGCTCCTTACCACGTGATCAGCTGTGACCAATCACAGCTGATCATCGCATGAACCAGGAAGTGCCGATAAACGGCGTTCCTCAGTGCGCGCTGACAGGGAGAGCCGATAAGCAGCTCTCCCTGTCAGAGGTGGGGTCTGTGCTGATAATCAGCACAATGATTATCAGCACAGCCCTATCAGATGTGCCACCACAGCTGCCAGTAAGTGCCCATCAGCTACCAGTCAGTGCCCCATGAGAAACGGATGTCAGTGCCCACCGCAGTGCCAATCAGTGCCCATCACAGTGCCAATCAGTGCCCATCAGTTACACCTGTCGGTACCTCATCAGTGCTGCCCATCAGTGCCACCTGTCAGTGCCAATCAGTACCGCCTACCAGTACCAACCGCCAGTGCCCATCACAGCCATCTGTCAGTGCCCATCAGTGCTGCATATCAGTGCCGCCTATTGGTGCCCATCAGTGCTGCATATCAGTGCCCATCAATTCTACATATCAGTGTTTCCTTATCAGTGCCAACTCATCAGTGCCCATCGGTGATGGAGAAAACTGAATTTTTTAACCGAAATAAAGAAAAACTTTTTTTTTCAACAATTTTGGTCTTTTTTAGTTTGTTTAGCAAAAAATAAAAAACCCCAGTGGTGATCAAATACTAGTTTGTTTAGCAAAAAATAAAAACCTCAGTGGTGATCAAATACCGCCAAAAGAAAGCTCTATTTGTGGGAAGAAAATTATAAAAATGTAGTTTGGGTGTATTGTTGCATAACCACGCAATTGTCATTCAAAGTGCGACTGCACTGAAAGCTGAAAATTGTCCTGGGCAGGAAGGGGCAAAAATGCCTGGTATTAAAGTGTGTAATGATTACAAATACGAACAAATTTTCTTAAAAGAAAATTATCAAAAAAAAAATCCACTAGTGTATGGCCACCATAAAATGTAAGTCTGTCCTAACACTAAAATCCCAGCATCTAGAGACATCCAGAACCTAACACTAACCTATCTAGCCCTGTAAAGAAGAAATTAGTGTACATAACTTTTTTGAAGCTGAACCGACCCGATCTCCACCGGCGGAAGCTCTGCAGAGGCACAGCTGACAATGGCTGTGAAATGAATGGGGAGTGACGTCACCCATAGGCTTACTATGGGGCTTCCATTGTTGGCTGTGTCCTCTGCACCCACCTCCACAGCGAAGCCACATGTCAGCGTGGGATCAGGTTGGATCGGCTTCAAAAAAAGGTATGTATACTGATCATGGATGTCTGTAGATTTTAGTGTTAAAGTGGACTTCTACTTTAACTCTAGAAGAAGCAAAGGTGATAGGAGGGGAAAATTTAGCAAAACAATAGATAAAAAAAAAAAAAAAAGGATACAAAAACGAGGGACATCTCGGAGTATAAATATGGTCAGAATGTAATATAAATTAAACACTTACCAATAGCCAATGTCAACTGACTCAGGCCGCGTACACACGGGCGGACTGTCCGCCCAACTAGGTTCGTCAAACAGTTTGACAAACAGTCCGTTCAAAATTTGCATGAGCGGACTTGACCACACACGACGAACGAACAGTCCGCTGAAAACTTGCGCGATGACGTGAACGGCACGTACGACGGGACGAGAAATTCGGCGTCCGATACACTGCAATGCAACCTTCGCCGTGTAAATTCTTTCTGAGCATGCGCGAGACTTAGTTTGCCGAACAAGCCTACACACGAGCGGACTGTTCGCTCAAACCAAGTTTCAGCGGACAGTCTTACGGAAATTCCGAAAAACTTTGTTCGTCAGACTGTCCGCTGAAACTGTCCGCTGAAGCCCACACACGAGCGGACTGTCCGCTGAAACACTGTTCAGCGGACAAAGTTGGACGAACAGTCCGCCCGTGTGTACGCGGCCTCACTGAATGTGGTTGGTGGGATCATATTAACCCAACTAAGCAATGCAGAAGCTGGGCTGAAAGGAACCCAGAAACCTGTTACAAAAAGGACCAAGCGGTATAAACAAAAGCTTTATTTACCAAATATAAAGTAGAAAAAACAAAATGGCATATAAGTGGCACACCTCCAACATTAAAATGATGTCTCGACAATGTTGTCCTTTTAATGTTGAAGAGGTGGAGGTGTACGATTATTATGCCATATTGTTTTTTCTACTTTATACTTGATAAATAAAGCCTTTGTCATCTTCAGCTGGGAAATTTTAGCAAGACTACAAAGGTACATCTAATATAGAAAATGTAAATCACAAGTAATACCATTGCAATCGACCTAAAATAAAAACATACATGTGGGCTAGATGTCTATGTTCACATATAATTTCTGGATGCAATAATGAAGCCCATGTATTCATGTGTAGACATTTATCTCCACCTACAGTTTTGCATATATTTATAATGCTCGTACATGCAGGGTTTTCCTGGAAATAAGACAACATGATGCTCTCAGGCTCAGGCAGTTACTTTTAGATACGGTAGAAGGAAGGGGGTGGCTGTCTTTAGTGTTAAAGCGGTGTGGCAGTCGTAATTTTTTTTTTTTCAAACACTGTAGCTGTTGACTTTTAATAAGGACACTTACCTGTCCAGCGAACCCGCAATGTCGGCTGCCCGAGGCCGATCCATCCATCGGATCGGGTGCCGGCGCTGCCATCTTAACGAAGGGAAACAGGCAGTGGAGCCTTGCGGCTTCACTGTCCGTTTCCTACTGCGCGAGTCGCGCGGTATTTTGTGAATGGCCCGTTGTTTTCTGGGACACACACAGGTCCCAGAAGACAACGGGGCAGCTCACTGAAGAGGAGGAAGCGCCGTGGAATAGGAAGAGGTAGATTAGGAAGCCTAGCAACAGGAGTTTCTGGTAAGTAAAAAATAATTTTTTTTCAAGTGTTTTTTTTTTTATATTTTTTGTGAATGTTAATGCATTTTTTTTTGTGGCCCTCCACGTTAAGCTGAGAAAATCCATACTGGCTAATAAACCTTTCCCCAAGCAGGCTCAGCCAGGAAGTATCAATAGATCTTCCAAATATACAAACCTCCCTGGTCTGAGCATAATTTGCCAGGTTGAGTGAACATTTTATAATGCCTGTAGATACCTTTACCCTTTTCCATGATACCCCAAACTGATAGCCTGCAAGTGTAGCCATAATCAAAAGGATGTGTGTGTTATCAACGGATATGCTTCTTCAGGTGGCATAATGCAATAGGTATAGCAGTGTTTCTCAACCTCTTTTCAATCGGGGCACTCTTAAAAGTTATGCATACTCTTGAGGCACCTCACTCTAAAATGTAAAAAAAAAACTAAAAGTTCTACATATTACAGCAGCATCTAGACCAGGGGTGTCCAAACTTTTTTCAAAGAGGGCCAGATTTGATGAACTGAACATGCTCGAGGGCCGACCATTTTGCCTGACATTCTTTGAACCATTAAAATTCGGTCTAAGTGTGTTCGGCCGAGCACTAATACACTACCCAACAAGAATTCTCATGCCTTTGTGGCTGTGTGTGGTGAAGAGATGAACTCAAGTGTATTATTTGGATACACCGTATTTTTTGGGGTATAACACGCACCTTCACTTTAAGAGGGAAGCTTCAGGAAAAAAAAAATTAATTTTAAATAAAGAACTGAAGCAAAATAAGGGTCAGTGCCCATCTGCAGACCCACAATTGCCAGGAACGCAGCGCCCACCATTGCCAGGAACGCAGCGCCCACCATTGCCAGGAATGCAGCGCCCACCATTGCCAGGAATGCAGCGCCCACCATTGCTAGAAATGCAGCGCCCACCATTGCTAGAATTGCAGTGCCCACCATTGCCAGGAATGTACCCACCATTGCCAGGAATGCAGCCCCACCATTGCTAGGAATGCAGCGCCCACCATTGCTAGGAATGCAGCGCCCACCATTGCTAGGAATGCAGCGCCCACCATTGCTAGGAATGCAGTGCCCACCATTGCCAGGAATGCAGCCCCACCATTGCTAGAAATTCACTCACCATTGCCAGGAATGCACCCACCACTGCTAGAAATTCACTCACCATTGCCAGGAATGCAGCCCCACCATTGCACGGAATGCAGCCCCACCATTGCACGGAATGCAGCCCCACCATTGCACGGAATGCAGCCCCACCATTGCACGGAATGCAGCCCCACCATTGCACGGAATGCAGCCCCACCATTGCCGGGAATGCAGCCCCACCATTGCCGGGAATGCAGCCCCACCATTGCCAGGAATGCAGCCCCACCATTGCCGGGAATGCAGCCCCACCATTGCCAGGAATGCAGCCCCACTATTGCCGGGAATGCAGCCCCACCATTGCCGGGAATGCACCCACCATTGCCGGGAATGCACCCACAATTGCCAGGAATGCAGCCCCACCATTGCCGGGAATGCACCCACTATTGCCAGGAATGCAGCCCCACCATTGCCGGGAATGCACCCACCATTGCCGGGAATGCAGCCCCACCATTGCCGGGAATGCACCCACCATTGCCGGGAATGCACCCACCATTGCCAGGAATGCAGCCCCACCATTGCCGGGAATGCACCCACCATTGCCGGGAATGCACCCACCATTGCCGGGAATGCAGCCACCATTGCCAGGAATGCAGCCACCATTGCCAGGAATTCACCCCCAATTGCCAGGAATTCACCCACCATTGCCAGGAATTCACCCACCATTGCCAGGAATGCAGCCACCATTGCCAGGAATTCACTCACCATTGCCAGGAATGCAGCCACCATTGCCAGGAATTCACTCACCATTGCCAGGAATGCAGCCCCACAATTGCAATTGCCAGGAATGCAGCCACCATTACCATCAGTGCAGCCATGGAGGAGGCAGGACGAGCGCCAAAGACATCCTACAGGAGAATTTCCTGTTTACACAATGGCCCCTTTAAGAGAAAGTCCCACCTCCTCTGATGGACAGAACAGTCATCCAATGGCAGAGATGGGACTTCCTATTACAGCTGCCATGTACACAGGAAATTCTCAGCCTGTGTGCACGGCACTCGTCCTGCCTCCTCCCTCCAAGGCAGCTGGACTATATATCTTTTGTGACCCCGGCGCTGGGAGATCGCCGGGGGCCACAAAAGATGTATATGTTTAAATAACCAGGCGGGCCGTTCAAAACCGGACCGCGGGCCGGACTTTGGACATGCCTGATCTAGACACAAATGACACCCAATATTAAAGGTGATTTATTCTTACAAAACAAATACACCTTTGCACACTGGTACTGACTGGTATTCCAGTGTTTCTCTTCTCCCTCAGTTTCTCTCCCTCATTTAGCTAACATGACCCCAGTGTTGACGGAGAGGGGTAAGGGTAGAGTACAGCCACCCAATGTCCTCCCTATTAACCAATGCCCTAAATGGTTGTTTGGAGGCCAAAGGCTGACCTGCACAGTGCCTAAAGCCCCGTACATACTATCAGATTGTCTGCTGAGTTTTTCCTTCAGATTTACCAAAACCATGTAGTAGAAGGGCCTGCCTGATTGCATACACATTGAAACTCCTAAGGTTTGACCTCATATTATATGGTTTTGGTAAATCTGAAGGAAAAACTCAGCAGACAATCTGATAGTGTGTACGGGGCTTAAGGTTGTAATTTACAATGGTAAATCATGTAATCAGGGTATCCCCAAAGGCAATATCCAAAACGAGGACCAAGGTTCTGACCACTCACCATTTAAGACGTGGATTAATGCACAAAAAAAGACACAAAAATGATGAAATGTGAAAAGGGGATAAAGTCTCCTAAAAAAAGCTGGTGTTTAGCTAGTTTGACAAACAGAAAAATAACTATGATAGGACTTAATACAAAAAGAAGCTGTGGAACAAACACCACTGGCAAAAAAAATCATACTAACTTCTACCCCACATACATTAAAAAACTGATGTTGTCAATCAATTGAGAATGTACAATGGAAACCTGCAGGCTTGATCCACCCATTGGCTTGTTCACAATTTTTGAGCAAATTTTAGGCATTTTGCCACGGTACCCCTGAAGAACCCAGAAGGTAACCAAGGGTACCACTGCAGCCTGGTTAAATAAAGGCTGGGCTATAGGGAAGAGCATTCCATATTATTCACTCAGAAATCTGCTTACTTTAGTCTTCCTGCTATCAGATGATTACAGCATAACTTTATTTTTTTGATTGTTTTATTCTCCAGACACCAAATGGAATAAAGAGAGCTACACACAGCATAAATGAGTGCAACACAGGCATAACTCCAGATGCTAAAAAATACTTTTCTATAACATCTAGCCTTGTTCATCGTGCCTTATTAATGGTTGCTTTGTTTCATCTACTAAAGAGAAGTGAAAAGTATTTGCAGTTACAGGGATTATTTTAAGATTTGCTTTCAATATGGCCATTTTAGCTTTGTGAATACAGTGCTTCAATCAGCATGTGACCTTTTTTTTTTTTTAAAGGGTTTAGCCATAGCACTGAAACTTGACCCCTCTCTAGACTAAGAAAAAATACCCTCCTTTCTCAAACCTTTATTTTTCTTATGTTGTATCTTCTGTGACATTAATTAGAAATTATATTTAGATACCACAGACCTTTATTGCTAGGGTAAAATGCCATAATATGGTCATGTTATATAACATTTGTGCAATATACACAAGGCGGTTAAGATAAGACTATGCACACAGGATCATATGAACCTTTAAAGGTGTTAAAGCGGAGTGCCACCCAAAAGTGGAACTTCCGCTTATCTGATCCCTCCCCTCCTCCAGTGCCACATTTGGCACCTTTCAGGGGGGAAGGGGGAGTGGATACCTGTTTTTTACAGGTACCCTGTCCCGACTTCCAGGAGACTGGGGCGCAGCAAATTACGCCAGAAGTTCGGCCCCCTCCTCCTCCTTCCTCCCTCCCCTTCAGCCAGGCCAGTGAGAGAGCACAGCTCGTTTCGCGCATTTGCACTAGGGGCCCGGTCTTGAAGCCGAAAAGCTATACTGCTGGGTCCCCTTACCCACAATGGTGGTGGCAGCACCTGACCAGGCGATGGAAACATCAGCTGTGGTGCCAACATCACTGGACTCCAGGACTGGTAAGTGTCCTAATGTTAAAAGTCAGCAGCTACAGTATATGTAGCTGCTGACTCTTAATTTTTAAAGGGGCGGGTGGAACTCCGCTTGGATGTGTATGCAAGGTGGAGCCAAGAAACACACACACATATTATATATATGTATATATATATATATATATATATATATACACCCAGGGTATGGACATCAAAAAGACAAGTAGGTACCTTTTAAGAGTTGTAGAAGGTGTGAAATATCAAGATTTTATTATGATAAAAACATCATTTTCCTAGGGTACAGTTCACCTTTTCCATGCCATTTCCATATCTTTTCACAACAGTTTTTTTATTCCTTTGAGCCAGCCTTCCTCAAAAAGGGTTCTGTGGAGTTTTTCCTCCAGAGGTTGCTAGGGATTTCTTGAACAATTAGCCATTTTTGCCTCTCAGACTATTTAAGAAAAACGCTAATGCTGTGTACACACGATCAGACATTCCGACTACAAAATCCTGGATTTTTTCCGACGGATGTTGGCTCAAACTTGTCTTGCCTATACACGGTCACACAAATGTTGTCGGAAATTCCGAACGTCAAGAACACGGTGACATATAACATAACATGTTTGACGAGCTGAGAAAAATTAAGTTCAATAGTCAATGCTCTTCTTCTCGATTTCGAGCATGCGTGGAATTTTGTGCGTTGGCAAATTGTGTACACACGATCCAAATTTCCGACAATGGATTTTGTTGTCGGAAAATTTGAAAACCAGCTCTCAAATTTTTGTTGTCGGAAATTCCGACAAAAAATGTCCGATGGAGCCTACACACGGTCGGAATTTCCAACAACATGCTACCATCGAACATTTGTTGTCGGAAATTCCGATTGTGTGTACGCACCATAATGGTCTTTTTAGGTTTCTGTGATGAAGGAGGTGGGGGTTATTTCAACTGACCACCAATAATAAGAATATTCTTCCCACTCACCATCAGTGTAATGGGGCCCTTCTCTCACTGATCATTAGTGTAAGGGGCCCTTCTCTCACTGACCATTAGCAAAAACGACAGCAGTGTAAGGGAGTCCTTCTCCACTGACCCCTATTGTACAGGAATCCTTCTCAACTGACCACCATTACAAGGAGGCTTTTGAATGATCACCAACGTAAGGGGACACGTCCCTGACTACCAATGTAGGAGTGCATGTTTCCACTGGCGAACAATTTAAAGGGAATTTTTCCATTGACCTACAACAACTTTCACTGTTTTAATTTCCTTTCTCGCCAAATACTGTTTGTTTCACTTCATTACTACTGAAAATTATTTTATTTAGAGTGGTTGTCAAGTGCACCATATTCATTATTCTTTTATTTAGTCGTACTGTATATGTCAGCTCACGAATGTAAGTGAGATGTATATATAGAAATTAGCAGGGGTTTCCTGAGACCTGAAAGTTATCTTTCAATATATTCTGCCATGTTAAAAAAAAAAAAAGAAAAGAAAGGTTGAGAACAATTGATTTAAGTATGACCAACAAACAAGGAGCACGTTACAGATTACTTGCTTCCATTTGTACCAAGACTCTGCCACCAAAAGCACTTCCAATACAACTTCCCTTACCACAGCCATACTGAAATATACACATACACTACATTATGCCTGAACACGTATTTGGTTTTGTATGTAATTTGTCAGGTAACAAGATTACCATAACTAGTTTTTTTTTTTTTATTAAAATTATATGCCATCAAATATTATTAATTACAGTAGAGTAGACCCTCAACTTACACAGCTTCACTCAATTATCTTGCGGTAACTGATCAAATCTCAAACAAAATCTATGTGTGGTCAGATTTAGTACCATTTTAAATGGAAGCCAGTAAATGTAGTTTGGGCATATCTCTCAACACTCTTAAACTCAGGCAAATAATCATCTTTAGAATTTTCAAAACATACATTTTTACATACTGTACATATATTATGTACATCACTTTCTTCATTTATACTGCCTACAGAATGTATCCATGTTCACAAATTTTACTCCAGAGTTTTATGGTGGCAGTAAATAAAAAGTCAGTGATTTAAAATTAATTTAAAATCTTGTTTATGAAGCAGATGAGTCAGATATCTGCAGGATATGTGCATTACTTAAGTATATGCTGCCAACAAAGGGAATTCATTAATGCACAACTGTCATTACCACATTAACAGCAGGCACATAAATTAAATGTTTGATAATTACACATGACATTTACCTCTGACAACCCTGTCACCGTTTTTAGACTGCTGTGATTTATTGTAGAAAAAAATGTAGTACTGTTGGGAAGATCCCAAGAACCAGACAGCTAAAATATTAAAGTGTTACTAAACCCAGGACCCTGCATTCACTATATCTGGTTTCCCACAATACACAGATTAAGTATTTTTAGTAAATATAAATGGCTAAATACCTTTTCTCATCAGCAGTTAGAGCGGTCTTGTGACTTTTATCAGTGTCTGGTTAAAGCTTCTGGGAGGGGTTTTCATTCTCCCCTGATTGTCCTATGAGGCTGCAGGACCCCTGACCTTCTTTCTGGACAGTGCTGATTGGCCCTATGTTGATCACATGCACTCTCCCAATTAAAAGAAACCTTTCTAGCAATACACACACATACACTCTGTTCAGGAGATGGAATGGGGATTGTGGAAGAAGGGGAGGATCAGAGAAAACAGAATCAAACAACCTTTTTACACAATGTAGAGGTTTAACCGCTTAGGTTCCACAATGAGTATAAGAAGAATGCTTTAGGCCCCTTTCACACATGCAGACTGTTCAGATCCGTCTGTCATTTTTTCAGCAGATCTGAACGGTTGCTCCATACAGCTCTATGGAGTGCCGGATGTCAGCGGCGACATCTCCGCTGACATCCGATCCGCTCTGCAAAATCCAGACGGATGCAAACCCTATTTTCCATCGGATCGGATCAGATGAAAATGGACAGGCGGTCTGTAATAATCCAATCCCCCATAGGGGAGAGTGGACTCTGACAGGTCTGTCCCTGCACAGAGTACAGAGATGGACTTGTCATCCGCTGGCTCAGCGGGGATCAATGGAGCGATCCCCGCTGAGCAACCAGGTGCTAAATATGGACAGCCCTGTGTGAAAGGGGCCTGCATCTACAGACTGATTTTACTGTTGTGGGTTTAGTAACACTTTAATGCTTTTTTTTTTTAAACATCTCTGTTAATATACATGTATACTGCTTTGGTATTGCCGCTGTTTCGATTGTCAGTGCATGAACCTTAACAGTTATTGATTGTCAACCAGTGGACTGGGACAAATCCTTATATACGCCACTAAGGGTCCTTTCCCTAACCACCTAAATTATACATTAGCTCATAGTCCTTACAGAGTTTATTAACATCAGCTTTATAAATACAATCTGAGGCTACTTTGGGTTGAAGCCACAAACATCAATGCAAGACCACAAGTGGTGACTGCAGAATGTATTAAATAAATCTGAAAGAGATGTCTCCTTCTATATTTTTACCAAACACATCATAAATCTATTTTTTTATCTCTTTTTTTTTACTGATATTATATAGGAAACTGGTGCTTAGAGAAATGTGGGTGCTGCCATTATGGAACTCCTAAAAATGGCAGTTGTCTAATTGTTGTGATGATTCTCTGATTTCAATATGCTCCGAGTCCCTGACATGGAATGAATATAACACATCTCTGAAGCCAGAGCAAAGCCCAAGCTCCTAAAATACATGCTTGTGGTCAAATCAGTAGCTGAAAAATGATTGATCCTTCTAGCATTTGCAGAAAGAGAAGTCAGTAGTGGCAGCCTTCATGTTTCCTGTAAGAAAACGAAATGGATCTTCACTAAGTTTAGGGTTTAACAGAGGTATTGCATGTCTAAACCTGGTGTACTGACTCACTTTACTACCTCTTTAAAGGGTTTGTTAACCCACATGTGCAAATCACTGCCAGCCCCTCTATAAGAACCTGGCATAGCACACTCTATGTCAAAAATGTAAAAGTGTAAGCGCCAAGCATATATAAATAATACCCTTATGATTGGCAAAAAGTAATTGGACAATAATGTGTATATATATCTATAACAAACAAATACAATGTGACCCAAAATATGAAAATATCACATTATGTGTAGAAAATGATGATAATAAGTATATAAACAATGAAGTCTATATAGATCAAAAAACTAAGCATATATCATACTAAACAGAAAAAAATTCAATTATACAGTGAAATAATCCAAAAAAAGAAAAAGATACGGTGAATATCCACGTGAATGTGAAGTAAGATAAATAAAAAAAGTTTTTTCAAGAAAAACGTTAAACTTCCAACATAGAAAAAATAGAAAGTGTGAGTCCCAATAGACTTCGGTGTCCACAAGCGTATCACTTCACTATGACCAGAAATGACTTCACCCGGTGAAACTCCCACCACCTTAAGAAGCGCAGGCTTACCAGATAGACGTTACCCAAAAAGACATATGCCTAGAGGGTCAGAAATGGCTTGCAATCGCAGTTACTGCAACTTTGGATACGGCATTCCACCATAAAAGTCCCACCGTAAAGGATTCATTCAGCGTCACGAGATGCGAATATTCACCGTTATTGTGTATATAAACAGCTCCAGTAGCAATTCAGGCATAGAAGTAAAAAAATATGGCCAATATAGCGTAATAACGTTTAAAAAGGCTTTAATAAAAATAAAGTATACAACTCACATTTCCAGTGTGATCAATAGACATGTTTTAAAGAGAAAACAGGCAGTGGCAGAGTCCTCCCGACGCGTTTCGACCTACAGGTCATCATCTGGGGTGGGCTCCAACCACTTGCCCACTGCCTTATATAGATAATACATAAAGAGAGCAAAATAGCCCCCAACATTAATAACCCTCCAGTTCCACCCACTTTTTTCCACAATTTGGTTGGGTATTTCCCGTGCAGGAAGTGCAGTGTATGTCAGCATAACACATTAACACAACGCAAGATTTTGGACTTTACATCAACAGTAACTGGGAAAAGATATTCCATCAAAGCTTTCTGTACCTGTAAAACAAGATATATAGTATATCTAATAACTTGTCCATGCGGGAAACAGTACGTTGGCCGTACTACTAGATCATTTTCTACTAGAGTGGGGGAACATATTTCTCTTATTAAGAGTAAGGTATCCAAACACACGGTACCAAGGCATTATAGGGAATGCCACAACAATGATTTACGGGGCACTCAGTGTGGTGCAATAGATAGGTACACTCCACCTTGGCGAGGGGGGACCCTTAAGAGAGGGATCTCCAGGTTGGAGACTTATTGGATCTACGAACTCCAGTCCCAGTCCCCATTCGGTATGAATGTGGAGTGGGACATTAATGCGTTCATTGATGATTCTTGAGTGGGCATTGTTCTATCAATTTTTGATTTCTTGGGGGTACTCATGTTATGATTTTGTTTTTGATATATATGTATCCATAAACCCTCATTGGTAAGATGAGGATAGTACCATTCTTTCTTTCCTTTTTTACAAGGATAGAAGGGGTGTAGCTTAATACCATGAGTGTTTTTTAATTTAATGATCCAATATTTTTATTATTTTCTCCTTTCTATATTCCATGTTTAAGTTCAACTTATGAATTTTTTTAATTTTATTTATAGTTATTGTCTTATTCCTGGCAAGATATTAGTTTTTTTTCACCATTGTTTATATTGCCCTATAGTCTTCTGATTTTAGGACACTAGGTGTCGCCAGTGCATTTACCTTCTAGTTGCCAGTTAAGACCTAGTATGGCTATGTTATATCTTGACCTCGCTCTCCTTTTTAGCCCGCACCAGAGGTTACATTTGTTTACTTCTTGTGCGGTCTCAAAACATGCCGCAACCGGAAGTTACGTTTATTTACTTCCGGTTGCGGTATTTGTTGTGAACAACCAGGGTGGGTTCACTTCCTGTTCTGGGTTATCACTCGGACAGCACCAGGAAGTGTGTCCCACTATACCGATGCTTCCCCCGGACATTGCGCCAGTACTGACCTGTTGCGGTGCCGTCTCCATGCCCGATGTCACTGCCATACACATTCACTTTGGATGTGTCAGGAGGCACATTGTTATAAATACTTGAGCTGACATTGAGGCATGGAGCGCACGCCGGAACCGGAAGTGAGGCATGCCCCATTTAAAATGAGTTTCATGCTGGTAATATACAACATATTGGTGGAACGCATTTAGACCGAGTCGTAGAACGCACGCCGGTCCGCCATCTTGCTTATACCGGAAGTTGTCATGTTTGTCACATGGGGGCGATTTTAAGGGTCTCTTTATGTATTATCTATATAAGGCAGTGGGCAAGTGGTTGGAGCCCACCCCAGATGATGACCTGTAGGTCGAAACACGTCGGGAGGACTCTGCCACTGCCTGTTTTCTCTTTAAAACATGTCTATTGATCACACTGGAAATGTGAGTTGTATACTTTATTTTTATTAAAGCCTTTTTAAACGTTATTATGCTATGTTGGCCATATTTTTTTACTTCTATGCCTGAATTGCTACTGGAGCTGTTTATATACACAATAACGGTGAATATTCGCATCTCGTGACGCTGAATGAATCCTTTACGGTGGGACTTCTTTTATGGTGGAATGCCGTATCCAAAGTTGCAGTAACTGCGATTGCAAGCCATTTCTGACCCTCTAGGCATATGTCTTTTTGGGTCACGTCCATCTGGTAAGCCTGCGCTCCTTAAGGTGGTGGGAGTTTCACCGGGTGAAGTCATTTCTGGTCATAGTGAAGTGATACGCTTGTGGACACCGAAGTCTATTGGGACTCACACTTTCTATTTTTTATGTTGGAAGTTTAACGTTTTTCTTGAAAAAACTTTTTTTATTTATCTTACTTCACATTCACGTGGATATTCACCGTATCTTTTTCTTCTTTTTTTGGATTATTTCACTGTATAATTGAATTTTTTTCTGTTTAGTATGATATATGCTTAGTTTTTTGATCTATATAGACTTCATTGTTTATATACTTATTATCATCATTTTCTACACATAATGTGATATTTTCATATTTTGGGTCACATTGTATTTGTTTGTTATAGATATATATACACATTATTGTCCAATTACTTTTTGCCAATCATAAGGGTATTATTTATATATGCTTGGCGCTTACACTTTTACATTTTTGACGTTTTCTGAGCTAAAAAGATCCCAGTTTTAGCGTGTTAGCAGCCTTTCTTTTCATTCTTTGGTTTCTTAGATTTTTCTATTGTTGGCTATTGCGCAGTGTTTTTGTATACATATAGCACACTCTATGTTTTTTATAAAAAACGAGTGTTGAAAATACCTATTTATGGTGATCTTCAGACTAGTCACATGACTCGCGGCCGCATATATGGCTTCTGCAGGAGGGGCTGAGATCTCCCTCTGATGACAGCCAGGGAGATCACATTGCCTCCTACAGTAGCCCTGGAAACCAGCCAGCAGTCACGTGACTGGCCTGAAGATCGAGCTAAAACTGTATTTACAATGCTCCTTTTTATAAAATACTTATACAGTTTGCTATGCCTAATTGTATTAGAGGGGCTGTCAATGACAGTTTGTAAACCTTAATTTGTACTAATAGCAGCAGGGATGGGGGGGGGGGCGGAGACAGAGACACAGAGCTGACAGGCAGGGAGGAGGGGGTGAGGGAGAGAGAGGAGAGCGCAGCTGCAGATGACGGAGGGACATACGCTATCCACGGTGGTCAGGAAGGCCAAACCTCGCCTCTTTTATCAACCTCTGTCACCAGTTTGTCATAATGTGCTAGTATGCTTTACATACTAGCACATAATGAGACTAACCTGCCCAGATAGTTAACTACTGCTTTAAAGTGGGATGTCTCCCTACCCTCTTGATGCTACATGCCCTATGAAAAAAAAAAAGGAAGCCAGCTTCGGTCCGGTCACAAGAAGAGGAGAGGACATTTTTGAGAATAGTTATGCTTAAGCAGAAATTCACTTTAATGTCCCTGTAATCCATTTTTCATTAAATAATTTTCTTACTGTGTTTTTCTGCCTCCTTGTAATTCTCCATGAGCTCCCAAACCTCTATTTTCCTCCCTTCAGTTTGAAGCTACAAGTGCATATTTTCTGTGGTCATGTGCACTGCTTTATGCACACCACACATTCTGGGAGGGAGCAAGAGAGGTGGGTTCCATTCTTTCATACAGTGGGACCATAGAGATTGAACAGGAAGTCAGATCACAAAAAAAAGGAATTTGGATAGGGGGGACAAAAGCAATAGAAGTTACTTTTCTGAATGAAGAATACCTACTTTTAAATAGTTTTTTTTTTTATCTAAACCAGTTTAGTGTCACTTTAGAGGCTTTTGATTTTTTTGTGTGTGTTTACCTATGTCTGTCAGCTTGTATGTTCGTTTTCTGTGATTATATACCTAAATAAATCAGAAAGAATTTTGAAGATCTGAAAACTGAACACATTATCGGAATGTCTATTCACAGAAATGTTTTATTTAATCAAGAATGCTTTAATATATGCCATTCCAAGTTATAACTTGGTTCCTCAACGTGTTTTACTGCTTGTGAGGAATATATTGTGTATGACATTCTCCGGAACACACCCTACATTATGCATTGCAGTGAAAAACAAGGGAGGTCCAGGACAAAAACAAGACTGACATCAGTTGGTAAAATAAAAAATGTAACTATGACTTACCAGCGAGATCAGTCTGAGTTTCTGCAGAACTACTTTAATTCTGAAAATAATTGCAGCCACTTTTTTGTCTTCAGCTGTTCCAATTATCTTAAACCAACACAGATGATCCATGTCCCACGTTCCCCTGACAGTCCACAGTTTACATATTCATTCCTGAATGTTTTTTATCTGCTTTTCAAATAGACACGCATACACATGCGCGGTAACTTTTTTATATATTTAAAGCATGACTCCTGGCAAAAAAAAAACATTTTATTTATCCACGCTTGCTATTCTCACACCCCTTGCTGCACCACATAGGCAGGGCAAGAACTCCTGTTCCCCTGTCATCTACCTACTTGCTCTATGGAAAGTAAATCATTAATGCAATATTATTGATGAGATAGTGTATGAAGCTTCAAAGCTGGACCAGGAAAACAGTTGGTACCTGCCGGACTGTGGAATGTGGCAGGACTGTACAATAGTACGTAAAAAGGGAGTGGGCACTTTAAATGAAGCACTTGGATAGTGGAGGTGAATTTTAACCACGTTTAAATGTTTATTGATTGTTAAGTAAAAAGACAGTAAAAAGTATCAATTTCATTATATGTAAAGGCATCAATATAGTAGAGGCATGATATATAGTATATACATACAACAGCGCATGATAATAATAATAAATAAATTAAATAGTGTAGCATAATAGTGCCCATAACAGCATGCCCCATATCGACAAATATACCCACATGGTAAGTATGCATCCACTAGATATAAAGAAAGATTTTTTTGTGTATAATTAAAAAAAATCAATTAATGATTAAATGAATATGGTTCCGTATAAAATATAGCTGGGGCATCAAATCAAAAGCTCAACGCGTTTCGTGGGTGTGTCCCCACTCATCAGGAACTGATGCGACCAAAACGTTCCTATGGAATATAAATAAAAAGTATAATATACTAACCATATAGACAAATATATAAGTTAATTAACATTTAATGCGTGTAGATGGTTAGCCAGAACACACTCACCAATCCGGACGGCAAGTGCAGTGCACAGTGGTGGGCGTAGGGTGGGCCAGGAGCCATAATCCCTCCACAGGAACTGAGGCGGCATGAATATGAATGCGATATCGGGCAGAATATAGGAATGCAAAAGTATAGCAGAGAATCACCAAAAATTGGGATTGGGATGTGTTGCAGTTGTTGAGACCTACATATCTGGGAACAAGGTATTAAATATGTGTATAATTAATAGTAATAATATTTTACAAAAGTAATTAATGGTGACTGACCCCCATAGATTGCGAAGAGAGTGATGACATGTATCAGAATCGTGCAGGGATGTAGGTGTCTGAAAGTGAATGACATCGTGAATGATGTACAAATTAACAAGCATTAAGTGAAAGTGTGACTGAAATCATGAGTGCACAGTTGCAAGTAAGGAAAGAAACATAAGGCCAGTAAGGCTGGCTGAACAGAATTACAGGTCTTTTTTAGTGAATAAATCAATTCACATACCCTGTTTCCCCAAAAATAAGACCTAGTGTGATTGTCGGTGATGGCTGCAATATAAGCCCTACCCCTCAAATAAGCCCTACCCTGTTTCCCCCGAAAATAAGCCCTACCCTGAAAATAAGACCTACAAGGACTTTAACTAGGGCTTATTTGGGGGGTAGGGCTTATATTGCGGCCATCACCGACAATCGCGCTAGGTCTTATTTTCAGGGAAACAGGGTATATGTATTTGAACTGTGTTTGCCTCTTTTGTCTGGAATTCTACTCAAAACTCATTCTAAAATAAAAAATCTATATAAAACATTATCTTAAAGTGGAAGTTTAGTCAAAATCTAACAAAGGACCCTTTCACACAGGCACCTCCACTGATCCCCGCTGAGCAGGTGAAAGGCAGTCCCGCTCTCCTCTATGGGACATTTCCATCCGATGCCATCAGATCTGCCAGACGGATGGGGAATGGGACCACCATCTGTCTGTTTTTGGCGGACATCTGCCGCTCCAAAGAAGAAGACTGAAGGGTCTGATCAGGTCCACCGGAAAAACTGACAGGAGGACCTGATCGGAAAGCCTGTGTAAAAGGGGCATAAGGCTAAACCTACTCCCACTCCCATCCCATCTAGCCATCGAAAGAAAAGATCTCTATACTTACCTATTCTTAAGGCCACTCCAATCCAGTCACAAGATCAGGTCCCAGCGCTGGCTTCAGCATAGAAAAGGGGCAGCGACAACAGATCCCCCACAGTAAGCCTATGGGTGACATCAACACACAAGCATTTACCCTAATTGGGGATCGGTGTCTGAGGGGCACACCTCATCCCTGATCGCTACGATGTGGACCCCCAGGGCCCCTTAGCAGTGGCAAGGACCGGAGGGCGTCATGACATCCACTTGGGATGGTAGAGTGTTTCTGCCGGGATCATTTGTCTATCACCCTGTATGGAAATGGTTCAAAATGGGGTGGGAGAAGGTTTGGCCTTAGTTTTGACTGGACTTCTACTTTAAGTCTCCTTGCACACAGCATGTTTAGCCCCAATGCATGAGACTCCAGCTTTCAGCTGCGGTTGGATGGCACAAACGCACCCTGCTGCTGGCAGCCTGTCAAGCGTAATAATTGTTTAGGACAGTATGTGTCCAGGGACAAATGCCTGGAGTTCAGACTACTTGTGGTCTGGACATTTGCCCCTGGATGCATACTGCCCTAAATATACATACCTCTAGGTGCTCCACCCCGCCTTGTCTAGGCAGAGGAGCTGTGAGACTCTAAGGCTCTATTCACGCTAGTGCGATGTATGCAACTTTGGACACATAAAGTCGCATGACAAGTTGCAGCCCATTGATATCAATGGCAGCCATTCCAATCTATGAGACTTTGAACAGGTTTCTGCACTACCTTGATTCAGCTTTCTAGTGACTTGAGTGCCAGAGAGTCCAGCCAAAATATTTTTGTTATTTTGAATAGAGCTGATTTTTTTATTGTTATCTGAGGCACGACTGACATTTCCCCTCTCACCTTGTTCTGCTAAAAACATGGAATCAGACAGGAAGAATAAACACGCTTTACTTTTTACTAAAATAGGGGAAGCCTAGAACACCCTGCTAGACTTTTATTTTCGTGCAGTTCCGTTTTTTCTGTACCAATACAGTCAGTTCTGGTCAGAAACTGACTGTATGGTGTGAACTAGATCCATTGGAATACATGGAAAACACTGTGCATGCATTTTTAGTGCAGAAAAAAAAAGCACACGGAACTGCGTCTGGTGTGAACTGGCCCTTAAAGCTGAACTCCAATTAAAAAGATAAATAATCCACAATTACTGTAAAGGGGTTGTTTTATTTGCCAAAGGATTTATGTTGTTGTATATCCAGTCCTGAGATTTATACAGCTCCGCCACACAGATTGACTCTGTTTGGCCGGGCAGGAAACATGTTTTCTTTTAGTTTCAGTTGCCATATTATTTTTTTTAAAGGTTTTGGCCTTTCTCCATCCTATGACTGTACAGAGATAGGAGGTGCAGCAGGCTCATAAGCTCATCTCTCTGCTTGCTCCTAATATCAATATGTCCCTTTTTAGCACATGAGCCCTATAGTCAATGATGTGTTAATGAATGCAGAGCTGCAATAAAGTGTGTCTTTTATATCTGCTTGGAGTTCAGTTGTCATTTTCTTAGTTGTATTGTGTCTTCATTGCGTAATAAAAAACCTCAAACACAATACTATGCCTGGTCACTATGACTGATTATAAACCCAGCTTTAGGCTGGCCATACATGTTGCAAATTTCAGAAATTCCCCCATCAACAGACACAATGTTGACAGGGGAATCAGCCATTGTCTTCTTCCAGCAGGGTGCAGGAGGGGGAAGCCATCCCCAACAGGAGAAGACAGTGATAGTTGCTAGCGGCTATAGCAGCCGGTAGTGATAATCGCAAGAGAATCCAGCAGGCTGGTTGTACCCAAGTTAATCGATTGATCAACTTGGTACATTCAACCTGCCCATCAAGGGTTCGAATCTTGGCCGGTTCAAACCGTGTATGGCCTGCCTTAGTGATCTATGTTCTTCTTTTAAGCAACACTGATTACTCTATGATATGAGTACTATTGAACCTGTTTATTATTGGAACATTTTTAATAGGACATCACGTATATCAATTGCCTAATTCTATGCCTTGACTCCTCATTGCAGGTGAAAGTTACGTCTGTGCCTCAAATGAGTCTTTTCGTAAAGTAGACTACAACAGAAACATTAATCCAAACTGGTCTGTGAATGTAAGGACTGGATCCGCTCGCTCTCTGGCACAGTTAACCGCATTGAAGAATGAGATGAGGGAGACTAAGGACTTCATCAAACCCAAGCTAGTGACGGTCATCCGGAGTGGAGTAAAACCTCGCAAAGCTGTTCGCATTCTCCTGAATAAGAAGACAGCGCACTCATTTGAGCAAGTCCTAACGGACATCACAGATGCTATAAAGCTGGATTCAGGGGTTGTCAAGAGACTCTGCACACTGGATGGAAAGCAGGTAAACATTATAAATCTTTATTCAGGTGTATTGGTGAAATGCGTACATTTGGATATTGGTTCTTTTCAAGGTTTTAAGTTGTTTGCCTAAATTCTAATACCTCTCCTACAGAAGTATACATCTTTTCTCCACAAGACTCCCACCCCATAATCTTTAAGGTTTAGCATTCTTCCTCAGACATTGGGTGCAACTCTAGCCAAAGCATTCTTTTTTTTTTGTTTTGGATAGAATTGGGAAGGGTCGGAACTGTCAGGTTTCACTGCTGTCTTTAAGGGGCATTGTTAGGTCTGCAAAAGATCTGGGGCTAGAGCCCATAGTAGCGGTCACCAACCTTTTTTGCAGGCATTGGGGTTTGGTAAGCAATTCTTCATGGGCAATTTGTCGGGGCAGTGGCTGGTGTTGGTGCTTCAATCATCATGGCACCATGGTTGATATGGTGTCAGGGTGATTGAAGCACATTATTTCTATTGTTACATTGTAATATATAATGAAGTGGTTCAACAACGCAGGAGGGCTTCTATTGAGGTCCTCTCAAAACCGTGCTCACTGCGGTGCACACCCATCTCACTCTATGACACAGCTGATCACAGATTGGGGTAAAGAGCCAATCACAGCAGCTCTTTACCACGTGATGTGATCAACTGTGTCCAACACACTTGCTGGTTATCGACATTCCTTTCCTCACACTGTCACAGTGCAAGGAGAGGAGAGAGCCAGTAACCGGCTTGTGTGAAAGGGAACATCTGCACTGATCAGAGCATCAATCATCAGTGTCCTGATCAGTTCGACCCATCAGTGCACATCAGTGAAGGTGAAAAAATACCTGTTTGCAGATAAAAATGTCATATGGATACAGTGCTGCATGAGCGCGCAATTGTCATTCAAAGTGTGAGAGCGCTAAAAGCTGAGCATTGGCCTAGGCAGGAAGGGGGTGAAAGCGCCCAGTAGGCAAGCGGTTAAACCTGCAGGGGGTCCAGCTTTTTCATAAAAAAAAAAGACTTTACTAATGCTTTAGGCCTGGGTCAAATCTATGCAGGTTTGCAACCCATGTTTGCACAGGCATGCCAGACCATTTTTTTGAAGGGGCTGCTGTGTCTGTATTTTTAGGCAGAAAAACGCAGCAGCTTTTCCACTTTGCGATTTCCCTGCAGTTCAATTTTAGATGTGTGGAGGTGCCATTAAGAATGAATGGCAGCCTTGTGTATTTTTAAACAGCAGTATGTTTTGACTGCTGTTTAAAAAATGAATTCCTAATGGCACCCAATGCAGCACGTTTGTGGGTGCGGGACCTGCAGGGAAATTGCATGGTGGGGGGTCAGAGCATCAGTGGAGCTCCTGGCCCCGCCTGATCCCTGCTAGCCGGGGAATAATACAGCGCAGCGCTGCCTGTTTCCTGCCGTATACCCAGTCACTTTGCAAGACGGAAGTGTAGTGATGCAGGGCGGGCGGGCGGGGAGAGATGATGTCATCTCTGCTTAAAGTTTTCATATGTTACTAATGTTCAAAATAAGTCCATTTGGACCAGAGCTTTGCTCCGGTACGGCTTGCTCCTCTGGATGGGGATTTGCATAGTCCCTCAGTGGCTGTGGCAGATGCTTGTATTGAGCCACCTGACGCTTCGAGTGATCGTGTTTGAAAGAAGTTATTACGTGCGAATGGTCACCATTGGGATTCCATTTAAATAGTGCTGTAAAAGACAAAATCTAGAAGGGCAATTATGTCGGCATTCTAGGTTTACTCCCTTTGTATAAAGAATTGAAAACGAATAAAAAAAAGACAGTGAATGGTTTGATGATGATAAGTGCAAGACACCTCCTTGATCATTTAACAATTGGCTGAAAGTGTTTTGCATTTATTCGAGTGTGTTGGGGGGCAAAACGCCCTGATTTGTGCTGCTGTTTATTTCAACATGTTGAGATAATATTGAGAAGAGCAACAAGAGTGAGACTTTACATGAAGTGCATGAGTGCAATGAGATAAAATTTGGTGAGCAATTGGGAACATTTATTAATTGATAATTAATTAATTAATTTTTCCAATTGCTCAAAAAATTTTCTCTCATTGCACTCACGCACTTCATGTAAAGTCCCACTCTTGTTGCTCTTCTCAATACATCACTATAGGGATGGAAACATATGACTTTACCAAATCATTGTTTCATTTAAAGTCCCATGGGATGGAAATAGGTGGCCTTACCAGGCCATAATTTCATAAAAGTCCCTAAATTCTTTCCTCCAATTAAATGTTGACATAATACTTGGGGTTTATAAAAATGTCCCTGGCCTCTCTTGGTTTGCATATGACAAACCTTTTTGCCAGAAGTTGTCGGTACATAGGTCAATGAAATGGGGTGTAAAAGATGTGAGTTTGTGGCTTTATCTTTTACTGTCACAAAAACTATTTCCAAAGCCTCGGGTGTCTACTTCGCATACGTATCGGCATGGCGATATGCTTCCATTTTAATGACGGGCAATGTAAATGGCCCAACTCATATAAGTACAAACATGAGTGTAATTAATGTGCAAGTTCACACCCTGCGTCACGTTGTTTCAAAAGATCATCTACAATGTTTCAGTTTCTTCAAAAGAGCCCTTTCTCAAAAGTGGGCTCTCCAGTGAAGCTCATAAATATGTTGCCATGGCTCCAACGGTACCCAGAACATCAGAAAGCGGCAATTTTGCATGATGGTTTTTTGCATGGTTTTAATTTGCCTTCCTTTAAAACACTGGTTGTGTTTGAGAATCTTGGGTCTATATTACTACATACTGATTTAGTTTGAGCAAAGTTATTGAAGGAGATTGGAGAGGGTAGAATTACTGGCCCAATTCCGGAATCACTTTAGGAATTATACCTAAAAAAGAATCGAATGCTTATAGGTTGATACAGCTTATAGGTTATAGGTTGATACATCACCATTACGGGCTTTCATTAAATGATGAAATAGATCCGGCTTTTTGATCAGTTCATTATTCGTCTTTTGATGACCCTTTGCTCAAAATTCGAAACGTGGGTAGTTCAGCCTTGCTAGCGAAAGCTGATATTAAGTCGGCATTTCATCTACTGCCTATACACCCTTTGCTGTTTAATTCATTGGGTTTTAAATTCCGAGATTAATTTTATTTTGATTGATGTCTTCAAATGGGGTGTTCACTTTCCTGCCATTAACTTGAGTTGTTCTCTTCATTTGTTGATTGGGTGGTTTGGACTCCGTGTTGCATTATCTTGATGATTTTTTATTTATTGGTAGCTCTGATTCTAATGATTGTTTATTTCTTTTCACTTTTGTGAGTTTTGGATTGTTTGTAGAGAATTTGGTATTCCGTTAGCTGTTGAACAGTCAGTTTATCCTACTTCTTGTCTAGAATTTGTGGGTATACAAATTGATACAGTTGCCATGGAATTTAGACTACCGATTGATAAGATCTTAAAAATTCTGACATTTTATTTTTCATATGTCTAGGACTAAAGTGTGTTTAAAATTTTTACAGTCATTGCTAGGTTTACTGGCATTTGCATCCAGAGTTATGCCTATTGGTAGAGTTTTCTCTAAATGTCTTTATCATGCTATTTCGGGTTTTTCTTCTCCTTCTCATTTTGTGCATATTACTTTTGACATTATTGAAGATTTACTAGTTTGGCATAGTTTTTCACAAATATAATGGTTGTTCTCTGTGGCAATTCTCCTTTTGTTGCTGTATGGCATGATACATGATACATGGAAATCTAAAGACCAACATTATATTGTTAGAACTTTTTCCAGTATTCGTGGCGCTGGAACTTTGGGGTGCTCATTTGGTTAATAGACGGATATTACGTCATTCTAATAAAGACGTTGTATTTGCTATAAACTGTTTGTCATCAAAATCATTGCCTGTTATTTCTATTCTATGACAGATTGTATTTCGGTGCTTGATGTTTAATATTTGGTTGAAGGCTAAATACATACCTTGTGTGGAGAATCTCATTGCAGGCGCTTTGTCCCGTTCACAGATTTAGGAATTTCGTAGGTTGGTGCCAGATGCGGATCTAGTCGGATCGGATTATCTTCCACACTTATGGGAACTAGTGTGACCCCAGTCATTGCGCCACAAAAACATTCCGTAGTGCCTTCCACATGGTTGTCTTACTGTACGGCGGGGAAATTGTGGCGTTCTTTTGTGGTCTCTTCCAATCAAATTCATGCTTCATTCTCTGAGAGCTAGGTGTTGTCCTTTTTGAATTTTTTGATGGCGGCTTCATACTCTTACTCGTACATAGTCAAGACATTGGCCGAAATATACTTTTTTATGCGCCTGAATGGAGCTGCTTCTTGCACGCAATTTTTTGCAGTCAAATGTGTGTTAAAAGGATATCGTAAAAACCATATGGTTACTGATTCCAGATTGCCAATATCTGCTGATTTATTGGATAGGATTGGTAATTCTACTGGCTATGTTTGCTTCTCTCCATATGAAGCTTTGCTGTTTAAATTGGCATTTCTCCTTTGTTTTTGTTTTTGGAGCATTTCAGATTTCGGAGCTGTTGCCTATAAGAATTGGGGATGGCTCCGGGATTTTGTTCAAAGATGTTTATTTAGAGTTAGATTCTCTTTCTATCCTGTTGAGAAAGAGCAAGACTGATTCCACAGGAAGAGAACGTTACTTCACAAATATGTTAAGATGCATCTGCCTATTTCCACTTCCTTTCTAATTCATTAGAATGGGAAACCTTTGGCTGTATATCAGTTTAAAGCTGTGTTGCAGAAATGTCTGTTGCACTTGAATTTAGGTCATTTGCACATTACTTCTCACGCGTTCTGCATAGGAGCAGCCACCAAATTAGGCTATTATTAAACGTATTGGTAGATGGAAGTCTGACTGCTTTCGATCTTATATTAGACCTAATGTTTCTTTTTGATTTCAGGTAACATTGTTAATATCTGGATAATCGGCCATTCTTTTATGTTCTGGGCCAAGTATAGAGCTGATCGTAGAAACTATGGTTCCAACCTGAGTTTGGCATTTGATTCATTTAAAGTTCACTGGTTTGGAAGAAAAGGAATTCAATGGAGAATGCTGCGCGACACCTTGTCTTTCTTAGATGAGAGATGGCCAGTTCCTAATGTGCTTATTTTACATTTATCAGGAAATGACATTGGTAAATGTAATACATTGGAGTTAAATTAGATTTACAATTCCTACATGCACTTTTACCTTACCTTACCTTACAATTTGATTTTTTCTGAAGTAGTCCCTCGTTTGGCTTGGCTTGTTTCTTTGGCGTTTCATTACTTTTGAGAAAATTTGCAAGCGCGTTAATAGGGCAATTGCTAAATTTATGCCTTCCATATATGGCTTCTCTTTCAGGCATTTTATCCTGGGGGATTGTCAGGCTTCTACAAATATGATAATGTCCATTTGTCAGACATTGCGCTGGACTTTAACCTGGATATGCAGACCTGTATTGAATTGGCTGTAGTCGGAGGGTGTGCCAGGCTCCTTAAAAAAGCCTGGCATATGGGATGTTGTTTTCTTGAGTTTATGTAATATCTCAAGCTTATATATAGCTTAGCTATATTTAGAATGATATATATGTTAATATGATACAAGTAGTACTTGAGATATTTCAGTGAATTAATTATTTGATATAAAGATGTTAATAATAATTAAAAAAAAAATATTATATCTATAAGAAAGGGCCACGGCCTATTACACCACAGGGGCTGCAGTAATGTGTTTTATTAGTAACTACCTCAATACAGGGCACTTACATCCCCTTCCTGCCCAGGCCATTTTTCAACTTTCAGCACTGTCGCAATTTGAATGACAATTGCGCTGTCATGTTACACTGTAACCATGTGAAATTTTTATCATTTTCTTCACACAAATAGAGCTTTCTTTTGGTGGTATTTAACCACTCCTGGGTTTTTTATTTTTTCCTAAAAAAAAAAGACCAAACGTGAAAAAATAAATAAAAAGTTTTTCTTAGTTTCTGTCAGTACATTTTGTAAATAAGTAATTTTTCTCCTTCACTGATGGGTACTGATGAGGCAGCACAGATGGGCACTGATGAGGAGGCACGAATATGCCACACTTATGGGCACTGATAGGTGGCACTGATGAGCACTGATAGACGGCACTGATGGGCACTGGGAACATAGGCAGACTGGTGGCCACAGATGGGTGGCACTGGTGGACATGAAAAGGCGGCACGGATAGGCGGCACTGATGGGCACTAATGGGCATTGATGGGTGGCATTGTGGAGCAGCAGTGATGAGCAGTGATGGGCAGCACTGATAGCACTGATAGCCAGCACTGACTGGCATCACTAATGGCCACTGATTGCTGGCACTTGTGGGCACAGATGGACACTGATTGCTGGCAGTGGTGGGCACACAGTTCTGGCACTGGTGGCACGTAATTGTAATCAGAGCACTGATGATCAGTGCTCTGATTACATTCCTAGATGTCCTCTGTGAGGAGATGCCGCTGATCGTCTCACCTCTCCTCACACTCTGTCTGTGCGAGGTGAGTAGCACCCATTACCAGCATCTCCATGTTTACATCTGACCGGCTGTGATTGGACACAGCGAGCAGACGGTTAAAGAGCCACAGCCGTGTCTCTTTACACAGATTGGGGTTGCTCCATGTCCTAGCAACACGGAACAGCCAAGATCGCCATGCTACGCCCCCCTGGGGGCGCACAAGAGTGGTCGTTCTAGGCGGCTGTCATATGACGTCCACCCAGAACAAGAGCCTTGACAACCAGCGGATGGGAAGAGGGTAAGAATATTCTGTCTATGATCCATTGACTGGTCCTTTTGTAAGATTACCATTATGCTGCGTACACACGTTTGAACTTTCCGGCAGAAAAGGTCTGACGGAATCCATTGTCTATTATGATCATGTGTGGGTTTTATCTGACTTTTTTCTTAAAAAATTCAGACGGACCTAGAAATAGAACATGTTTTAAATCTGTCCGACGGAATCAATTTCTATCGGGAAAACTGTTAGTCTGTATGCTGGTCTGACGGACCAAATACGCCGCTAGGGCAGCTATTGGCTACTGGCTATTGAACTTCCTTTTCTAGTCCCGTTGTACGTCATCGCGTTCAAAACAAATGGACTTTGATCCGTTCGTGCGTGGGCAAGTCAGAAGTCCGTCGAATGTCCATCGGGAAGACCATCTGACCTTTTCTGCCGGAAAGTCCGGTCTTGGGTACGTGGCATAAGCCTCTGTTTTTCTGGAAGCTTGGCAGAGTAGCCTGAGCCCCAGTTCACACTGGTGCAACTTGTTCACGTGACAAGTCACACCTTATTTGTGCCTATGGAACCATTTATATCAGTGCGACTCCAATGATTTTGAACAGGTTTCTGCATTATTTTCAGTAATTTCATGTGTGACTTGCATAGACATCTGTGCATGAAGTCACACAGATGTCATCAAGCTGCACATCAAATCACACTGACCGCCAGCCTTGAAATCGCGATGAAGCAGCCCAATTTTTTAAAGCTGCATTAAGTGTGAACTGGGGCTAAATCTTACAGTTCATAGGCACCAACTCCAGTTGCACTGCACAAGCATCAGTTGGTGCCTGTGCATAGCAATATTTAGGCTACGCTGTCAGGGAGCCAGGAAAGGTGCCAGGGATCTCTGCTCTCCATGCATATCTTACTCCTTACCTGACCTCTTCTCTCTCTCTCTCCCTGCATTACTTACTTCTGACCTCTGTTCTCTCCCTGCATTACTTTTGGCTTTGCTCTCTCCCTGTATTACTTACAGTACTTCTGACATCTGCAAACTGTGTTACTTACTCCTCGGCTTTGCACTCTGTGTTTTGTTACCAAGTTATGACCCCTGAACACTGTGCATTACTTACTCTTGGCCCCCTGCATTTTGTGCATTACCTACCCCTAATACCTGCACTCTGTGCCTTCTGTACTACTGATCCCTGCACTCTTTGTATTCCTTACTCCTTGGCCTCTGCATTCTGTGCATTGTTTACTTATGACCAGCTCAATCTGTGTGTTACTTACACCTGACCCCTGCATTCTGTGCATTACTCCTAACCCATGCACTCTATACATTTCTTGTTCCTGACTTCTGTACTCTGTGGGCCACTTAAGCCTGACTCTGGAACTTTGTACATTATGCACTCATGACCCATAGCAGCATAGGCTTATGCCGCGTACACACAATCGAATTGTATGACGTACTTAGTCCGTCATACAATCCTACGGACAATCCGGCGTACTTTCTACTGAATGGACTTGACCACACATGGATACACAAACAGTCCGACGAAAGCTTGCGCGATGACGTACAGCACGTACGACGGGACTAGAAATAGGAAGTCCAAGACACAGCAAAGCACCCTTTGGGCTCCTTCTGCTGACTTTGCGTTAGTGGAAGTTTGGTTAGAGACGATTCGCGCTTTTCAGACTTCAGCTTAATTCGTCCGTTATTTTATTTTTTTATTTATTCTCGAATTGGAATATTAATCATAAGATGAGGATGAATAAAGACATTTGTGATAACTCTGTGTGAATATAAGCAGCAAAGCAACTTCACTTTTCTCGCATTATGAAGAAGAAAAGAATGTGCTATATTAAAAGATCACAAAATTAGCAGCATGACGAATATGCTAGCTTCAATACGAACACTAGTTTTACAAGACAGAGCGCTTCCGCCCTGTAAATCCTTTCTGGGCATGCGCCATTCTTAGTCCGTCGGACTAGCATACTGACGACCGTATTGTCCGCTGAAACCAAAGTACGACGGAAAGATTGTTGTGCAAACCGAAATTCTTAGTACTCTGGACTGCACGCTGAAAAAGTCCGCTGAAGCCCACACACGAGCGGATTGTCCGTTGAAATGTGTTTCAACGGACTAAGTACGTCATACAATTCGATCGTGTGTACGCGGCATTAGATTGCATTTAACCATACCCCTTTAAGCCCTTCCCAATGTTACCACAATATAGGCACATCCATCACTTTTCTGTTCCTGGTGCCCAGGGCATTTTGTATTTCTACCTTGAATGGCTTTCCTCTTGCTCCAAATGTCTGTGACTAATTGTTTCAGGGCATGTAGAAAATGTGGACCAAAGATGGAGGGATATAGTTTTGTGGGTGTTTTTTTTTTAATGGTCATGGTCAATAAGGTGTCCCCAGATTTTGCAAAATCCGATGACCGTATCCTATCTGTATATGCATACATATACTGAATACATGCATTGTGTATTGCATATCTGCCAAACTACAAAGAAGCACATGCCACAAAGCTCTATGTATGCGCCATCAGCAGGAACATCTGAAAAATCAGTTGAAATGATATATCCATGTCTGATCAAGGCTAAAGCAGTAGCACACCATTTGCCATTGTTACATACTGTAACTGTGGTAGCAACATTTATGCAGGTCTTCTGTTTGACCAGAAGGGAGCTAAGAGTACACATACTGTAAATGCTGTCAAAGGCCTGCTTGTTTACATATTGAGACTTTCATAGTGTATGTCTATGGATCTCTCACTGTATTGATATTGTTCACCTTTGCTGCATTTTCATATTTATGGCAGCTTTAACTGTATGCCATTTAACCCAATTATTTACAACAGTAGTCAAAGTAGTAAATGTGCCAGAGTCATTGAAAATGAAAAACAGGTTTTACCCTTTCTTTGATATAACAATGGCAGGCTTTCTCTGGGAATGCAGTATGATATCTTCCAAATATAATGGGATTTCTTTTTTGTTTCATTCTAGCTAACCGATGTTGCTAGGAGACCCTATTAAAAGGTCTTTCGTTTATTTCAGTCTGATGTTTTCTGCTAATTGCATAGCTAAATAACCAAAGGCCAGAACTACTGATGTTCTCATTGTATTCTATTAGCAACAAATAAAAGAAGCCTAATTAATAGTGGAGTGTGCAGCTACATATTCCCAACAATAGCAAATTCATTTGGATTGTGTGTAGTCCATGACATTGGAAAACACAGTTAAAACATAGTTTTTACATATAAGAACTGGTCTGTTAGCTCCTGGGCTTTAAGTCACTGAGTGATTTATATATTCAGTATATCTGTAGAATATATATGTGCTTTTTTTGTTCTGAATATATTGTACACCTCATTGCTTCCATAGCTATCAACTTTTAACTTTAGCGCCTATTCACATTTGCAGGTGTACATTCTGGACTGCTGTGATATGTGGCAGGGTGCATTTTACTGCATCACACAACATCTGTTTTTATGGAAACTTTATTTGAAGGGTACAAAATAACACTACACATGTCACCACACAACAAGGCTCATTGCACTTGCTTTGTGGTGACATGTTGTGCCAACTAGGGCTGAAACAACTAATCGATTATGAAATTAATAGCTTACTATTTTCATAATCAATTAATCGACCAGTAACAAAATGGGGTTAATAAAGTTAATGAGTCAATGAGATGATATTTACCAGATTGACCCTTTAATAGTATATCTCTCCTCCAATTGTATATGCAGTATATCTCCTCTAATAGTATATACGGTATACAGTGCCTTGCGAAAGTATTCGGCCCCCTTGAACTTTTCAACCTTTTGCTACATTTCAGGCTTCAAACATAAAGATATAAAATTTTAATTTTTTGTGAAGAATCACCAACAAGTGGGACACAATTGTGAAGTGGAACGAAATCTATTGGATATTTTAAACTTTTTTAGCAAATAAAAAACTGAAAAGTGGTGCGTGCAAAATTATTTGGCCCCTTTACTTTCAGTGCAGCAAACTCACTCCAGAAGTTCAGCGAGGATCTCTGAATGATCCAATGTTGCCCTAAATGACTGATGGTGATAAAAAGAATCCACCTGTGTGTAATCAAGTCTCTGTATAAATGCACCTGCTCTGTGATAGTCTCAGGGTTCTGTTGAAAGCGCAGAGAGCATCATGAAGACCAAGGAACACACCAGGCAGGTCCGTAATACTGTTGTGGAGAAGTTTAAAGCCGGATTTGGATACAAAAAGATTTCCCAAGCTTTAAACATCCCAAGGAGCACTGTGCAAGCGATCATTTTGAAATGGAAGGAGTATCAGACCACTGCAAATCTACCAAGACCTGGCCGTCCCTCTAAACTTTCAGCTCAGACAAGGAGAAGACTGGTCAGAGATGCAGCCAAGAGGCCCATGATCACTCTGGATGAACTGCACAGAACTACAGCTGAGGTGGGAGAGTCTGTCCATAGGACAACAATCAGTCGTACACTGCACAAATCTGGCCTTTATGGAAGAGTGGCAAGAAGAAAGCCATTTCTCAAAGATATCCATAAAAAGTCTCCTCTAAAGTTTGCCACAAGCCACCTGGGAGACACACCAAACATGTGGAAGAAGGTGCTCTGGTCAGATGAAACCAAAATCGAACTTTTTGCCCACAATGCAAAACGATATGTTTGGCGTAAAAGCAACACAGCTCATCACCCTCAACACACCATCCCCACTGTCAAACATGGTGGTGGCAGCATCATGGTTTGGGCCTGCTTTTCTTCAGCAGGGACAGGGAAGATGGTTAAAATTGAGGGGAAGATGGATGCAACCAAATACAGGACCATTCTGGATGAAAACCTGTTGGAGTCTGCAAAAGACCTGAAACTGCGACGGAGATTTATCTTCCAACAAGACAATGATCCCAAACATACAGCAAAATCTACAAAGGAATGGTTCACAAATAAACGTATCCAGGTGTTAGAATGGCCAAGTCAAAGTCCAGACCTGAATCCAATCAAGAATCTGTGGAAAGAGCTGAAAGCTGCTGTTCACAAACGCTCTCCATCCAACCTCACTGAGCTCGAGCTGTTTTGCAAGGAAGAATGGGCAAGAATTTCAGTCTCTCGATGTGCAAAACTGATAGAGACCTACCCCAAGCGACTTGCAGCTGTAATCGCAGAAAAAGGTGGCTCTACAAAGTATTAACGCAAGGGGACCGAATAATTTTGCACGCCCCACTTTTCATTTTTTTATTAGTTAAAAAAGTTTCAAAAATCCAATAGATTTCGTTCCACTTCATAATTGTGTCCCACTTGTTGGTGATTCTTCACAAAAAATTTAAATTTTATATCTTTATGTTTGAAGCCTGAAATGTGGCAAAAGGTTGAAAAGTTCAAGGGGGCCGAATACTTTTGCAAGGCACTGTATATCCTCTAATAGTATATACAGTATATCTCACCTCTAATAGTAATACAGTACATCTCTCCTCTAATGGTATATACAGTATATCTCCTCTAACAGTATGCACAGTATATCTCCTATAATAGTATATACTGTATATCCATCTAATAGTATATGCAGTATCTCTCTCCTCTAATAGTATATAGAGAATATTGCCTATAATAGTATATACAGTATATCTCTTCTAATAGTATATACAGTATATCTCACCTCTAATGGTATATACAGTATATATCTCCTCTAATGGTATATACAGTATATCTCCTATAATAGTATGTACAGTATATCTCCTATAATAGTATATGCAGTATATCTCTCCTCTAATAGTATATTTCCTATAATAGTATATACAGTACATCTCTTCTAATAGTATATACAGTATAGCTCTCCTCTAATAGTATATGCAGTATATCTTCAATAGTATATACAGTATATATCCCCTCTAATACTTACAATATATCTCTTCTATCTGTTATTCTCAGAGTGGATTAGATATTTTGCTCCAAAACCATATAGTTGGTTATATTTATTTACGACTGCATACAGAGATATTTAAGAATAAATTGCCTTTTTTTTAAACTTTACATATTAACTAAATTATACAACACACTTTTTTTAAGGTTATTAATCGATTAATCGAAACAATCATCGGTCAACTAATCGATTATGAAAATAATCGTTATTTGCCGCCCTAGTGCCAACCAGTGAGGTGCAATTTATGCAGCATCTCTGTATATTATTGAGCCTAACTGCACCACACCTCCAGGTTGTGTTGTAGTGAGAAGGGGGTACAAATGTTTTTTGTAGGCCCTAGCGGAGACTGATGTTCTTCCATTGCAGAATAACGCCAGCCACTGCTCTAGTGTAAATGGGCCCTAAAGCTAAACTTGAAAAATTAACATTTGCTATGTTATAGCGAATATTCGGAAATGTTACATGTGCCTTGGGCCACATACACATTGGAAGTAAATTGCACCCGCCCAGATGCATTTAAAGCTCATTTATAAACAGGCATGGAAGCACGTAAATGCTTTGCTATTGCTGAATGCACAACTAGACGTTCATCAGCATCTAGCAGCATTCAGTCTAGCTGTGGTTACATAAAATAGAAATGCTCCCAAGACTGTTTAGCTTAAATTGACAAGACTTGTGTAAACTCAGCTAAGCCAAGGAATATCGTATACCGTGGACACACGGCCGGATTTTTCATCTTACTGAACTCCGAAGGACCTTGACAGAGTTCCACTGAAACTGACTTGTCTACACACAATCACACCAAATTCTGACGAATTTGACCGTGATGCTGTACGACCGGACTGGAATAAGGAAGTTCATAGCCAGTAGCCAATAGCTGCCCTAGTGTTGGTTTTCATCTGTCGGACTAGCATACAGACGAACAGATTTTTCGACCGGACTTGAGTCCGTCAGAAAGATTTGAAACATGTTCTAAATATAAAGTCCATCTGATTGTTCGACAGCAGAGGTCAGATGAAGCCCACACAGATGAATTGTCCGACGGATTTGTTCCATCTGACTTTTGCTGTCGAAAAGTCCGGCCATGTGTACACAGCATTAGCGTAAGAAGAAGTGATATGGGAACCATAAAGCTTGTCATGAGGGAACAAAGTCCTGTCTACCAAGATGGTTGCCTCCACACAGGAACAAAGTGCAGAACACTTTGGGGTAAGTCAGTAATGAGGAAAAATCTGCTGCAGGTAACCTACTGTCAATACTGGTGATTAGTCCATTGCCATCTACCTGCCTTTTTTGGGCACAGCTTCCAAAGTTCAGTTAATCTTTCATTTCAAAACCTATTTTAATCCATTGCCCTGTTTGATCCATTGCCCTGTAATCTGAAAGACTATGCCACAAATGAAATAGAGCTGGAGGGCATCAAAGGCACATAAGATGTGTTTTGGGTGCCTCATGCATAGCAATAACACTGAGAGTTGGTCTAAAACCTTCATCCTGGCTGATACCACAATAGACTTTTCCAAGAACATCACAGACTCCCAATTGATATTACTTGGGGGAGATTTTTAGTGCTTCTGGTTCAACAAGAACTGGCCGAGATTCAAACCAATAATGGGTAGGCTGAATGTCCCAAGTTGATCTATCAATCAACTTGGTTACAAGTAGCTTACAAGATTTGCTTCCGATTATTGCAAGCATCTGCTGTAGCCGATAGCGATAATCACTGTCTTTTCCCCGGAGGGAACAGCTGATAACAGCATTGACTCTTCTGGGAAGGCTGTCCACAATGTTTAGGAGTGTGTACCTATGGGAATGTTTGACCATTCTTCCAGAATCACATTTATGAGGTCAGGTACTGATGTGGATGAGAAGGCCTGGCTCGCAGTCGCAGTTGAGGTCAGCATTCTGTGCATGCCAGTCAAGTTCCTCCACCCCAAACTTGCTCCTCCATGTGTTTATGAACCTTTCTTTGTTTACTGGTCCAAACCATTTGGAGGAGGGGGGTTATAGTGTGTGGTTGTTTTTTTAAGTGGTTGGGCTTGGCCCCTTAGTTCCAGTGAAGGGAACTCTTAAGGCTTCAGCATACCAAGACATTTTGGACAATTTCATGTTGCCAACATTGTGGGAACAGTTTGGGGATGGCCCCTTCCTGTTCCAACATGACTGCGCACCAGTGCACAAACAAGGTCCATAAAGACAAGGATGGGCAAGTTTGGGGTGAAGGAACTTGACTGGCCTGCACAGAGTCCTGAAATCAACATCTTTGGAATGAATTAGAGCGGAGACTATGAGCCAGACCTTCTCGTCCACATAAGTACCTGACCGCATAAATGCTTTTCTGGAAGAGTGGTCAAATATTCCCATAGACACACTGTTAAACCTTGTGGACAGCCTTCCCCGAAGAGTTGAAGCTGTTCTGGCTGCAAAGGATGGGGCAACTCAGTATTGAACCCTACAGACTAAGACGCCATCAAAGTTCATGTGTGTGTAAAGGCAGGTGTCCCAATACTTTTGGTCATTTAGTGTGTGTATGTGTGCTTTAGATTGTAAGCTCCTTGAAGACAAGCAAAAAATAGATAAGATTGCGCTATGGACAAATTCCACCCGTTCGCCACACAGGCAAGGGAAAAAAAGAAGAATATATATATAATGTAATATGGTGAAATCTAAATAAATTGAAAGTAAATAAAAATAAATTATAGATTAAACTAAAGGGGTTAAAGCTGCCTGTGCTTGAGACCTGTCCCTAAGGATAGGAATAGGTTAGAAATCTAAAATATAAATTAAGCTTTGGCGCTAAAACCTTTTTGTGCACTGTGAATACTAAAATCATATATGAGTGTGAGATGATTTATTATCTCTGCTGGTACTCTGAAGAATATTAAAACAAATTTCAGTGAAAACCTCTTAAAACCACTGTATACGTGTAAAAGAATGCGTGAAAAAAGAAAAGGGGATGTGTGTCTGTTAATTTACACCTCAGAAAATGCACATATGTATTGGAAAAAGTGGTGAATCGATCATATAAAAAACAATTCTACTGTGCTCGATAAACATACATAAACCAATATCTGAAAAAACATATGCAAATATGTTCAAAGTGATAACGTTTTGTGAAAGTACCCAAAAGAATAATAATAATAGTAACAAAAAATCTTATAATGTCCAACGGAAATTTTCAAAGTCGCATCAACCAGTTGCTGTAAAAACGCATGGAACTTTCATCAAATGAGGAAGGTAGAGTAAAGTGACTAGTGCAGAAGGGTTAAATACATTCCTCTCCGGTGCGCCACTCTGTGTTAGGCAAAAAGTATGTATATGTGCTCACCAGACAAAAAACCCTCAATGGGTTAATCAGGCAGCCACAGTATGAGCCACTGTGCAGCTTTCTTTGGGCTCTGCTTCTGCTATGCTGGGGAGATGCTTTATACTTTTCCTTCCACAAGTGGTCCGTTTAGCAATTATACATGAAGGGAAACAGAAGTACAAACATAGTGCAATACTGTTGTTTGAACGTTTTTTATGTTTATTAAGAAGTCAGGTTACTCACAATATCCAAAGAGACAAAATCGCTTTCAAATTAGCCGCGCCGGCGTTACTGCTTGTATGCCAGTGTAAGGTGCACGTTCTAGGCCACGCCCTACGCGTTTCGTCAGAGCGACGTCATCTGGAGGCTCCAGATGACGTCGCTCTGACGAAACGCGTAGGGCGTGGCCTAGAACGTGCACCTTACACTGGCATACAAGCAGTAACGCCGGCGCGGCTAATTTGAAAGCGATTTTGTCTCTTTGGATATTGTGAGTAACCTGACTTCTTAATAAACATAAAAAACGTTCAAACAACAGTATTGCACTATGTTTGTACTTCTGTTTCCCTTCATGTATAATTGCTAAACGGACCACTTGTGGAAGGAAAAGTATAAAGCATCTCCCCAGCATAGCAGAAGCAGAGCCCAAAGAAAGCTGCACAGTGGCTCATACTGTGGCTGCCTGATTAACCCATTGAGGGTTTTTTGTCTGGTGAGCACATATACATACTTTTTGCCTAACACAGAGTGGCGCACCGGAGAGGAATGTATTTAACCCTTCTGCACTAGTCACTTTACTCTACCTTCCTCATTTGATGAAAGTTCCATGCGTTTTTACAGCAACTGGTTGATGCGACTTTGAAAATTTCCGTTGGACATTATAAGATTTTTTGTTACTATTATTATTATTCTTTTGGGTACTTTCACAAAACGTTATCACTTTGAACATATTTGCATATGTTTTTTCAGATATTGGTTTATGTATGTTTATCGAGCACAGTAGAATTGTTTTTTATATGATCGATTCACCACTTTTTCCAATACATATGTGCATTTTCTGAGGTGTAAATTAACAGACACACATCCCCTTTTCTTTTTTCACGCATTCTTTTACACGTATACAGTGGTTTTAAGAGGTTTTCACTGAAATTTGTTTTAATATTCTTCAGAGTACCAGCAGAGATAATAAATCATCTCACACTCATATATGATTTTAGTATTCACAGTCCTTGAAGACAAGGACTGAAGTGAATGTGCATACATTGTGCGCCTATAAAATTACCTGTAAAATGAATAGGTCTTATATAAGCATGAACAGAAAATATTCAGAATATAAAATATTAAAAATAAAACAAATGTATTGAAGTATTTCATGTAGAAAGGGGTTGTTATTATTTGAGACCTTGTAATATACAAACCGAAGACCCCTCCAAGCTGTTCTGAAGCATGCCCCAGTATTGAGCAGATTGTGTCAAAATGTAATCCGTGAAACAAGGTTAGCTGTGGGAGATCAGGAACAAGTATGTTGAAAATGTAACGAGTTTAAGTCCTAACTAGTGATGGCCGAACGGTTCGCCCGGCGGTCGTTTCGCGGCGAATTTCCGACTTTCGCCGTCCGCGGGTTCGAACGCCTTTTTCCGTCGTTCGCCCCGGCGGACTTACGTGTTTAATGTATACAAGAACTTTAACCTTTCGTGACACGTTTATCATGTGTTACAGGACAACCAATTGAGACATGACAGCTCATGGACACTTGGACATTCCCCCTAACCTATAAATACACCCGATCCGGTGGCCATTTTACATTCTTTCTTCTGTCACTGTAGGGAAAGGATCCTGTGTGGAGTAGGGACAGAGAAAACGCTAGCTATTTGGTACACAAAAGTTCTTTTCAGGACTGGTATAGGTGTTAGGTCAGCAGCCTGAGTTTCTTTTGTCAGTTTAGATAAAGGGACAGAGCGCTGTATGCTGCTATTTTAGGGACAGCTCAGCCAGATTAGTCTTTCTTCATCATCATCATCATCATCATCATTAGCTGTTACTATCAGGTCCACAAAAGAGCTGTTCCAGCTAATCGTTCCAGCCTACTCTTTTTTGCCAATTTGTATAGGGACAGGCAGGAAGCAGTGTGTCAGGCAGTGAGGATAATTTTAAAGACTTGCTGTTACTATTAGTTCCACAAAGGTTCTTTTCAGGACTGGTATCAGTGGTACGGTAATAGGCTTGTACACGTATAATATTCTTTCTTCCAAATATAGAAAGAATATTATACTTGACTGCTGCCCTTCTGCTGCAGTCTGCTAATCATTCACAACTCACTTGTTCCACAAAGCTCTTTATCAGGACTGGTAACTTGGTCTGTCTAGGGTGCTACGGTACATAGGCTTGGGTGCGGTACAGTCTGCTGTTCTGTAAGGACCGCTATCGGTCCACAATACATAGGGTTGCCGTGCACTACTGCTGACCGCTGCCCTATACTGCAGCAGTCCTTCATTGGTATAGGGACTGACGTACAGTCTGCTAATCACTAACACACAACCTGCTTGGTCCACAAAAGTTCTTATAAGGACTGGTAACTTGGTATAGGGTGCTACGGTACATAGGCCTGAGTGCGTTACAGTCTGCTGTTCTGTAAGGACCGCTATCGGTCCACAATACATAGGGTTGCCGTGCACTACTGCTGACCGCTGCCCTATACTGCAGCAGTCCTTCAGCGGTATAGGGACTGACGCACAGTCTGCTAAACACTAACACACAACCTGCTTGGTCCACAAAAGTTTTTATAAGGACTGGTAACTTGGTATAGGGTGCTACGGTACATAGGCCTGAGTGCAGTACAGTCTGCTGTTCTGTAAGGACCGCTATCGGTCCACAATACATAGGGTTGCCGTGCACTACTGCTGACCGCTGCCCTATACTGCAGCAGTCCTTCATTGGTATAGGGACTGACGTACAGTCTGCTAATCACTAACACACAACCTGCTTGGTCCACAAAAGTTCTTATAAGGACTGGTAACTTGGTATAGGGTGCTACGGTACATAGGCCTGAGTGCGTTACAGTCTGCTGTTCTGTAAGGACCGCTATCGGTCCACAATACATAGGGTTGACGTGCACCACTGCTGACCGCTGCCCTATACTGCAGCAGTCCTTCAGCGGTATAGGGACTGACGTACAGTCTGCTAAACACTAATACACAACCTGCTTGGTCCACAAAAGTTCTTATAAGGACTGGTAACTTGGTATAGGGTGCTACGGTACATAGGCTTGAGTGCGGTACAGTCTGCTGTTCTGTAAGGACCGCTATCGGTCCACAATAGATAGGGTTGACGTGCACCACTGCTGACCGCTGCCCTATACTGCAGCAGTCCTTCAGCGGTATAGGGACTGACGCACAGTCTGCTAAACACTAACACACAACCTGCTTGGTCCACAAAAGTTTTTATAAGGACTGGTAACTTGGTATAGGGTGCTACGGTACATAGGCCTGAGTGCGTTACAGTCTGCTGTTCTGTAAGGACCGCTATCGGTCCACAATACATAGGGTTGCCGTGCACTACTGCTGACCGCTGCCCTATACTGCAGCAGTCCTTCATTGGTATAGGGACTGACGTACAGTCTGCTAATCACTAACACACAACCTGCTTGGTCCACAAAAGTTCTTATAAGGACTGGTAACTTGGTATAGGGTGCTACGGTACATAGGCCTGAGTGCGTTACAGTCTGCTGTTCTGTAAGGACCGCTATCGGTCCACAATACATAGGGTTGCCGTGCACTACTGCTGACCGCTGCCCTATACTGCAGCAGTCCTTCAGCGGTATAGGGACTGACGCACAGTCTGCTAAACACTAACACACAACCTGCTTGGTCCACAAAAGTTCTTATAAGGACTGGTAACTTGGTATAGGGTGCTACGGTACATAGGCCTGAGTGCAGTACAGTCTGCTGTTCTGTAAGGACCGCTATCGGTCCACAATACATAGGGTTGCCGTGCACTACTGCTGACCGCTGCCCTATACTGCAGCAGTCCTTCATTGGTATAGGGACTGACGTACAGTCTGCTAATCACTAACACACAACCTGCTTGTTCCACAAAAGTTCTTATAAGGACTGGTAACTTGGTATAGGGTGCTACGGTACATAGGCTTGAGTGCGGTACAGTCTGCTGTTCTGTAAGGACCGCTATCGGTCCACAATAGATAGGGTTGACGTGCACCACTGCTGACCGCTGCCCTATACTGCAGCAGTCCTTCAGCGGTATAGGGACTGACGTACAGTCTGCTAAACACTAATACACAACCTGCTTGGTCCACAAAAGTTCTTATAAGGACTGGTAACTTGGTATAGGGTGCTACGGTACATAGGCTTGAGTGCGGTACAGTCTGCTGTTCTGTAAGGACCGCTATCGGTCCACAATAGATAGGGTTGACGTGCACCACTGCTGACCGCTGCCCTATACTGCAGCAGTCCTTCAGCGGTATAGGGACTGACGTACAGTCTGCTAAACACTAATACACAACCTGCTTGGTCCACAAAAGTTCTTATAAGGACTGGTAACTTGGTATAGGGTGCTACGGTACATAGGCTTGAGTGCGGTACAGTCTGCTGTTCTGTAAGGACCGCTATAGGTCCACAATAGATAGGGTTGACGTGCACCACTGCTGACCGCTCACCTATACTGCAGCAGTCCTTCAGCGGTATAGGGACTAAGAGTTTTGTCACAGGGTCATTTAAAAAATGACATGCAGAGGAAGAGGCAGGCCCTTCCGCAGGGGTGGTAGGGGTAGGGCAGGAGCAACAGGCTTGAGCCAAAGTGGGAAGTTGCAGAAGGTGCGTTCAATTACTTTAAAGGATGCACCAGACTTGGTTGAGTGGCTCGCTCAGCCTTACTCTTCTGCACCCTCCTCATCCTCTCGATCTGCACCCTCTTCTTCACTCTCTGCTATGTGCACCCCCAAAGACACTACCACCAACAACACGACCACCACCACCACCACCACATACCTTCCGCTTGAGTCACTGGAATTATTTTCCGATCCATATCAAGAGGACATTTCTGATGCGCAGCCACTCTTGGTATTGGATCAGGAAGAGGAGGTAGCAACAAGCGCTACTCAGCAGTCTGACGCCAGTACCCAGATCAGCCCAAGGAGGAGGTTGGTCCCCGGTGTTGCTGCCTACTCTACTTATAGCGGTGGGGAAGGTGACGTTGATGATGACGTGTCTAGTGATGTCACGTGGGTGCCCACAAGAGAGGAAGAGGAGGGGAGTTCAGAGGGAGATATGGACCAGCAGATAGGGAGGAGAAGCAGCAATGACTTACATTGCACAGCAGGGACAAAGCAGACTGCAAATGTATCAGGAGCGAGTCATCGACCATGTACGGTCACATCTGGCGCTCCCAGGACACCGGCACATGGCTCCGCAGTGTGGGCTTTTTTTAACGTGTCCGCTGCTGACAATAGCGTTGCCATCTGCAATCTTTGCAGTCAACGCGTTAGTCGCGGTAAGCCCAATACTCACCTAGGGACGACCGCCTTAAGAAGGCACATGAGCAGCCATCACCGAGCCCAGTGGGAGCAACGGAACACACAAAGCCACACTGCAGGCTCTCACCGTCCAGCCTCGTCTTCTACTTCTCCTTCTCCTCTCTCCTCACAATTGTCCTCCACTCCACCTTCCATCACGCCAAGCTCACATTTTTCTGCAAAAAGGCAGGCTTCCGTGGGCCTAATGTTTGAGCGTAAAAAAATGATGACGCCGGATAACCCTCTTGCCCAACGGTTGGCGGCTGGCTTGTCAGAACTCATAGCCCGCCAACTACTGCCATATAAACTGGTGGACTCGGAGGCCTTTCGCAAATTTGTGGCCATTGGAACACCACAATGGAAGGTCCCAGGAAGGAAGTATTTCTCAGAGAAGGGCATCCCAGAGCTATATGGCCATGTTCAGCGGCAAGTGAATGTATCTCTGGCACACAGTGTCGGTGCCAAGATACATCTGACCACAGACACGTGGTCTAGCAAACACGGGCAGGGAAGGTATATCAGTTTTACTGCCCACTGGGTGAACCTTCTGACGGCCGTCAAGCATGTAACCCGTGGCACCCGTGTAGATTTGGTTTTACCGCCACGGATTGCATGCAGGCCTGACTCTTCTTCTCCTCCTCCTACTCCATCCTCCTCCCTCTCCTCCTCAGCTGCCTCCTCCTTTTCCGCTGCTAGCGTCTCTTCCACTGCACCGCCCAAGCTCCCCAGAACCTATTCCACATGCCAGGTGAGACGTTGCCATGCCGTGCTGCGTCTGTTGTGCCTGGAAGCAAAGAGCCACACTGGCCCGGCACTCCTTTCAGCTTTGCGTTCACAGGCAGATGAGTGGCTAACACCGCTCAATTTGACAGTTGGTAAAGTGGTGTGTGACAACGGTGCCAATCTGCTTAGCGCATTGAAACAGGGCAAAATCACGCACGTGCCGTGCATGGCACACGTCTTAAACTTGGTCGTGCAGCGATTCCTTGTCAAATACCCTGGGGTCCAGGACATCTTGCGGCAGGCAAGGAAAATCTCGGCCCATTTCAGAAGATCTTACACGGCCATGGCTCGCCTTGCTGACATTCAGCGGCGACACCATCTGCCGGTCAGACGTCTTATTTGCGATTGCCCGACGCGATGGAACTCAACCTTCTATATGCTTGATAGGCTGCTCCAGCAGAAACGTGCAGTTAACGTCTACCTGTATGAACTCTGCGAAAGAAACGGTTCTGGGGAGCTGGGTTTTTTTTCACCGCGCCAGTGGCTGCTCATGCGCGACACATGCAGACTTCTGCGGCCATTTGAGGAGATCACCAAACTGGTCAGTCGCAGCCATGGCGCCATCAGTGACATGGTACCTTATGCCTTCTTTCTGGAGCGTGCATTGCGTCGTGTCATTGATCAGGCTGTGGAGGAGCAGGAGCGGGAAGATGAGGAAGTCGCAATGCTGGATGAATTCCCAGGGGGGGCTACTCTATCTGAGACAAGTCAACAACAGGAGTCTGATGAGGAGTCAGAGGAGGATGGTGCCGGGGCGGATGAGCAGGAGCAAGAAGAGCATGCTTTAAACCTTTCTGGGATCCCTGTTGTGCGAGGATGGGGAGAGGAGAATGAAGAGGACGACATTATCCTGGATGATGAGCAGGAGCCAGGCCACCACACCGCTTCCACTTTAGTGCAAATGGGGGCCTTCATGCTCCAGTGTTTTAATAGGGACCCCCGTATAAAAAGCATGAGGGTCAAGGACCAGTACTGGGTGGCAACGTACTTAGACCCCCGGTACAAACACAAAATGGCGGAAATGTTACCGCCGTCGCAGAGGGCTGTCAGAATGCAGCACTTCCAGGCCTTGCTTCGAGAAATGCTGCATTCTGCTTTTGCGTGCGCTGGCAGAGGAGCAATTCCCACTCCCAGAGAAGGATTTGCGGGTACCAATCCAACAGCGCCTGCAAGAAGAGGCCGGTTTGAAGATGTGTTGGTGACTTCGGATATGAGGTCATTCTTTCAGCCGACCCATCGACAGGTGTCATCCGGATCCAGCATCAGGGAACGCCTAGACCGTCAGGTGTCCGACTACATTGGGTTAACGGCCGATGTGGACGCTCTGAGGAGTGATGAACCCCTAGACTACTGGGTGGGCAGGCTTGACCTCTGGCCAGAGCTTGCCCAATTTGCAATCGAACTGTTGGCTTGCCCCTCATCCAGTGTCCTGTCCGAAAGGACGTTCAGCGCAGCAGGGGGGATTGTGACCGATAAGCGTACTCGCCTAGCTCACCACAGTGTTAACTACCTCACATTTCTAAAAATGAATGAGGCATGGATCTCGGAGGAATTCAACACATGTGATCAGTAGACCATGTATATGTCTATAAACAATTTTTGGAATCAAGCACACAGACCTTCTTAATTCATTTGGCTCACTTCCCTGACCCAAAAAAGCACACCGTACTATATGCCCCTACCCTCCTCTTTGAAGAGGTTGAGCGGTGTCATATTTCTACTGGGGCTGCTTATTATGAGGGGTTCCCACCATCCCTGTGCTGTGCTGACTTCCTCCTGGGTGTTCTTATTATGAGGGGCTCCCACCATCCCTGTGCTGTGCTGACTTCCTCCTGGGGGTTCTTATTATGAGGGGATCACACCATCCCTGTGCTGTGCTGACTTCCTCCTGGGGCTGCTTACGGTGCTGCTGTCAGCGCTGTATGTCACGGAGCTGCTGTCAGCGCTGTATGTCACGGAGCTGCTGTCAGCGCTGTATGTCACGGAGCTGCTGTCAGCGCTGTATGTCACGGAGCTGCTGTCAGCGCTGTATGTCACGGAGCTGCTGTCAGCGCTGTATGTCACGGAGCTGCTGTCAGCGCTGTATGTCACGGAGCTGCTGTCAGCGCTGTATGTCACGGAGCTGCTGTCAGCGCTGTATGTCACGGAGCTGCTGTCAGCGCTGTATGTCACGGTGCTGCTGTCAGCGCTGTATGTCACGGAGCTGCTGTCAGCGCTGTATGTCACGGAGCTGCTGTCAGTGCTGTATGTCACGGAGCTGCTGTCAGCGCTGTATGTCACGGAGCTGCTGTCAGCGCTGTATGTCACGGAGCTGCTGTCAGCGCTGTATGTCACGGTGCTGCTGTCAGCGCTGTATGTCACGGAGCTGCTGTCAGCGCTGTATGTCACGGAGCTGCTGTCAGCGCTGTATGTCACGGAGCTGCTGTCAGCGCTGTATGTCACGGAGCTGCTGTCAGCGCTGTATGTCACGGAGCTGCTGTCAGCGCTGTATGTCACGGAGCTGCTGTCAGCGCTGTATGTCACGGAGCTGCTGTCAGCGCTGTATGTCACGGAGCTGCTGTCAGCGCTGTATGTCACGGAGCTGCTGTCAGCGCTGTATGTCACGGAGCTGCTGTCAGCGCTGTATGTCACGGAGCTGCTGTCAGCGCTGTATGTCACGGAGCTGCTGTCAGCGCTGTATGTCACGGTGCTGCTGTCAGCGCTGTATGTCACGGAGCTGCTGTCAGCGCTGTATGTCACGGAGCTGCTGTCAGTGCTGTATGTCACGGAGCTGCTGTCAGCGCTGTATGTCACGGAGCTGCTGTCAGCGCTGTATGTCACGGAGCTGCTGTCAGCGCTGTATGTCACGGTGCTGCTGTCAGCGCTGTATGTCACGGAGCTGCTGTCAGCGCTGTATGTCACGGAGCTGCTGTCAGCGCTGTATGTCACGGAGCTGCTGTCAGCGCTGTATGTCACGGAGCTGCTGTCAGCGCTGTATGTCACGGAGCTGCTGTCAGCGCTGTATGTCACGGTGCTGATGTCAGTGCTCTGTATTACGGTGCTGCTGTCAGTGCTCTGTATCTCCTGCACCCTCTTGTTTGCCTACCCTGGTCCCTGACCTTCCCTCTCCTCCATTGCCTTCATTAGCTCCATAGTCCTGAATTGTCAGAACAATTTCCCAAATAAAAAAAAAATGCTTGTAGTTATCGATCCCAAATTCACCTCATACATGTATTATGCTATTGTCCAGGTGGTGGGACTACGTGCTACCCCCTAATAATTACCCCGTGGCCGCAAATTCGACCTAAAGGTTTGCGAAATTCGCCTCCCATTGAAGTCAATGGAGCCCGCGGCGAACGGTCGTTTTCGCGAACGTTTGTGTCCGTTCGCGTTTCGCGTTCGCGAAACGTCCCGTCGGAAGTTCGTCCATCACTAGTCCTAACAGATGGAAACACCGCAGTAACATCTTTTATGGAAATTGGCCAAGTATTCTAAAGCAAAGATATGTTGGTAAAGCTAATAAAATAAACAATCTTATAAAATTTTAACTGTCTTTTAGTTTAAATTATGAGCTTTGATTTAGTTGTATATAATATCATCACAGTATATGTAGGGTTGCTATTTCAGCTTTTTAATTTTGTTTATTTTTATTTTTTTTTAATCTTTCTATCTCATCTGTTGCCAATAACACTATTAACTATATCATACATACATCAAAGGCAAAATTCATGGTGATTATTTATCACTTATTTTTGTGATAATTTATTTCAACCTGTGAATTAAAGGTAAATCTTTGATTCTATCATCTGAATGTTTAAGAAATTTAAATTTGGTTCTGCATATCTGTGCTGAGTAGTGATGGACGAACTTCCGACGGGACGTTTCGCGAAAGCGAAATGCGAACGGACCCAAACGTTCGCGAAACCGAACGTTCGCCGCGGGCCCCATTGACTTCAATGGGAGGCGAACTTTGCAAACCTTCATGTCGAATTTGCGGCCACGTGGTAATTATTAGGGGGTAAAACGTAGTCCCACCATCTGGACAATGACATAATACATGTATGAGGTGAATTTGGGATCGATAACTACAAGCATTTTTATTTTATTTGGGAAATTGTTCTAACAATTCAGGACTATGGAGCTAATGAAGGCAATGGAGGAGAGGGAAGGTCAGGGACCAGGGTAGGCAAAGAAGAGGGTGCAGGAGATGATCACCAGCAGCGTGACATACCGGAATGACACATGCACCGTGATAGAGGCATCTGACAGCAGCACCGTAATACAGAGCACTGACAGCAGCACCGTGACATACAGCGCTGACAGCAGCACCGTGACATACAGCGCTGACAGCAGCACCGTGACATACAGCGCTGACAGCAGCACCGTGACATACAGCGCTGACAGCAGCACCGTGACATACAGCGCTGACAGCAGCACCGTGACATACAGCGCTGACAGCAGCACCGTGACATACAGCGCTGACAGCAGCACCGTGACATACAGCGCTGACAGCAGCACCGTGACATACAGCACTGACAGCAGCACCGTAAGCAGCCCCAGGAGGAAGTCAGCACAGCACAGGGATGGTGTGATCCCCTCATAATAAGAACCCCCAGGAGGAAGTCAGCACAGCACAGGGATAGTGTGATCCCTTCATAATAAGAACCCCCAGGAGGAAGTCAGCACAGCACAGGGATATCATAAGCAGCCCCAGTAGAAATATGACACCGCTCAACCTCTTCAAAGAGGAGGGTAGGGGCATATAGTACGGTGTGCTTTTTTGGGTCAAGGAAGTGAGCCAAATGAATTAAGAAGGTCTGTGTGCTTGATTAAAAAAATAGTTTATAGACATATACATGGTCTACTGGTCACATGTGTTGAATTCCTCCGAGATCCATGCCTCATTCATTTTTAGAAATGTGAGGTAGTTAACACTGTCGTGAGCTAGGCGAGTACGCTTATCGGTCACAATCCCCCCTGCTGCGCTGAACGTCCTTTCGGACAGGACACTGGATGAGGGGCAAGCCAACAGTTCGATTGCAAATTGGGCAAGCTCTGGCCAGAGGTCAAGCCTGCCCACCCAGTAGTCTAGGGGTTCATCACTCCTCAGAGCGTCCACATCGGCCGTTAACCCAATGTAGTCGGACACCTGACGGTCTAGGCGTTCCCTGATGCTGGATCCGGATGACACCTGTCGATGGGTCGGCTGAAAGAATGACCTCATATCCGAAGTCACCAACACATCTTCAAACCGGCCTCTTCTTGCAGGCGCTGTTGGATTGGTACCCGCAAATCCTTCTCTGGGAGTGGGAATTGCTCCTCTGCCAGCGCACGCAAAAGCAGAATGCAGCATTTCTCGAAGCAAGGCCTGGAAGTGCTGCATTCTGACAGCCCTCTGCGACGGCGGTAACATTTCCGCCATTTTGTGTTTGTACCGGGGGTCTAAGTACGTTGCCACCCAGTACTGGTCCTTGACCCTCATGCTTTTTATACGGGGGTCCCTATTAAAACACTGGAGCATGAAGGCCCCCATTTGCACTAAAGTGGAAGCGGTGTGGTGGCCTGGCTCCTGCTCATCATCCAGGATAATGTCGTCCTCTTCATTCTCCTCTCCCCATCCTCGCACAACAGGGATCCCAGAAAGGTTTAAAGCATGCTCTTCTTGCTCCTGCTCATCCGCCCCGGCACCATCCTCCTCTGACTCCTCATCAGACTCCTGTTGTTGACTTGTCTCAGATAGAGTAGCCCCCCCTGGGAATTCATCCAGCATTGCGACTTCCTCATCTTCCCGCTCCTGCTCCTCCACAGCCTGATCAATGACACGACGCAATGCACGCTCCAGAAAGAAGGCATAAGGTACCATGTCACTGATGGCGCCATGGCTGCGACTGACCAGTTTGGTGATCTCCTCAAATGGCCGCAGAAGTCTGCATGTGTCGCGCATGAGCAGCCACTGGCGCGGTGAAAAAAAACCCAGCTCCCCAGAACCGTTTCTTTCGCAGAGATCATACAGGTAGACGTTAACTGCACGTTTCTGCTGGAGCAGCCTATCAAGCATATAGAAGGTTGAGTTCCATCGCGTCGGGCAATCGCAAATAAGACGTCTGACCGGCAGATGGTGTCGCCGCTGAATGTCAGCAAGGCGAGCCATGGCCGTGTAAGATCTTCTGAAATGGGCCGAGATTTTCCTTGCCTGCCGCAAGATGTCCTGGACCCCAGGGTATTTGACAAGGAATCGCTGCACGACCAAGTTTAAGACGTGTGCCATGCACGGCACGTGCGTGATTTTGCCCTGTTTCAATGCGCTAAGCAGATTGGCACCGTTGTCACACACCACTTTACCAACTGTCAAATTGAGCGGTGTTAGCCACTCATCTGCCTGTGAACGCAAAGCTGAAAGGAGTGCCGGGCCAGTGTGGCTCTTTGCTTCCAGGCACAACAGACGCAGCACGGCATGGCAACGTCTCACCTGGCATGTGGAATAGGTTCTGGGGAGCTTGGGCGGTGCAGCGGAAGAGACGCTAGCAGCGGAAAAGGAGGAGGCAGCTGAGGAGGAGAGGGAGGAGGATGGAGTAGGAGGAGGAGAAGAAGAGTCAGGCCTGCATGCAATCCGTGGCGGTAAAACCAAATCTACACGGGTGCCACGGGTTACATGCTTGACGGCCGTCAGAAGGTTCACCCAGTGGGCAGTAAAACTGATATACCTTCCCTGCCCGTGTTTGCTAGACCACGTGTCTGTGGTCAGATGTATCTTGGCACCGACACTGTGTGCCAGAGATACATTCACTTGCCGCTGAACATGGCCATATAGCTCTGGGATGCCCTTCTCTGAGAAATACTTCCTTCCTGGGACCTTCCATTGTGGTGTTCCAATGGCCACAAATTTGCGAAAGGCCTCCGAGTCCACCAGTTTATATGGCAGTAGTTGGCGGGCTATGAGTTCTGACAAGCCAGCCGCCAACCGTTGGGCAAGAGGGTTATCCGGCGTCATCATTTTTTTACGCTCAAACATTAGGCCCACGGAAGCCTGCCTTTTTGCAGAAAAATGTGAGCTTGGCGTGATGGAAGGTGGAGTGGAGGACAATTGTGAGGAGAGAGGAGAAGGAGAAGTAGAAGACGAGGCTGGACGGTGAGAGCCTGCAGTGTGGCTTTGTGTGTTCCGTTGCTCCCACTGGGCTCGGTGATGGCTGCTCATGTGCCTTCTTAAGGCGGTCGTCCCTAGGTGAGTATTGGGCTTACCGCGACTAACGCGTTGACTGCAAAGATTGCAGATGGCAACGCTATTGTCAGCAGCGGACACGTTAAAAAAAGCCCACACTGCGGAGCCATGTGCCGGTGTCCTGGGAGCGCCAGATGTGACCGTACATGGTCGATGACTCGCTCCTGATACATTTGCAGTCTGCTTTGTCCCTGCTGTGCAATGTAAGTCATTGCTGCTTCTCCTCCCTATCTGCTGGTCCATATCTCCCTCTGAACTCCCCTCCTCTTCCTCTCTTGTGGGCACCCACGTGACATCACTAGACACGTCATCATCAACGTCACCTTCCCCACCGCTATAAGTAGAGATCTCGGAGTAGGCAGCAACACCGGGGACCAACCTCCTCCTTGGGCTGATCTGGGTACTGTCGTCAGACTGCTGAGTAGCGCTTGTTGCTACCTCCTCTTCCTGATCCAATACCAAGAGTGGCTGCGCATCAGAAATGTCCTCTTGATATGGATCGGAAAATAATTGCAGTGACTCAAGCGGAAGGTATGTGGTGGTGGTGGTGGTGGTCGTGTTGTTGGTGGTAGTGTCTTTGGGGGTGCACATAGCAGAGAGTGAAGAAGAGGGTGCAGATCGAGAGGATGAGGAGGGTGCAGAAGAGTAAGGCTGAGCGAGCCACTCAACCAAGTCTGGTGCATCCTTTAAAGTAATTGAACGCACCTTCTGCAACTTCCCACTTTGGCTCAAGCCTGTTGCTCCTGCCCTACCCCTACCACCCCTGCGGAAGGGCCTGCCTCTTCCTCTGCCTGTCATTTTTTAAATGACCCTGTGACAAAACTCTTAGTCCCTATACCGATGAAGGACTGCTGCAGTATAGGGCAGCAGTCAGCAGTGGTGCACGTCAACCCTATCTATTGTGGACCGATAGCGGTCCTTACAGAACAGCAGACTGTACCGCACTCAAGCCTATGTACCGTAGCACCCTATACCAAGTTACCAGTCCTTATAAGAACTTTTGTGGACCAAGCAGGTTGTGTATTAGTGTTTAGCAGACTGTACGTCAGTCCCTATACCGCTGAAGGACTGCTGCAGTATAGGGCAGCGGTCAGCAGTGGTGCACGTCAACCCTATCTATTGTGGACCGATAGCGGTCCTTACAGAACAGCAGACTGTACCGCACTCAAGCCTATGTACCGTAGCACCCTATACCAAGTTACCAGTCCTTATAAGAACTTTTGTGGAACAAGCAGGTTGTGTGTTAGTGATTAGCAGACTGTACGTCAGTCCCTATACCGCTGAAGGACTGCTGCAGTATAGGTGAGCGGTCAGCAGTGGTGCACGTCAACCCTATCTATTGTGGACCTATAGCGGTCCTTACAGAACAGCAGACTGTACCGCACTCAAGCCTATGTACCGTAGCACCCTATACCAAGTTACCAGTCCTTATAAGAACTTTTGTGGACCAAGCAGGTTGTGTATTAGTGTTTAGCAGACTGTACGTCAGTCCCTATACCGCTGAAGGACTGCTGCAGTATAGGGCAGCGGTCAGCAGTGGTGCACGTCAACCCTATCTATTGTGGACCTATAGCGGTCCTTACAGAACAGCAGACTGTACCGCACTCAAGCCTATGTACCGTAGCACCCTATACCAAGTTACCAGTCCTTATAAGAACTTTTGTGGACCAAGCAGGTTGTGTATTAGTGTTTAGCAGACTGTACGTCAGTCCCTATACCGCTGAAGGACTGCTGCAGTATAGGGCAGCGGTCAGCAGTGGTGCACGTCAACCCTATCTATTGTGGACCGATAGCGGTCCTTACAGAACAGCAGACTGTACCGCACTCAAGCCTATGTACCGTAGCACCCTATACCAAGTTACCAGTCCTTATAAGAACTTTTGTGGACCAAGCAGGTTGTGTATTAGTGTTTAGCAGACTGTACGTCAGTCCCTATACCGCTGAAGGACTGCTGCAGTATAGGGCAGCGGTCAGCAGTGGTGCACGTCAACCCTATCTATTGTGGACCGATAGCGGTCCTTACAGAACAGCAGACTGTACCGCACTCAAGCCTATGTACCGTAGCACCCTATACCAAGTTACCAGTCCTTATAAGAACTTTTGTGGAACAAGCAGGTTGTGTGTTAGTGATTAGCAGACTGTACGTCAGTCCCTATACCGCTGAAGGACTGCTGCAGTATAGGGCAGCGGTCAGCAGTGGTGCACGTCAACCCTATCTATTGTGGACCGATAGCGGTCCTTACAGAACAGCAGACTGTACCGCACTCAAGCCTATGTACCGTAGCACCCTATACCAAGTTACCAGTCCTTATAAGAACTTTTGTGGAACAAGTGAGTTGTGAATGTTTAGCAGACTGCAGCAGAAGGGCAGCAGTCAAGTATAATATCCTTTCTATATTTGGAAGAAAGAATATTATACATGTACAAGCCTATTACTGTACCACTGATACCAGTCCTGAAAAGAACCTTTGTGGAACTAATAATAACAGCAAGTCTTTAAAATTACCCTCACTGCCTGACAACACTGCTTCCTTCCTGTCCCTATACAAATTGGCAAAAAAAGAGAACGATTAGTGGTTACTGGAACAGCTCTTTTGTGGACCTTGATAGTAACAGCTAATGATGATGATGATGATGATGATGATGAAAGACTAATCTGGCTGTCCCTGTAGCATACACCGTCCTTTCCCTTTCTCTAAACTAACAAAAGACACTCAGGCTGCTGCAAGAATCAGCAGCACAGCAAACCTATCAACACCTAACACCTATACCAGTCCTGAAAAGAACTTTTGTGTACCAAATAGCTAGTGGTTTATCTCTCCCTACTCCACACAGGAACCTGTCCCTATCGTAACAGAAGAAAGAATGTAAAATGGCCACCGGATCGGGTGTATTTATAGGTTAGGGGGAATGTCCAAGTGTCCATGTGCTGTCATGTCTCAATTGGCTGTCCTGTATCACATGATAAACGTGTCACCAAAGGTTAAAGTTCTTGTATACATTAAACACGTAAGTCCGCCGCGGCGAACGACGGAAAAAGGCGTTCGAACGTGCGGACCGCGAATGTCGGAAATTCGCCGCGAAACGACCGCCGGGCGAAACGTTCGTCCATCACTAGTGCTGAGAAATTAATATTTGATTCTAAAGAAATAGCAACACTGACCATTTGCTGTCCACTAGACAAACTAGACAGCCGCCTATGGCGCCCCTGCCGCTGGTTTCTCTACTTTTCCTTTTCTGATGGTCTCCACACTATGTAGGTTTTCGGTGAGGTGGTGACTGTATGCAGGTGATGCCTCTGTCTGCTGTCTGCAGCATGTAACTAACTCAGGTGGCAGCCGCCCCATCTGTAAGTAAGAAGTGTCAGGGGTGCAGCGCAGCACTGGAGGACTGTGTCCCGAAGCACACATCCCCTGCGCGCCACAGTCTTTATGATCAGTGACCTGACTGTCTCTCCCTCTCTGAGTCTCTGCCCATACATGATTCCTATACCGAGTCATGTGACCCCCTGACCCCACCCCCTGCCAATGCCATACGTAGAGGCTGCTCTCCCTTCCCGGCCTGTCCTGTACAGTGGCAACATGGGCTATAACCTAATGGAATCAGAGTAGTGGGTGCTCCGAGGCTGGTCACAGCTGGAGTCTGGAAGCACCAAGGCAGGGTTTGTTCCTGGCACTGGCAGGATCATCGGATGCATGTAGGGCTCCGGTGAGTGAAGAGCACTGACATTGTATTAGGAATCAGGTAGGTCAGCGTAAGGATTAGTTACGTCAGTGTAGGGGTCAGGTAAGTCAGTGTAGGGGTCAGGTAGGTCCGTCAGTGTAAGAGTCAGGTAGGTCAGTGTAATGGTCACATAGATTAGTGTAGGGGTCAGGAAGGTCAGTGTCGGTGTAAGGTAGGTCAGTATAAAGGTCAGGAAGGTCAGTGTAGTGGACAGGTAGGTCAGTGTAGGTGTCAGGTAGGTCAGTGTAGGTGTCAGGTAGGTCAGTGTAGATTTTTAGATAGGCCAGTGTAGGGATCAGGTAGGTCGTTGTGGGGATCAGGAAGGTCAGTGTAATGGTCAGATAGGTCATATGGGTTACATGGGCAGGGTAAAGAGGGTGAAGTCAGGGGCGGGGCACAAAAATGAGGTTTCGTCTAGGGTGTCAAAAATCCTTGCACCAGCCTTGAGAAGGGGAAACTTGCCTTCTGGTTCTCTTGCACAAATGCGTATGACCCCTGGCTGTCCCAACAGAGTTTGTGTGGTGGGGGGAACCTGCTGGAAAATCTCTGTAGAACGGGGTCTATTCTTACCTCCAACTTCTGTCAGATAAATTGCAGATTTTAGTATCCATAGCTCTCAAAGTGTTTCCAGAATGTCATCGGATGGTGATATAGGCTACTGTCCATTTTTGGGTTGATATCTGCTTTGCTATGGCTACCCTAAGCATGTGCACGGTATATATATGGGGATACCAGCCAGTAGGTTTCTTGTGCCAGGGTGTTATCCCCGGGAGGGAGGACTCTACACCATTTTTTTTTTAGCCTGGGAAAGATAAAAAAAAAAAAAGTTGCCAGTCCCATAACAATGCAGAATCAGCACTATGGACAGCACATAAGGTCTGGCTTCGAACCAATAGTTCAGATACCGGCCTACGGGTATTGGTGTGTCTGGCTGGTAGCTTGTAGTGACAGCAAACTCACACTGAAAAAATAAACACCTTTTCAATGCCAGTTTTGTGCCTGCTTAGATCAGCACTGTGGACAGCACTAAAGGGATTACCTCTTTATTATTCATTTAAAAGAAAACCCTGGGAAGTTCTGCCATTGACTTGTTTAAATAAAGGACACCACCATGTTTCATGTTACCTTTCCTTTACTACCTAACAAGTCACTGAACAAGCAGGTAGCTAGAGAAATCTTAATCTCTTGTCCTCATTCACTAGGCAATAAAACATTTTAAAAACAACACTCCTGCTATTAGATATTCACAAAAAAAAAAAAAAAGACAACTTTGCATGCAGTCTGTTACAACCCCAAAATGAATGTTGGTTTGTACAATTCGTTAAACTGGATAATGTAAAATCAATAAAAATATAAATAACCAAACTAGCAAACTAAACCCACATTATCCTGCATTGCACTAAACTAATTTATCGAAGGGCCGACTGACAACATATGGTGTTATCCTGTCCACTGATCTTTTGTTAACCCATTGCCGACTAGCACATGACGATGTACGTTGGCACAATAGCATGGCTGGACAAATGGGTGTACAGGTACATCCCCTTTAAATCGTGGCATTGTGGGCGCGTGTGGCCAACACATACCCAGTGACCACACTGGTGGGTCCCACCAACTCGATGTCTGCCGAAGGCCTACGATCATGTCACAGAGCGGCAGAACAGGGAAATGCCTATGTAAACATGACAGAGATCACTGCTCCCGTTTTTTTTTTTTTTTTACCAAAAATATGTAGAAGAATAAATATCGGCCTAAACTGAGAAAGAAATTGCTTTTTTTATATAATTTTTGGGGACATTTATTATAGCAAAAAAGAAAAAAAAATTGCTTTTTTTTCCAAACGATCGCGCTTTTTTTGTATATAGCACAAAAAACAAAAACCGCAGAGGTGATCAAATACCACCAAAAGAAAGCTCTATTTGTGGGGAAAAAAAGGGCTTACATTTTTGTTTGGGTGCAATGACGTACGACAGCGCACTTGTCAGTTAAAGCGATACAGTGCCGTATCGCACAAAGTGCTCTGGTCAGAAAGGGGGTAAATCCTTCCAGAGCCGAAGTGGTTAAACTACTCAGTCCCCCATCTTCCCCCATCCACAGCTCCACAGCAAAGAGGAGAATTTTCCATAGTCCATGAAAAGAAGAGGAAGTATACATAAGATGACATCCAATGGTATTTGTAACAAATGGGGCGCAAATAAGAGACGGTTTATTACCAGGTCTGACTGAGTAAAGCAGACTAATAGAGCTTAGGTCGATGTTATGGAAGTTAGGTTACACAGAGTAAAGTCTTGATCCAAAAGGTGAGAAATTTTCAGACATCTCTAATATAATTAAAAAAATAAAAAATAAAAGGCCTCTTTCACACGGGCAGCTGTTCTGCCGCTGTTAAAAACATGTTTTGTTATTTTGAAATTCCAAGACTCCAGGCACAGCGATCACTTGCAGTTGTACATTGTGATTAGCTGCATTTATGTGCGTTTCCATGCGGCTGCGTTTAGCTGCTTTGGAACATTCTTGCCATTTCTGATGTGCTTTCTGTTGTTTTTATTTCCTTGTTGCTGCTGCTATTCACAGGTGAAATAGTATACTGTGATTACTTGCAGTTATGTGCAGATAGCTGTAATAAATCGGTCCTGGACACAGTCAGATTTATTTTTTTCTAACCGCACAAAAACCCCATGTAATGAATCTGTTGCTAAATGCAATGTGTGAATGGGGCCATAGGAAAGCATTGTTTGATTTCAGCTGCGGTAGATAACTTGATCTATCCACAGCTAAAAGCTGAATTCTATCCTCCCGTGTGAAAGGGGCCTTAAACCAGACCTGCTTAGACGAGTCATTGTAAAAACAAGGTGCTTCCAAATTAATTATAGAACTAAAAATATTTGCATCAGCATCTCCCCTAACAACAAAACTCTTGTAGAATCTTGTCACTGAAAAAAAAAAAGGCAGTTATTGCTGAACTCTTCCAGAAAATGCTAGTTTTCTGGATGAATGTACAGAAAAACCTTGGATTGAGAGTAACTTGGTCTGAGAGCGTTGTGCAAGACCAGCAATTTTTTTTTTTTTTTATAAATCTTGACTTGATATACAAGTAGTGTCATGTCACAACTGAGTATAAAAGAGAAGAGAGGCTCCTCTAATGCCGCGTACACACAACCAGACTTTCCCGGCAGAATAGCTCCGATGGAATCATTCCGTCAGATGTTCCGATCGTGTCTCGGCTAATCCAATCATTTTTCTCTTTAAAAAATTCAGACGGACCTAGAAATAGAACATGTTTCAAATCTGTCCGATGGACTCAATTCCTATTGGGAAAACCGTTCGTCTGTATGCTGGTCCGAAGGACCAAAAATGACGCAAGGGAAGCTATTGAACTTGCTTTTCTAGTCCTGTTGTACATCATCACATTCAAAATGAACGGACTTTAGTCCATTCGTGTGTGGGCAAGTCCATTCGTTTGGAAGTCCATCATAACTCTGTCGAAAGTCCATCGGGAAGACCATCAGACCTATTCTGCCGGAAAGTCTGGTCGTGTGTACGCGGCATCAGTGTAGCCATATGGTTACATTTAATGAAGGTACAACAACATTTAGCAACTCACATGGTTGATGATTAAAACCGGCACATCTAAGTATGCTGGTAAAGCTGTCCACATAGACCATCCTCCTCACCGCCACGCTGTGCTCCACGAGCGGCTCAAGCCACGCTTTCGGATCGCTCTACTGCAGGGTGGTCTTCCCGGTCACGATTGCAGACTGACAGTGGTGAGGAGGACGGTCTATGTGGACAGCTTTACCCCAGATGCCTGCATACTTGGATGTGCCTCTTATACCATCAACCATGTGAGTTGCTAAATGTTGTAAATTTAATAAATAAAATAACCATATTGCTACACTTAGAGGCGCCTCTCTCCTCTTTTATACTCTGTAGCCCCTGCTGGAGTTTTCAAATCCCCTTGTTGAGGCTGTCATTTCCGGATGTATATTTTATGGTTACACAGCCTCATTGTTATACCATGTTATACCAATCACATTGCTATAATCTTTTCATATGGACTATAAACTGAAGGACTTATGAATAAATGGATGTGGAACGAATCATCTGACTTTCCATTATTTCTTATGGCGAAATTTGCTTTAATATAAGAGTGCTTTGGATTACAAGCATGTTTCTGGAACGAATTGTGCTTGCAATCCAAGATTTTACAGTATTACTTTTGCTATTCACAGACCCTGGCACAGTGAGATGCAAGTGATGTCAGAACTTCTAACCTGCATTCTATATATTCTGGGTCAGCGACTTGGAAAATATTGAAGACTGATGATTGGCATAACATTCATGCAACTAACATTTTCAGGAGGTGGTCAGCAATGACAGCACAAGTAATTATTTGTGACAGGTTTGCCTTAATGAGCTATGAGCTGTCAATCATTAAACAGCCCTCATCTTCGAAACCCTTTTACATGTATGAATATGCAGTAACACACACAAACAAAAAACAATGCATGTTATTACACATGGATGTAACCATTTACAGCATTTTTAACATATATGTTTCATTCATGCATTGTACAAAGTGAGGAGCATTCTGAATAAAGATTTTCAATGCGCAATATGCGTTTAAAAAGTATGTGCATTATAATTCTTTTAAATGGAAAAAACAATATATTAGGGCTATGCAGCAGCACTATGGTATAGTGTTATTGTTTATTTATTTATTGTTTATTTTTCCAGGGTATGAGATTTGTTCCAGCAGCTGTAAGGCTGGATTCACACCTATACGTTTTTAATGCTTTTTGCATTTTGCAGATTTGCACTACAGAACGTGTTCCATAGGAAACAATGTTAAATGGACTGTAGTGCAAATCTGCAAAATGCAAAAAGCACTAAAACTGCATAGGTGTGAATCCAGCCTAAAGGGAAAATATTAGTTTAAAGATTGTCTTTTTTCTTATTCAGTATTCAATGGTTAGGGATTATATATTGCTATTGTTTCTGGAGGCAAGAAGTGTCATATACTGTACTTAAATACCAGTGCTTAGATAAGTGATAACTTTATAAAAAAAACTGACCAAGTTGTAATGAATAGATTAAGACCCCATCCACACTTGTGCGACTTATCATGCCACTTTGGGGTTGCAACCAATGTTTCCCAATGAGTACCGTTCATATCTGTACAACTTAAATTAGCAGCAACTTTAGAGTATTTCCTGCACTACTTTGGTCAGACTTTCATGCGACTTGAGGGCCATAAACTTCAATGTAATGCACTGCATGATATACATGCGACTTGTGAAAAGAATGGCGGCAAAAAAAAAAAATCAGCATGGGGTCCCGCCCCCCCCAAAATCAGCACAAAGTCCTGCCCCCTCTCCTGAACCATACCAGGCCACATGGCTTCAACATGGGGGGTGCTTTGGGGCAGGGGGAGTCTGTCGCCCCCCCCCCCCCAAGCACCTTGCTCACATGTTGATGGGGACAAGGGCCCTGCAATCCTGGTCCAGGATTCTGTGGGTCTGCAGGCAATGAGCTTATCAAAATCTGGAAGCCCCCTTTACCAAGATTAGACTCAGATTCTACCCCCCCGTGTCAATGAGTATGAGGTAGTGTCAAAAATGAGTTTACGCAGTTTTTGAGAATGCCGTTATTTCAAAAATAAAAATAGAAAAATCCCGCCCGCCCCCCGTGCAGATACTTCGTCAATCAGAATGCCTGCCACTACTGTAGACCCGGTAAAAAAAAAAATTAAAAAAAAAAATCTCGGTCCCACCTAAGGCTCCTACCGTCTGACAGCTCTTAAATAACTAAGGGGCGGGGCCCTTTCACACATGGTCGCTCCATTCAGCAGGTGAGCCATGAGCAGATCCCCTGCTGAACTGGAGCAGAATATTTTCACATCCATGCCCATTCAGTTTTTGGCCACATTTAGACAATGGATTGTGGCGGACCTGTGGAAGTTGATTTACTTAAACTGTAGAATACAAAATCTGGTGCAGTTGTGCATGGTAACCAAACAGCTTCTAACTTCAGCTTTGTTCAATTAGGCTGGATTTATACTTATGAATTTTTAGTGCTTTTTGCAGAATTGCACTACAGTCCATCTATGGAACACGTTCTGTAGTGCAAATCTGCAAAATGCAAAAAGCATAGGTATGAATCAGGCCTAAACTCTCTAATGCCCCACACTACCAGATTTTCTGCTGAGTTTTTCCTTCAGATTTACCAAAACCATATGATATGAGGTCAAACCTTAGGAGTTTCAATGTGTATGCAATCAGGCAGGCCCTTCTACTACATAGTTTTGGTAAATCTGAAGGAAAAGCTCAGCAGAAAATCTGATAGTGTGTATGGGGCATTAGAGAGTTCAGGCCTGATTCACACCTATGCATTTTTTTAGTGCGTTTTCAGTTTTGCCAAAACACACTACAGTCCATTTAGCATGGTTTCCTATGGGTCATGTTCACGTCTATGTATTTTATGGAAAGGGTCAGGGACTTTTTTTCAGTTTTTTGGTTCCATAGACTTCAGTGGATCAAAAACTTGTATTGAAAAATGCGAAATGCACCTGTAAAATATAGGGTTGCCACCTAATCCCTTTAAACCTGAACACGTATTGATTACACAGGTTCTGTGACTGATTAAGGTGATAATTAAACTCACTTGGGACGTTATCTGCATTAAATTATCCTCAGAACCTGTGTAATTCATATGTGTTCAGGTTTAAAGGGATGAAATGGCAACCCTACTGGAATATGCAAACTGCAACCTGCATAGGTGTGAACCAGGCCTTAAAAAATGTTCTGCGTGCATGAGGATCAAATGTTTTCACACAAAATGTACACAAATTTCAGGATTTAGAAAAAAAATTCTGTTTGGGTTCAAGCTGTGGGAATCTTGTGTGAAAAATCTATAAAATGGACCTTTGTTAATCTTTGTGGGTCATCACTATAAAAGTAAGGAATGGGAGAATGACTTATCTAAAATGCTTGAGTCCTGGGGCTCCCCAGATTAGGGATACTTCCGTAATCTGGAGAATAGGAACAAATTAAATTTGCTTTGCTTGCCTGATTACATTTTGACCTAAGCAGCACACAATTAAGAAGAAAAAGCCAGGGTGATCATCAATCCCTTAACAGGCGATGTGCACTAGCCCATAACAGGCAATCAAACGGAATTCACTAAGTGGGGCTTCATGGAATCTTTCTTTCTAGTAGGTTTATGTTTTTTGTCTTTCTGTATTTCAGATTATTAGTTCCATACTCGTAATGTACACTCAAAGTGTATATTATCTATCGATTATAAAAGGAGCATACCATCTGCCATTTTAAAGCCAAGTCAGAAGCATGGTTGTAAATTTGGGTCAATATACACTACATCCCACTGAGCTTCCTGCTATTAGCGGCCAATTAGGCTTGTAAAGCCTTGCCTGCAGCTGTTATCTGTCACATCAGGTTTGCTCTCCTTTGTCCAAAAGCCACTATGTGTTTGTGGGTTCACCTTATCCATGCTCAGTCTCTAAAAAGACTTTCAGCACCATGACATCTTACCAAAGATAATTGAATTACATACTGCTCGTGGCCTTTTTAAAACTATAATGTGTGATGAGAGGCTTGGATCTCCTCAACCGCCTCTAGCACTACAGAACAACTTTCAAACTTCTCAGTGGATCTCATAATACATGCATACACAGAAGAGACACGTGTACAATAAAGACCTAAAGCATAGATTTTGTGAAATTAAAACACTTTCTTATGGATACTGTAACTCATATCAGTGAAATAAAAGAATGGGAATCAGCAGCAAAAATGTTTAATGCACCCGTCTTGAGGATTTACTTCACTATGCTAACATTATATGCCTAAAACCAGCAATAAATGGTTCGAACCATATATAGGCAGGCTGTTTGTACCCAAATTGAAGGTTCATATAAGATGCAGTCCTGTGCATTTTTATTCTGGGCAGTGTTTAACATGGACTCCAATAGCCCTAGCTCACACCAGTGCAGTGCGTTCCAGTGCAGGCAACAGTAGAATAAGTTGCATTATTTATGTATGGAACACATTTGAAAAGTGGCAAAATATATCAAAAATGCACTGGGACACATAACTTTAATTGAGATGAAGGAAAAAAAAGGAGAAAAAATGCACCGAAACACAGAAATAGTATTTTACAAATTTTTTGGTTCATAATTGCCTCACTAACATGTTGATATGGTTTATTATTGTTCCTGAGATTTGGGTACATTATGAGTTCATCATTTGTATAGTGTAGCTTGGAAATAGTATTACACACACACACACATATTTTACACAGGTAAAAGAGTGTTTTATGAAAAAAGTAATTGTGATTCGTAGCTACAGTCATAATTCAAATATCATTATTTCCAGCCAGCGATTCTATGCACGATAAGAATGATCACAGCGGCAGTTCCACCGTTTGATTGTTCTTATAGGCCAGTGGTCATCAACCCTGTCCTCAGGGACCACTAACAGGCCAGGTTTGCAAGATAACGGAAATACATCACAGGTGATATCATTTGCTGCTCAGTGATTGCAGTATTCTAGTCTGCATCTCCCCAAGGCAATACATAAAACCTGGCCTGTTAGTGGGCCCTGAGGACAGGGTTGATAACCACTGTTATAGGCGATGGAAGGGGACAGCCCCCCCCTCCCCTCCCTCCACCATCCGGTGCTTCTCCGTGCTCTCCCATACCAGGGGCCTAGAGAAAGAATCAGCCGGCGCCGGATGAAGACTATAGAGATTTCCGCTCATCTCTATGACTGTCGGAGGCTCGGGCATGACGTTGTAACGGAAGTAAACAAAGCCACGATTGCGGCTGTCAGCATGAGATCTGTGAATTTTTTTTCTCAATCTCATGCTTTCCAGCCTGGAGGAGAGATGTGGGGTCTTATTGACCCCGCATCTTTCCTTAAAGATAGATTCCTATTACAAGGGATCAAAAAAAAAACTGTGTAAAAGAAATAAAAATAAAAAAAATATAAAAATTGAAAACGCCCCTGTCCCCGGTAGCTTGCTTTCAGAATCGAACACACGCGCAAGTCCCGCCCACATATGTAAGCGCCATTTTTAAACCACGCGTAAGGCATCGCCATGTGCATTAGAACGTGTGCAACAATTCTAGCACTAGACCTCCTCTAACGCTAAACTGGTAACTTGTAAAACTTTTCAAAGCGTTGCCTATGGACATTTTTTAAGTACTGAAGTTTGGCGCCATTCCATGAGGGGAAAGCGTGACATGTTAGGTATCTATTTACTCTGCGTAACTTCATCTTTCACATTATACAAAAAAATTGGGCTAACTTTACTGTTTTGTTATTTTTTAATTCATGAAACTGTATTTTTTTTCCCAAAAAAGGCCTTTGAAAAATTATTGCGCAAATACTGTGCAAGATAAAAAGTTGCAATGACCGCCATTTTATTCCCTAGGGTATCTACTAAAAAAACATATTAATGTTTGGGGGTTCTGAGAATTTTTTTAGCAAAAAAATTATGATTTTTACATGTAGGAGAGAAGTGCCAGAATAGGCCCGGTATTGAACTGGTTAAAGCATCGCCAACCATTCTTTTGCATGTTGTTTACTAGAAAAGCACAGGCACGCTGCTTAGGATTACATGTATAAAGTATAGAAAACATGCAATTCCTTTTGGTAGTTTTGGCATTTTTCCCAGCAGAAAGAACATCATCAAGGGATAAAGGGATAAAGGGATACAGCGTTAAGCCACGTCAAGCCACGTCAAGCATTTATTTTATTTTTTTGACGTGTCAAAATCAATGGTTCCCTATGAGAGCCCTCTTACCTGATCCCACTTTCAGCCCGTTGATTTGAATGGAAGTCGCATTCAAGTTGGATCATCATGATCCGAATTGTGCTCTGGGCATCTGGAAGGGAAACCCCACACTAAAATAAAAACAAAAATTCAAAAAAAACGGCATGGGGTCTCCTCTAAGATCATGATTCAGGGGGCACATTGAGTCCTTTGTCTCTCCCTTTAGCTGAGCCCACTGAACATCCTGGTTGTATGGCAACCCATCCTGGAATCTTGGCTCCTGATATCCATCCATCCCATGGGGATACTGGGATAAAGTGCAGCCAGACCCCCATCTTGGGTTCAGAGTAGCTGGTAAGCAGCTTGAGAGTTGGTTATGCACTTTTGGATGTGAAGATTTTGCTATCCACACTGAAATATGGATTTTTGTTGATACACAAGTATGAATTTACTTTTTTAAAATACATTCTCATTTACAGTTTTTGATTTATATGAATGTTTTACTTGATTGGTTGTTTGTTATGAATGTATGCACTTTATACATACGGTATTAATATTACTGAAAAATATGTTGCGCTATCAATATAATGTTTACGCGGACATTTTGTGAGTGCAGCCGTCACTGACAAATTATTCTTTTTTTACTACCATATTTGTTGACACTTTTGCGCAACCTATTTTTTGGTTTAGTTAAATATGTTAGCAGTGATGAAAAAAAGCTCATGGACATCACAGCAATGAAGTGAAGGTACAGTACATAAAGCGGACTTTAGTTCCGCTAAAATTTTTAGAATCTTCCAATATTAGAGACCTAACGACGATTATTTGCACGTACTAATTTGCATTTTCGTAAAAAAATAAAATAAATAAATTGTGCACTGATGCACTTTATGTTAATGCAGCTTATTTGCTTTAAATAAATGTACAAAATAACAACAGTTTTCCACCTTAGTGCGCCACAACATACATTTTTGTATTGTGGTGTGCTGTAGTGCAGGTGCATTCGCTTTTATTGTATATATGCGTTTGGGCTCCCAATTAAAGGAGAAGTCTATATATCTCCTTTAATTTGGAATTTAATTTGGCCAAAGCGAGCCGCTGAGAGCCTGAGCCAGCCTCTCCTGCCCCCTCCACAGCCCAGCACTCCAGTGAGTGCTGGAGGGGCAGAGCAGAGAGCTAGTGACTTACATGGCTTTCTGCTCAGAGCGGTGTCTAATTGCTCAGTTCTCAGTGCAGAGCCAGCGGGGGACAGACGATGCATCTGCTTAGGTGAGTATACGATTTTTTTTTTGTATAGTCCAAACTTCTCTTTTAACGCAAACAATTAGATGTCACTGAACAGTTCGACTTCCAGGCTGGCCATGCATAATTATTATTATTTTTTGTGGATGGGGAAATCTGTCAGGATACACTGATCAGTTGCTGCAGTTGATTGTCTGAAATTTTTCAACGTGTCTGTAACGAAACTTCCCAACACTCCGCTTGAGTGCTTTCGTCATATACCAATTCCTCCAGTCTAAATATAGATATCAGATATGCCAACCATTAACAACCAAGAACTAGAGCAGGATTTCTCAACCAGGGTTCCAAGGAGGTTACCAGGGCTCCGGAGGTTACTGGGGGTTCCTTGAGAAATTAGCAATTTCTGCCTCTCAGATAAGTTCCCACTGCCACCATTGATATTTTTAGCTATCTGTAAGGGGTAATTCTTCACAGTGTCCACAAGTGTAAGGAGCATTCTTCCCACTGACCATCACACTAACGTATCATGAGTTGTAGATATATACAGTATCTCACAAAAGTGAGTACACCCCTCACATTTTTGTAAATATTTTATTATATCTTTTCATGTAACAACACTGAAGAAATGACACTTTGATACAATGTAAAGTAGTGAGTGTACAGCTCGTGTAACAGTGCACATTTTCTGCCCCCTCAAAATAACTCAACACACAGCCATTAATGTCTAAACATTAATGGCTGTGTGTTGAATTATTTTGAGGGACAGCAAATTTACAATGTTATACCAGCTGTACACTCACTACTTTACATTGTAGCAAAGTGTCATTTCTTCAGCGTTGTCACATGAAAAGATATAATAAAATATTTACAAAAATGTGAGGGGTGTACTCACTTTTATGAGATACTGTGTGTGTATATATATATATATATATATATATATATATATATATATATATATATATATATATATATATATATATATATACACACACACACACCATTCCAGTGTGGTTGTACAGTGAGTCCGATTAGTACAGATCAGAAGGGTTCTCGGTCACCCTGTACCCCTAATAGACACAGGGTCATTTAGACATTGGAGGTGCATGGGGAGCTTAAACAAGGGTTTCCCAACCTCTCCAAAGGATTCTTGGTTCCACAAAAATCAATTACCAATCAGCTTCTGTTGAGCATGTGAGGTCACATACAGATTAAAATTTGGCTATGTTACTGATGCTGGACCAGACAAATTTCAGTCAGTGTTTTGCCACCTGGCCCCTTTCACATATATGGACTGTTTGTCCATTTTTGATCCATCCGTTGATGAATGAATAACCATCATCAATGCATACCTATGGAAAAACGGATGATCATCCATTTTCATCTGTTTTCATCCGCTTCCGTAAACATCCATTTTTTTTTTATGCATGAAAACCCTATTTTTCATCCGTTGGAAAAAAAACGGATCAGGCGAAAAACGGATGTAAACTGACAAATGGTTCGTTTTTCATCCGTTTTTACATTGGTAGTGGATGTAAAAAAAAAAAAAAAAGTTTTCCCATGTAGTTGGGCTGTGCTGCACTGCATGGGTCAACTTCTCGTTTTTTCCAGGGTTGAGGAGTAAGCTTATACTCACGCAAGCTTTCGTTTCACCAGAAAACAGCGTCCCACGGTCCAGAGGTGGACATTTCTTGGTCTATTGAGTTTGCTCTGGGCTTGATGATGTCCGGAACAGTTCACAACTCAAAGCAGAGGGTAGAGCTGTGGGAGAGACCCAGCAAGTCAACCCACTACAGGCTGCCTGCAAAAAACTACAGGAGAGGACAGATATACGACCAGTTAACCTTTACAAGGACAGAGAGCAGCAGAGACCAGTCTTTATTACAAGAAACTCCTGCACAGGGAGAAAGGGGTTGGTTTACTAAGGCCTGATTCGCACCTATGCATTTCCTGCTTTTTGCAGATTTGCACTACAGAACGTGTTCCATAGGAAACCATGTTAAATATACTGTAGTGCAAAATGCAAAAAAGCACTAAAATGCATAGGTGTTAATCAGGCCTTAAACTGGAGAGTGCAAAATCTGGTGCAGCTGTGCATGGTAGCCAATCAGGTTCTAACCTCAGCTTGTTCAATTAAGCTTTGACAAAAAAACAACAACTGGAAGCTGATTAGTTTCTGTGCAGAGTTGTGCCAGATTTTGCACTCTCCAGTTTTAGTAAATCAACCTCAAAGTTTCACACTGGACCAGTGCAAAGATCTGGAAACAATACACACCATTATTCAAGTAAGAATACACATGACTCTTGTATTTAAAAGATATTTGTTTATACCAGAATTCAGCTTTAAAGTGGTTGTACACCCTGTACACCCTGTACAACCACTTTTACCTACAGGTATGCCTATATTAAGGCTTACCTGTACTGTAGGTGCTTGAAATATCTCCTAAACCTCCACGGTTTAGGAGATATGTACAAAAGACCCGAGCGTCGCTGACTACAACATGTGCACTTTAGAAAGGGCACATTGTGACGTTTCTAATAGGGTTCATGCCGTGACTGACGGCTCCCACGCGGGAGTGACATCACACGACTCTGACCAGTCAAAGAGCTGGAGTTCGCGGCCCCGGAAGGAAGAGGGGCGAAGATGGACTCCCCCTGCTAGTGGGGACAACTGTGACATTGTGGGCTTCGGTTTCAAGTAAGTGACACAATGCATAGTACATAGTTGCCAACATTGTAAAAAAAAAAAAAAAAAATATGGGCGTGGTTTATGTAAGATAGTGGGTGTGGCTTACATGGGCGTCGCTCGAAAAGGGGTGTGGTTAGAGTCTGAGATGAATGCAGGATGGAGGGACAGCAGCCCCCCGATCCTACACCACAATAGCGATATGTGTTTTCCAGAGTTTGACAATCAGCAGATAAAGATACTCCAAATACCTGGTGTTAGTGCTTCAATCATCCCAGCGCCATGATTGTTATGGTGTCAGGATGATTGAAGCGCATTATTTCTATTATTACATTGTAATATAAAATGAAATCATTCAAATCACCATAATCCAGATTCAGTGGGAGCCATGAGCACGTCACTAGCCACGTTGCCTGCCACCAGATGCCATCAGGTGCCCCCAGCAGAGTCCCTCCTTACATCAGGTGCCCCATCAGAGCAGCCTTCCTCACATCTGTGTCTCCATCAGCGGAGCCCCTCCTTACATCTGGTGTCCTCATCAGTCCTCCTAACATCTGGTGCCCCTCTGACATCCAGATTGGCCCCCTCTGACATCCAGACTGCCCCCCGACATCCAGACTCTGACTTGCCCCCGACATCCTCCACACTCTGATTGGCCCCCGACATCCTCTACACTTTGACTGGCCCCCGACATCCTCTACACTCTGACTGGCCCCCGACATCCTCCACACTCTGACTGGCCCCCGACATCCTCCACACTCTGACTGGCCCCCGACATCCTCCACACTCTGACTGGCCCCCGACATCCTCCAGACTGACTCTGACTGGCCCCCACATCCTCCAGACTGACTTTGACTGGCCCCCACATCCTCCAGACTGACACTGACTGGCCCCCGACATCCTCCAGACTCTGACTGGCCCCCGACATCCTCCAGACTCTGACTGGCCCCCGACATCCTCCAGACTCTGACTGGCCCCCTGACATCCTCCAGACTCTGACTGGCCCCCCGACATCCTCCAGACTGACTCTGACTGGCCCACACATCTTCCAGACTGACTCTGATGGCCCCCACATCCTCCAGACTGACTATCCCCCGACAGATTCTCCAGACGCCGTTGACACACGGAAAGAGTTTGAACTGCGGCGCCGCCCACCTTCCATAGACACTGGCAGCGGGGGTGGGCGGCGCCGCAGCATTTCTATTGTAGACCAGCTTCTGGTCTTCTTTAAAATGGTGGACATTGTCTCCTCCAGCCACGGACCTCTAGCGGCTGGCGGCGAAATTAACCGGGGACAAACCGAATTTCCCAGGACATAATTAAATTGGGACAAGGGTCCTAATCCCGGGAATGTCCTGGAAAATTTTGGACAGTTGGCAACTATGATAGTAGCCCATTATGCTTTACCTTTGCAGGGAAATAAAGAGGAAGTAAACCCTACCAGGGTTTACTTCCTCTTTAAGCCTAAAACTAAGGCCTAACACTAACTAAAAGCATGCAGGTCATACACTATACCACACAACCATGAGCTCCAAGCTTCAGAACACAATAATTTCAGGTATGGTGGTGAGCTATCTACCAGGGTCTTGGCCTCATTTTTGACATTCCGTTCGGTGTTCGCATATATTTGGAGAAAAAACATATGGCAGAAATTAAGCTAAGGTTTTAAAATGTATACAAAGTATATATGATGTATACATCATGCTATATTCCATGGTGAGTTGAAAACTCCACTTGCTGTTATAACCAAGTAAAAAAACACTGGCCTTTTTTAATGATTAAATCTCTGAGATGTGGATAATCTGGAACTTCCTCTGGAGTCAGCACGGATTTCCTGCCATGCTTTCAGCTGTTATGGACCATAACGGGCTTAGCAGGTGCTTTGTGTTGCACAGCATTTGCAGAATGCTCTGTGATCCCACCATTTAATGTGGCAAATGACTGGCATGACTCAGCTGCCTTTGAATTTGCTTTAATTATGTGTAAATAGGAGCGGCTTTGTATACATTGCAGGGTATTACTTGCATCTGCTTTTAACATCCTTTTGTTATAGACAGGCTTTTTATTTCTTTGTCAAGGAATTGTGTTAGTAATGTGAAATATCAATAGATGTAGATGTGGTAAACGGAATTATATGCACACTATTGCATCCTCTTTAATGGTCAATATTTTGTAAATTGGATCTCGGATCAATAATAGAGGAGCGTAGCATGCTGAGAGTAAATGGGCTGATCTCAGTGAATTGCATGCAGAAATTAGGAATATTGTTGCCGAGTAAGATTTTTTATTTTTTTTTGCATATAGCAAACATGACTTTATCTGATTTATGCTGTTTTAAATTTTGGTTGTAGTTATTAGATCATGCTTAAAATTGTGACTGTTGCTAATAAGAAAAAGACACATTTTTTGTTTTATTTTCACTTTCTGTTGAGAAAAATAATGTGATTTTATGGAGCTGCAGTGTACATTTTGTCTTTCATGTGCCTATATAAAATAAAGATTTTTACTTAAAGCAGTATTAAACCCAAAAGCAAACATTTTATTATATTGCAGCTTACAGATTCCTATGTCATTGGTTGATTGGCTGCTGGTTTTCGAACATCAGATCTTCTGTCGAACAAGCGGCTGTGCACACGACTTGAAAGTCATCTGTTTCTACTTTAACTGCTGATTTCAGCCAATACTCAGCCCATGTGTACAGGGCTTTAGATGTGATTGCTGCATTCGTTTTCTTTTTTAGGCTCTTTCTTCTATTTTCATCTGGTGATCCAGCCAGTAAGTCTTTTGTTTTTCAAAACCATAAGCAGATGTATCAGTTACAGAGATGAGAAATTTTTTTTTAATGCTGCCAGGGGTGCTTACAAAGATCAGTTTTTATTTATTTATATAAAACCTTTGTCCCAGCAGGAAACGTTTGCTATAACTGAAGCCAAGCTCCAGCTCACACTTTATAATCAATTTGTTAGTGTATCTAAATCTGCTAATACATCTAACACTCCCCTACCTTCAGACTGATAATGCTTCTGTCCAATGGTGCCCTTTGTGCTCATTCATTCAGAGTGGGGGCACTCTAATACAGGAGGTGTGGTAGTGGCCAGATCACCAGGTGAAAACAGGAACAAAGGGGTAAAAAGCCCCAAAAAGAAAACGAATGCAGTCATCACATCTAGTGATTGGTAAATTGCAATATATTACATTTTTGGTTTTGGATTTAATACCAGATTTAAGGCTAGGTTCACACTGAGTGCAGGAATGAAATGGTGCGAGTTCAGGTGAACACCATTTCATTCCCGCATGTCAGTCCCCATTTTTGGCGGTGATTTCAGAGACTTCTGTGCGGGTTTCTGCACAGATGTCAATGGAAATAATACCCTGAAATCGCAAAAAGTAGTATAGAAACTACTTTTTGAAATGGGCGTGGTGCCACAAGTGCGGTGTCACACCGATTAGAACGGTGCAATTACTGCCGATTTGACATGTCAGATCGCACCAATGTGATAAGAAGGTTGCCAAGAACCTGAACTTCAGCACGGTTGCCAAGACCATACAGCAATTTAATGGGACAGGTTCCACTTAGAACAGATATCGCCATAGTCGACCAAATAAGTTGAGTGCACGTGCTCAGCATCATATAAATTTTCAGGGGGGAAAAGTGCGTGTTATACGCCGATAAATACGATAAAATATTTTCAAAAATGTGAGGGGTGTACTCAATTTTTTGAGATACTCTATAAATACAGCTAATATAGCTGTGTGGAGAGAGAATTGTATATTTGGGTTATATAAGGGTATATACATGACTGATATTTATGCAAAAGACTGTAAAATGGCTATTGTTAGGGGAGAGAACTGTATATATGGCTGGAGGAGGACTATATAACATACAGCCTAGCTTACAGAATGCAGAGGTCAGGGTCAAAAAAGCAAAAAAAGCACCGTTTTCCGTTTAAAAAAAGTCTATAACCCTTTCCAAAAATGCATTGATGTGAATGTGTTGCATAGGAACCCATGTTAAAAATAATGTCTTACATTTCTGCAAAAAGCATGAAAACAACACATTGGTGTGAACTGAGCCTAAATACTCCTTCAGGAGGAAAAGTATTCACACCCTGTGACATTTTCAACATTTTGTCATGTTACAACCAAAATTGTAAATGTATTTTATTTGATAGACCAACACAGAGTGGCACATTGTGAAGTGGAATGAAAATGATAAATGGTTTTCAAAGTTTTGTAAAATATCTAAAAAAAAGTGTGGCGCACATTTGTATTCAGCCCCCCTGAGTTAATACTTTGTAGAACCACCTTTCTCTGCAATTCCAGCTACAAGTCTTTTTGGGGATGTCTCTACCAGCTTTACACATCTAGAGAGTGATATTTTTGCCAATTCTTCTTTGAAAAATAGCTCAAACTCAGATTGGATGGAGAGCGTCTGAACAGCAATATTTAAAGCACAACTTCAGTAATTTTTTTCAACTTTCTATCTATTAAATCTTCTGCCCTTGCTGTTTTAACTTTGGATAGTAAAACATTTTTTTTCTGCCAGTAAATACCTTATACAGCCCACTTCCTGTTTCTTCTCTCGTAAAAAGCCTAGGCTCATGACATCATGCACAGCTCTCTCCCTCACAGAATTTGATAGGAAGGGGAAGGGGGGTCATAAGAGGGCCAATGAGAGCTGCAGGATTGGAGGTGTGCCTCTGTGTAAATCCAGGAAGTGAACAGGCAGCAGCTTCAGCTGCCCACAGTTAAAATGGCTGCAGCCAGACTCAGTGAGATGAGATTTCTACAGCATATTTGGCAAGTACAGAATCACAGTATATATAAAATATTAAGTAGTTGGAGGGCAGCCTGACAAAGATGTTTTTATTACTAATTATGTGAGCAGACTGCAGTTCTTCTTTAAGTCTTGCCACAGATTTCCAATTGGATTTATGTGTGGACTTTGACTGGGCCATTCTAAGACCACTTTTACCCTGAGGCACTTTTCAGGCACTTTCGAGCGCACAAAAACGTATTTCCGTTAAAATCAATGAATGCTTTCACACTGGAGCAGTGTGCTGGCAGGGCTGTTAAAAACTCCCCTCTCCATTGAAATGAATAGAAAGCTCTTCAAAAGCATCTGAAAAGCTCTTCAAACGCGCTCAGTGTTTTTACTGGCATGAATGTGCTTTGATCTAAACCATTGCATTGTAGCTCTGGCTGTATGTTTAGGGTTGTTGTCCTTCTGGAAAGGGAAACTCTGTCCCAGTCTCAAATCTTTTGCAGACTCTAATGCCTCGTACACACGGTCGGACTTTCTGGCAGAAATGGTTAGATGGAATAATTTCATTGGATATTCTGATCGTGTGTGGGCTTCATCTGACTTATTTTTTAAAAATTCTGATGGACCTAGAAATAGAACATGTTTTAAATCTTTCCGACGGAATCAATTCCTATTGGGAAAGCCGTTCGTTTGTATGCTATTCCGACGGACCAAAAACGATGTAAGGGCAGCTATTGGCTACTGGCTATTGAACTTCCTTTTTCTAGTCCCGTCATACGTCATTGCGTTCTAAGCGAACTAACTTTGGTGTGATCATGTGTAGGCAAGTCCGTTTCAGCGGAACTCCATCAGAACTCTGTCGGAAAGACTGCCAGAGTTTATTCTGACGGAAAAAACGGTCGTGTGTACGCGGCATAACAGGTTTTCTTCTAAGATTGGCCTGTATTTGCTCCATCCAATTTCCTATCAACTCTGACCTGCTGAAGAAAAGCACCCCCGCAACATGATGCTGCCACCACCGTGTTTCACAGTGGAGATGGTGTGTGCAGTGTTAGTTTTTCCACCACACATAGTGTTTTGCTTTTAGGCTAAAAAGGTCAATATTGGTATTATTTGACCAGAGCACCTTCTTCCACATGTTTGCTGTGTCCCCCACATGGCTTCTCACAAACTACAATTGGGACTTCTTTATGGCTTTCATTTCAAGCTTTCTTCTTGACACTTTTTAATAAAGGCCAGATTTGTGGAGTACACGACTTATGCCACGTACAGACGATCGGACATTCTGACAACAAAATCCTGGACTTATTTCATGTGTCGATTATTGTGTACACACGATCGGAATTTACGATGGATTTTGTTGTCGGAACATTTCAGAACCAGCTCTCAAATTTTGTTTGTCGGAAATTCCAACAAAAAATGTCTGATGGAGCCTACACACGGTCAGAGTTTCCGACAACAAGCTCACATCGAACATTTGTTGTCGGAAATTCCGACCGTGTTTACGTGGCATAATAGTTGTCCTGTGGACAGATTCTCCCACCTGAGCTGTGGATCTCTGCAGCTCCTCCAGAGTTACCATGGGCCTCCTAGTTGCTTCTCTGATCAATGGTCTCCTTGCCCAGCCTGTTAGTTAAGGTGGACAGCCATGTCTTGGTAGGTTTGCAAATGTGCTATACTCTTTCCATTTTCCGATGATGGATTGAATAGTGCTCTGTGAGATGTTCAAAGCTTCGGATATTTTTTATAATCTAACCTTGCTTTAAACTTCTCCACAACTTTATCCCTTACCTGTCTGTGTTCCTTGGCCTTCATGATGCTGTTTATTCATGAAAGTTCTCTAACAACCATCTGAGGGCTTCACAGAACAGCTGTATTTATACTGAGATTAAATTATGCACAGGTGGACTCTATTTGGTAATTAGGTGACTTCTGAAGGCAATTGGTTCCACTAGATTTTAGTAAGGGGTATCAGAGTAAAGAGGGCTGAATACAAATGCAAATGTTTATTTTTAAGAAAAAAAAATTGAAAATCATTTATTATTTTCCTTCCACGTCACAATTATGTGTCACTTTGTGTTGGTCTATCACATGAAATCCCAATAAAATACATTTACGTTTTTGGTTGCAACGCTCCACGTTTTTTGGGGAAAAATTTCAAGGGGTGTGAATACTTTTTCAAGGCACTGTAAGCACCCTTATCTGGGAACTGATTGGAAACCAGTATACTTGAAGGAAAATAACTTATGCCACCTTATAAATGGATTAAATCCTGTCTCAAGGAAAGAAAACATGCTCCCTTGCAGTTTTACATACTGTATCCTCGGCTGTCATGGCAGGCATTGTTCTCATGTGCTCCCCTTTCCTCTGGCAGCAAACTCCTAAGCATACTCTCAACCAGTGCAGTGCTATTGGTTCTGCATTGGACCTAATGACATCAGAAGATTTGTAACTGCCGGAAAATGGAGGAGAAGACTCATGCCGCATACATGCGACCAGACTTTCCAGCAGACTGGGTCTGGTGGAATCATTCTGTCGGGTAGTCCGATCGTGTGTGGGCTAATCTGATCATTTTTCTTTAAAAAAAATCAGACGGACCTAGAAATAGAACATGTTTCAAATCTGTCCGATGGACTCAATTCCTATCGGGAAAACCGTTCGTCTGTATGCTGGTCCGACGGACAAAATATGGCGCAAGGGCAGCTATTGGCTACTGGCTATTGAACTTCCTTTTCTAGTCCCGTTGTACGTGCTCACGTTCAAAACAAACGGACTTTAGTCTGTTCTTGTGTGGGCAAGTCCGTTCGTTCGGAAGTCCGTCATAACTCCGTCGAAAGTCCATCGGGAAGACTGTCTGACCTTTTCTGCCAGAAATTCCGGTCATGTGTACGCGACATCAGGATACAGGCGTATAGGCTGGAGGGAGCATGTACAAATGGAGGAAAAAAGAGTTGGTGTTTATGTGGCAGATTCAGTCCCTACCAGTTGCATGCCAAAAGTTGACACGTCAAACCATACAGAGCGCATTAATAGATAAATGTTCTTTTGCAAGAGATGGAGGAGTGCTGTTGTTCAGGCACTTTGGAGAGCCTTTGTGACATACATGGGTGAGCTTGTTGGGTTGAAAGAGGAGAAAACGTTTTGTCTTTTAACTGTCTGATTTTTCTAAAACAAATGATTCAAAACTAGGCCCTAACTGCGTAATCTTACTGTACTGACAATTTTCAAAGGGATGTTGTCTGATTTTTGAATTGGTGGGAAGTCTTTTCTGCCTCAATCAACTGTTTTAATAAATTGGCAGAATTAGTTTTAGCCTGCAACCATTTTGCCCATGGCCATTGCAAGTACTTAGAGCTGGCTACACACCATAAACCTCTGGCTCAGATCATTTGTCGGTTTAGAATATGCTTAGATTATTTATTTGGTTATATGTCCACGGGCAGGCAATATATTGCATTGGTACTAGCCTCTATAGACACATGAAGATGATATACTGTACATCTTTGCACATATTTGACAAAAGATCAATACATATATCAGCAGACCCCAAAAATATCCAGTATACTGTTGAATATAAATGCTGTTCCTTGGAAATGCATATAGCAGGTTAATAACTATGCAAGCTTGGCATATCAGCTTTTCTTTTGTTAGCTCTTTATGCCAAAAATGGATCAAAAGTAAATAAACTGATTTTGTCATTGTTAAAAATGAAAAACCATGCTCAGCAAAATCACATTTTCTCTTTATAAAGCATGAATCTCCTCCATTACCCGGCTATGTTAGAAAAAATTAATATTCGTATAGTTAATTTTGTCAAAGACGTGATTTCCACTTAGACATCTTATGCTCAAATAATTAAATGCTATTTTACAATTCATGTAATTGTGATGGCTTGATTAGTATAATCAGTTATTCCTAAAGCTATTCCCAAAGGTTTCATGTACCACATCTGGACAGTTTTATAATAGTAAAATGTTACCCCAGAATTACAGACTGTGGTAATGGCACAGACATGCAATTTCAAAATATGAGAAAGGGAGCTGTGGAAATCATTTTTAATTTGCAGGTGTGTGTAATTTCCACTGAACATATTTCAAATTTGTGTGTGTGTGAATTACATGTGATTTTTTCAATTTTTTTTTTGGGCTAGTGTGTGTATAGTCAGATGGAGGACATCACACAGTGGTGTAGTGGTTAGCACTCTCGCCTAGCAGTAAAAAGATGTTGCTGGTTCAAATCCCAACCACGACACTACCTGCCTGGAGCTTTCATGATCTCCCTGTGCCTGTGTGGGTTTCCTCCCACACCCCAAAGACATGCAGGTAGGCTAATTGGCCTCTGTCCAAAATTGGCCCTGGTATATGAAGGGGGACCTGGGATTGTGAGCTCCTTGAGGGTCCGATGTGAGTGTGCAATGTACAGGGATAGGGACAATTGTAGACACTCAGGTTGAACTGGATGGACTGGTGTCTTTATTCAACCTTACTGACTATGACTATGAATAGGAAGTATCCTGCTACTGTGTACTCCTCTACTTTGAAACATTCCATACATTTGTCCTGCTAGTCCTTGTTTTTGTAAAGATTGAAGTTTCATCGCCATTCACAGGGGTCTGATTTGTTACAGATACTGTTCTGACTATTTCATTGCTGATACCCTCACTTTCAGACTATAGCTTTTTATCCAATGAAAAGCCCTGATATCAGAAAAGTGATGCACTTTTGTTGCCTAAATAATGTTTTTGTTGCCTAAATAATTCTATATGGCGACTCTGATTAGACTGATTATACATATAACAGCTTTCTGCCGATTTCAACCACTTTCAATTGCTCAGGAATTTGATTCCAGATCATTTGAAAGTGGAAAATAGTGGTTTTGATCTACCACAAGGAGATGGGATTAAAATCGAATCTCACTGAAAAACTTTTGCCAAAAATTGCTGTCGTTTTCTCGAGGTGATCGTAGCCGTATTAGTTCACTTGCAAGAACAATAGTTGTGTACTGTTCATAAAACTTTTTTATTTGCACTAACATCCAAATTTGCAGGACAAACCTCTGGAGTGTACCCCCTTTTTCGAGGTCCTAGGTTTTTGCGCATTTGGATGTTGGAAATAAAATGATATCACAGACAGTACTCAATGTTTTTTTGTCGTTTTTTCCAATTCCAATAGATTTTTTTTTTTTGATAACCTGTATTGCAGCTGTCAATATATAGGCCAGTATGATTGATCATATTTGAGGGTTGTAGATTAATACTTTTCTAGCAACCACTTCCAATCGTATATTTGATTCCCAACGTGGTTGGCTTTGCCTGAAGTTATCCATGTATACAACATCCCCAGCTTTAGGCCTCCTGCACAAAGGATGTTTTGCCAACTCTTCACCTAGAAGGCTGTCCTCCCAGCAACAGCATTTTAGCAGAAAAAAAACGCCTGATGCTTGTAAACGCACATAATGCATTTAGGCGCCTTTAGGCACTTCCAGCGCTTGGGAATTAATTTTATTTCATTGGCCAGAGTAATAACTTATGCTGGCCATTGAAAGGAGTTAACCCTAAAGCACTAAACTTACCCAACATTAAGGCGCATTTACAAGCAATGGCAGTGGGTTTTTTTTTCTGCCTCTAAACACCTATGTGTGCATGGACACAGAGCCTAACATTCTGTTTCAAATTTTCTCTTTATTATTCTTTTTCAAAATTATCCATAATACATTCTGGTACATTTACTACATCATACATAAAAAACTCTCTCAATATATAATACATTTACTAACATATCCCCATACACTCAAAAATAATAATAAAAAAAAAAAAAAAAAAAGGAAACCCCCCCCCCCTCTCTTCTTAACCTCTTTCCCTCCTTCCCCCCCTCCCTATCTATCCCCCCTCCCTCTAATATCCCATTTCCCCCCTCCTATCCTCTCTCTCCCCTCCCCCTCCCCCACCCCACATTATAAGTATTCCCTCATTCCACTAGAGGACCTAAACTCTTCCCATTGTTTCCATACAATTGGTAGTTGATTATTTATATATCCTTCTACTCTTATTTGTTTTTCCATAAAGCATATTTCGTTCATTTCACATATCCATTCTCCTATTGTTGGACTCATAGTTTCTTTCCATTTACGTGCTATTATTGTTCTAGCTGCTGTTGTCATATGTTGTATTATCCCCTGTTTCATATTGTGTACTGTTTCTGACGTAAGAGAAAATAATGCTATCTTCACGTCTGGAGTCAGTCTTTTTCCAGTCACTTTTTGATATATCTCAAAAATCCTTAACCAGAAATTTTTTACTTTCTTACAACTATACCAAATATGCTCCATTGTCCCTTTTTCTATCCCACATCTCCAGCATTTATCTGTGTTGCCTTTATTAATTATTTTTAGTGCCACTGGACTCCAATACCATCTCATTGTTACTTTATAGTTACGTTCTTGATGTTTTAATGCCGTTGTGGTTTTGTGTATTATTCCTAATATTTTTTTCCATTCTTCTTCTACAATTATCTCTCCTAACTCTTCTTCCCACTTTTTTATTCCTATTAAGTCTCTAATATCTCCTGTGGGTAACAGTGATTCGTATATTTTAGATAGTTTATTTTTATGGTTCTGCTCCTTTAATATTATCTGCTCAAATTTAGTTAATGGTCTATTTATTAAGTTTATATTGGTTTCAATAAATGTTTCTAGTTGGTGATATTGCAACCAGTGTTTTTTTATTTCTAATCCAAGATCGCTTAAACTAGGCATATTACCATCCACCAGGATCTGGATCAGTCTTATATTCTCCATCTTATTCCATTTCAAATAGCTAACACTTTCCATTGCCGGCTTAAATTCTGGGTTAGATATCAATGGGGACAAGGGTCCAGTCCTGGAGGATAGCTTTCCTTTTTTGAGCACCGCATCCCATATTTTTAAAGTAGCTCTCACAAAAATTGGTAGTTCCTTTTTTTTCTCCCTTAGTTCAGGTCTTATCCATGGCAGGAATTTTAACTGTATACCTGCAATATCCTCTTCCAGCATTACCCATTGTTTATTTTTACTGTCATGTTGCCAATTTATAATTCTAATCAATGATGCCGCTTGCATATATTTTAAAAAATCAGGTAAAGCCAAACCTCCATTTTCTTTTGTTCTAGTTAATGTTTCTCTTTTTATTCGGGAGGTTTTTTTTGTCCATATAAAACTATTTATAGCCTTCCTTAAATCCATCATTATCCTCTTAGATAAAGCAATGGGTAGCATTTGGAATACATATAAGACCTTTGGTAATAATTCCATTTTTACTATATTTATTCTCCCTAACCATGATTGTGTTATTCTTTCATATTTTTGCAATTGTTTTATTATTTTGCGTATAATCACATTATGATTGAGTTCTTGTATCTGCTTCAGATCCTTCGGAATCATGATGCCCAAATATTTAATCATCTCTTTCTGCCATTTAAACGGAAAATCTTTTTGTAAAAGTGATTGCATTTTATCTTCTAAAGTAATATTCATCATTTCAGATTTTTCGTAATTTACCTTGAAGTTACTTAATTCCCCAAATTTATCAAGTTCTTTTATTATATTAGGGATTGTTATAATAGGATTTGTTATATAAAGTAATAAATCATCAGCGTATACTGCCAATTTATACTCCTTATCTCTAATTTTAATCCCTTGTATATCTTTATTTTCCCTTATTGCATTAATTAGATGTTCCATTACTATTATATATAATAAAGGAGATAGGGGGCATCCTTGACGGGTCCCATTTGATACCTTTATAAACTCTGAAAGCATCCCGTTTATTCTTATTTTGGCTCTTGAGTTGGCATATAGTGCCATAATTCTGCCTAACATCCTAGGGCCCAGTCCTATCTGTAATAATGCCTCTTCTAAGAACCGCCATCCCACCCTATCAAAAGCCTTCTCAGCATCTATAGTTAATAAACAGGCTGGGATGGCGGCTCTCTGAGCATATTCCATAAGCGTACATGTCTTTATTATATTATCCCTGGTTTCTCGCCCTTTTATAAACCCTGTTTGATCTAGCTTTATATGTTCCGGCATTCTTGGGGTTAATCTATTAGATATAATTTTTGAATAAAGTCTAATATCGATATTTGTTAATGAAATGGGGCGAAAGTTTTTACTTAATGTATGATCTTTTTCTGGTTTCGGAATAAGTATAATGTGAGCTTCTGTACTCTGTGGTGCAAAGGTTTGCGTTTTAGTTATTGAGTTATATGTTTTTTCAAGTAAGGGTATAATTAGATTTTGAAATACTTTATAAAACCTTGCTGTATAGCCGTCTGGTCCTGGGCTCTTTCCCAGGGCCATTTCGGCTATTGCCTGTTGTATCTCTTCCCTTGAGATTTTTTCTTCCATTTCCTCAATTGCTTCTCTAGAGAATCTGGGCAAGGCTGTCTCGTTAACATATTTTCGAATCTCTTCCCCCCTTTCCTCCTTTTTATTTTCCTGCTGTATTTCTATATTATATAGTTTATCATAATAGTTTTGAAATGTTTTTATAATTTCAGCTGGATCGTGTGTTATTTCCCCGTTTGTTTTTAAGATCTTTACTATAGATGTTGTAGGTTGTTGGTCTCTCAATGTTTTTGCTAGTAGTTTCCCCGGTTTATTTCCATATTGATACCAATGTGTTTTATTCCTATCCCTTATCCGGAGAGACTCCTCATTAAGCATGGCCTGTAGCTCAATTCTTTTATCTTTTAAGAGTATATAATCCTCTGGCTTCATTTTCTGTTTGTGCTTATCTTCCAGTCTCCCAATTTCCAACAGCAATTGAGTTTTCCTTTGCTCTTTTTCCCTTTTTACTCTACTTCCGTGCTTGATGAACAGTCCTCTTAATACGCATAACATTCTGGGGCATTTAGATGCAAGAAAGAAAAACCCATCAGATGTCCAATAGGAGCAACTGAGAAAATGTCCAATGTGCATGAGACCTTGGAGAGAAGGTGGGGTCTTTAAACCTTCATGTTGCTCCATGAATTCCCAAACTATCCACTACCCAAAGAAAAAGTATGAAGCAGTCATTACAGAGGAAAATGTTCTAATTGGACACGTCAGCTGTTATAGGTGGAATCTGGCAATAGCCAGAACATGTCAGCTGTTATAGGTGGTATCTGGCAATTGCCAGAACAGGTCTCGGTTTTAACCACCTCTTTAATACTATGCTTCCATAGTTGCCCTAAAGCTATGGCTATAATGAAATTTGTGACCTAAATAGTAGTTTCCTATGACGAAATGTTACAAAAATTTCCCATAACCAAGGCTGCTAGTAGGTTAGCAATAAAGTATACAGTGTTGTAAATTTGAGTCAAGACAAATATGCACTGAGGGAAATACCTTTATAGTAGTCTACTGTGATAGTAAATTACAGGCCACTAGAAAGGGCCTTTACAGCCCTTAGACCATAAATCAAGCGATTGAACATAGAAATTTGTGGTTTTAATTAACCACAAGGAGATTGGATCAAAAAATGATTCTTTTGGACACAATTGTGAGTTTTTGCATGTTTCAATTGACTTTTTTCAATAACCTGCATTGTAGCTCTCAATTTTATAGCCCAGTTTAGGCAATCAAATTCAGGGGATCGATCAAACTCATGGGTGATTGATTGTTTTCAGGCAACCATTTTCAAAAATATGTTTAATTTCCATTTGTCCAAAAATGGTTACATTTGCTTGAAAATTTCCACATGTAAAGTATGGGCAGCTTGAGGGTCATACCAGGTGGTCTTTTGTTATATAACACTGTGCCTGCTGCATGCATTCACCAGCAGGTATGAGGGAGGAATTCTCTTTCCTGCTACACAAGAATGTGTCATAAGAAATCTGCACTGGGAAAGAGATAAGGACTGCCACTGGTGACATAATTCAGCAAAATGAACATTGCCACTCTAATATTTCCCACTCCACTAAAATTTACTTTCTGTGTCCCCATTTGAGATGTCTCCTATCACTTTCCATACTAGACTTCATATATTTCTTTTCAGTACAGGAAGTACGGGGAGATTTCCCCTTAGTTCTTGTCTGTATAGGAAGAGCTGGGAAATTTCTCCAATGGGGACACAAACAAAAACACAACTTTATTAGAGTGGGGAAAGATTAGAGCTTTTAACAAAATGTTATTTTTGTCTGTGCCTTCCTTTCTCATTGATTATCACTTACCCCACCCCCACCTAATTCTTGTACAAGTGTCACAGGAAGTAAGGTAGGTCTCCCCAATGGGACAATTAACACCTCAGAGAACAAACTCTTTACCACTCCAAAAATATCCCACATTTTTTAAAACCTTGTCTAAAGTTTAGTTATGCTCATACATTTATAATATACTCTATACCAGTGATGACGAACAACATCTGGGGTGCCAAGGTTCGCCATAACTGCTCTATACTCTATAGCCTAAGAGGAGCAATGTTCTCCTTGGACATGTCAGATGTATTAAGAGGTATCCGGCATTTTCCAGAACAGATGTCCATGGCAACTGAATACTATGCATTGAGTAGTAGCCCTAAATATGGATGTAGTAATGAATTCAGTGACCTATATAGTGTCCCATGGCTTTATAAAAGCTTCTAGAAGCCAAGCTGGTAGTAGATTAAAAATAGAATTTACAACACTATGATTTTCAGTTATTAGAAACATACTTTGTGGGAGATACAGTATAATTGTCATCTATGGCAATAAATGTCAGGCCACTGGAAAGGACCTCTGCAGCCTTTAGACTACAAACCTCTGTAGCTGGGTATTAACGGCATCTTTCAAATATATGTTTTGGTATTCTGTAGTAAAATGTCACTACAGGCAAAAAATGTAATGTATTTTTTTTTTTTTTTGCACGGTTCAGATAACATATGTCCATTCACAGTATGCCCCTCTGTTTAAGCCAAAGTTATCATAAATAAATGACCTGGTGATCCTTCCATTCCCCTGCTTATGGCTTTACTTACAATGCCAGCCCAACAACACTATTCAGCCACTGCCCAAAGGCTAATCCCCTAGGCGTTGCCGGCACCCAGGAGCTCTATAACTCCATCATGCATGCAAAAAGCACAGGGCACTTTGGAGGCTTTGTGAGGGGCACATGAGCTGTAATTGTTTGTTTAGATGCAACTGTTAGAGCTGGCATTGAATTGCTATGGAAATACACCCCCCCCCCCCCCCCCACAGGCATAGATTACTTCCGGCAGTGACACAAGGGATGCTCTGTTACATTCACAGGCACACAGCGTAATGATATGCAAAAGAATTGCAGTCATGTGACAATGTTGCTTAATCTTTACCTTGCTATATATATTTTCAACCTAATGAATTTCTATGCTGGATGCCATGTGTAAAATAATAAAGTGACAATGGTCTGTTTGCTGGGTTAGGGCATTACAACTGCTTCAAGTATAGTTTGAAAGAGAATACAAGTATATGGTGGCTTTTAAATAAGTTATATTTTTAGCAGATCTATGCAAAAAAACATTCTGTCACAATAGATATATGGAAAATGGAGTTAGCATTTTCTACCAGTGCCTGCATGGGTTTCCTCTGGGTACTCTTGTTTCCTCCCACCCTCCAAAGATCTGATAGTAAGTTCATTGTCTCCTGTCTAGATTGGCCCTAGTATGTGTATGAATGAATGTGATTTAGGGACCTTATAAACTCCTTGGGGCCAGGGACTGGTGTGAATGTACAATATACATATGTAAAGCGCTGCATAAATTGACAGCGCTACAGTGCCTTGCAAAAGTATTTACCCCGCTTGACTTTTTACCTATTTTGTTCCATTACAGCCTTTAGTTCAATGTTTTTTAATCTGAATTATATGTGATGGATTAGAACACAATAGTCTAAGTTGGTTAAGTAAAATGAGAAAAATAGCTACACCGGGGTAACACTCGGGACAATCCCCCCTCCCTTTGCATTCAGGATGTAGTAGACTGTCCAATAGGCAGGGAGAACTGTTGGAGGAGTGCCTCCCCCTCCTCACAGTGAATATACATCCCATAATAATTTTCACAGACAGACAGACACAATAGAACAATGAAATTGTCAGAAACAATGAACCAGACTGAGACAGAAGTACAATTAAATCACACTTGTTTATTAATAAAAAATAAAAAGGTAAATAGAGTAAGCGTAGTCAAAGCATAGCCAGAATCCAGTAACCGAATCGAGTAGTCAGCCAGGCCAGAGTTCAATAACCAGATCGGGTAATCAGCCAAGCCAGAAGTCAGGGATCCAAGTGGACGACCAGCAAGCAGGATAAGGAGCCAGAAGGGATGTCAGGAAGCCAGTCTTTAAACAGGAACGCAGGAGATGGTTTATTGTGATGTGACCAAGGTAAGGCAGAGATGAAGTAAGCTAGACAGCTTTAAGTAGGCAGGTCAGAAGAGCAGGATCAGGAACAGCTAGGTAACTGTGGAGAGACATGGGAGCTGGCAATTAGCCGACAGCTGAGCAGCCAGCCCAGAGAAGGAAGGGCTAAGCCAGTCCTGACAGGAATACAGCCACACCCCAAACAACCCAGCCAAGAGCACACCATAGTATGAGACAATATACAATATATACAGCGCCTTGCAAAAGTATTCACCCCCTTGGCTTTTTACCTATTATGTTACATTGCAGACTTTAGTTGTTTTTTTAATATGAATTATATGTCATGGATCAGAACACAATAGTCTAAGTTGGTGAAGTAAAATTTGAAAAATATACACATAAAACTACTTTTCAGAAATAAAAAAACTGATAATTGGCATGTGCGTATGTATTCACCCCCTTTGTTATGAAGCCCATAAAAAGCTCTGGTGCAACCAATTACCTTCAGAAGTCACATTATTAGTGAAATGATGTCCACCTGTGTGCAATCTAAGTGTCACATGATCTGTCATTACATATACACACCTTTTTGAAAGGCCCCAGAGGCTGCAACACCTACGCAAGAGGCACCACTAACCAAACACTGCCATGAAGACCAAAGAACTCTCCAAACAAGTAAGGGACAATGTTGTTGGGAAGTACAAGTCAGGGTTAGGTTATAAAAAAAAAATATCCAAATCTTTGATGATCCCTAGGAGCACCATCAAATCTATCATAACATGGCACAACAACAAACCTGCCAAGAGATGGCCGCACACCAAAACTCATGGACCGGGCAAGGGGGGCATTAAGCAGAGAGGCAGCACAGAGACCTAAGGTAACCCTGGAGGAGCTGCAGAGTTCCACAGCAGAGACCGGAATATCTGTATATAGGACGACACTGAGATGTACACTCCATGAGTTGGGCTTTATGGCAAAGTGGCCACAAGAAAGCCATTACTTTCAGCAAAAAACAAAATGGCATGTTTTGAGTTTGTGAAAAGGCATGTGGAAGACTCCCAAAATGTATGGAGGAAGGTGCTCTGGTCTGATGAGACTAAAATTGAACTTTTTGGCCATCAAAGAAAACGTTATGTCTGGTGCAAAACCATCACATCACATCACCCAAAGAACACCATCCCCACAGTGAAACATGGTGGTGGTAGCATCATGCAGTGGGGACTGGGAAACTGGTCAGAGTTGAGGGAAAGATGGATGATACTAAATACAGGGATATGCTTAAGCAAAACCTGTACCACTCTGTGTGTGATTTGAGGCTACAACGGAGGTTCACCTTCCAGCAGGACAATGACCCCAAGCACACTGCTAAAGCAACACACTGCTAAAGCAACACTTGAGTGGTTTAAGGGGAAATGTTTAAATGTGTTGGAATGGACTAGCCAAAGACCAGACCTCAATCCAATAGAAAATCTGTGGTCAGACTTAAAGATTGCTGTTCACAAACACAAACCATCCAACTTGAAGGAGCTGGAACAGTTTTTTGCAAGGAGGAATGGGCAAATATCCCAGTGGTAAGATGTGGCAAGCTCATAGAGACTTATCCAAAGCAACTTGGTAGCTGCAAAAGGTGGCTCTACAAAGTATTGACTTTAGAGGGGTGAAGAGTTATGCACATTGACTACTTCTGTTATTTTGTCCTAATTCTATTTGTTTGCTTCACACAAAAAAAAAAAAAAATCTTCAAAGTTGTGGGCATGTTCTGTAAATTAAATGATGCAACTCCTCAAAAAATCTGTGTTAATTCCAAGTTGTGAGGCAACAAATCACGAAAAAATGCCAAGGGGTGTGAATACTTTTGCAAGGCACTTTATATAAGTACTTGTAATAAATAAATTACTGAGCTGTCATGAAAGTGCCTGTTGCCTGTCTCTTCAGCTGACCTTCTTGTTTTTACACTTTGACCCCCTGACCTGGAACAAGGAGTAAATAAGGACAGCTGACTTTTCTCTGACTTTCTTGATTTGTATACTTCTTCCAAATCAACAACTCAAAAAAAATATTGAAGCCAGAGGTGATCAAAGCAGACTGACAACTACCATTTTAAAAGGCGTTTATCTGTGGCAGCCTATTTCTGTTTAGCTGTGTAAAGAAGGATCCCGCTGTCCTGCTACCATTCAGTGAGGGCCAGTGATGCTGAACTACACAAATGTGGTTCTTTGTAATGAATGTATGAAGTAGGTGAAGGATGTGTCTAAATGATCAACGTTGGGTGTCTGAACACACTGAGCTATAACAGTTGTCACAATCCAGCACACAGCATTGAACTGAAGAAAGATAACAAGCCCTTCACCCCTGGATGAACAGAGACAAAAGATGACCTGCTTTCCCTGCATTAACTAACCACTGTGAAGCTTCCACATTATTTAATTTTTATTTAATTTTACAAATATATATATATATATATATATATATATATATATATATATATACGACAACAATGTACGCAGCATTTTACATAAATATTGTACATTCACATCAGTCCCTGCTTTCAAAAAGCTTACAATCTAAGGTCCCTAACTTGCATTCGTATTCACATCATATTCATAATACACATACTAGAACCAATTTAGAGAGGAGAAAAATATTATTATTATTATACAGGATTTATATAGCGTCGACAGTTTACGCAGCGCTTTACAACATTAGGGTAGACATTACAATACAATTCAAGACGGGGAATCAGAGGGCCCTGCTCGTTAGAGCTTACAATAACCTACCACCATGTCTTAGATATATTTGGGAATTTATGTATTTTGTGCAGAAAATTTAGCATCTGAGCTGATATATAGCAGATTCACCTCATGTCGTTTGAATTGGTACTTCAGGAATCTTATTTTTATTTTCTTTTTTTCTTCTTTTTTTTTTTTTTATACAAATGGAAAAGGTTTAGAAACACTGTTACATTTTTATTGTTGCCTGGATCCCCATTGGAGAGGTTTATTCTATTCCTGTTTCTTCTCTCAGTAACGGTAGAATGTGTGGGGAAACGGTGGGGGTGTCTTATCCTTTTCCACTTAAGTTTTCTATATATAGTTTTCTGTACATGTACAATAGGTATAGTCGAGGCCTGTTCAGAAAAGAAACATTTGATCTAAGTTCTCTCACGGAGCATTTGGATTTCTGACCGCATTTTACGCAGGAAAAAGTTGCTTAAAAAACATGACTAAAGCCACATAATGCACACAAGCATTTCAGTGTTTATGGATTTCATGGGCCAGAATATTAATTCATTATGGCCATTGGAATGAATGAATGCTCGAGAGTTAAATGCTAAGTTTTTTTTTTAAGCCCTTTGTGCATGAGCCTTAAGGCGGCCTACATATTGACAGAGGAAAACATTTTAATGTTTAATATCTCTTTCCTGAGAGGTCCTGTTCATTAGCGTTTACAAGTACAGCTATTCCCTAGTGAAAACATTGGGCTATCAGGAACATCAGCAGTACACACATTAAGTATTAAAATATACAACATCACGCACTTATTGTAATGATTCCAGGCAAGATTCAGGGCACAGGTGTCTAGAGAAGATTTCCTGAAGCATTGTTAGGAATATGGAGAAAATGTACTATTTTACATTTTATCTGTCTGTTTTATTGTTTTGGACTCATACATAAGCAGTGTGGTAGACCATAACAACTAGGGATGAGCTCAGGTGTGTTTGCATGGCCTACGTGCTGAGCCCGCCAGGAAGTTGGCGCATCGTTGCGCTAATCACAGGCAGTGAGACATTGCCCCAATGTGCGGCTGCAGAGATCGGGCAATGTCTCACTGCCTGTGATTAGCGCTGTGCCGACTTCCTGGCGGGCTCTGCACGTGGGCCATGCGATCACGTCTGAGCTCATCCCTATTAACAACTAATCAGAATTAATCTCCTTCTCCAAGGTGTCTTCAGTATACTTACATGTAAGTGCGAGGGGAGGGTTACCACATTTTGTTTTCTTTACACTGCCTATTCAATAACCTCAATAGTATGAGTAATTTAGCATGTTTCATTCGAAATACTTAATACAGAACCACTACTATTCCCACAAAACAGAAAGTGTTTGTAGAAAAAGTTTTACCTTTTTCTTTGGAATAGAGTAGGAATAGTTAGGACCTCTGTCCTTTTATGTATTTATTTGTTGCTGTATATTCCCTTTACTTGTCCTAAATATACAGCAGGGGTAAGAGGAGATCTCTCCAAAGTGAGGGGATATCCCTTCCTAATCTGGCCATACACTAGTAGATTTTAGAACAAATGATCATATGAATATTCATATGAAAATTCTCAGTATATTAGATGGTATGGAGTATGTGTTTGAAAGTCAAAATTTCTTTTGTTTTTAATATTCAGTTTGGGAATGAATGTCATTTCCTGAACAAAAACCATATTCACTGTTATAAATGTATTCTTCCCCAAAAAACAAACAAACATTGATCATCGATTTGCTCCCACTAATGATTAGAAACATAGAAGAGTGATGGCTGAAAAAAGACCAAGTGGTCCATCAAGTCCACCTAACTTTTATATATATATATATATATATATATATATATATATATATATATATATATATATATATATATATTGTGGCAGCAGGCAGGTAAAGTCACCTGGTTGTATCCAGGATGGGAAATATGTGTGCCCTAGATTCAGGCTTTATGCAGACTTCTACAACTAGAGGAGAAGAGTTAATGAGCCCAGCTGAAGTAAGTGGGCTCATTAAGACCTCTACAAAAAACCCCAGCATGCTTAGGGAGATGCTCCATCCTGGAACCAGTTTTGTGTTGTATAGACTGGGGAGTGTGACACCTGTTCTGTGCGGTGAGTTAACGCCTGTGTGGCAAACCTCTACAACAGAGACAGGGACTGGTGCAGCACAAGGCTGCACTCAGTTGTGAGAAAGGGAATCTATGTGTGTATTTAGAGGTCAAGCTGACCAGGATTTATTTTCATGTTTTTCTTTTGTTTTGGCTGTTATATTTTTTACTGCATGTAGCATGAATAAACCGCATCTTTTGTTTTTTTTTACCTACAACGCTGTCTGCTGTGCCTGATTTTGTGTTGTGAACCCATCCAGGGGGTCACACACATCCGCTGCCGAGCTAACCCCTCACAGTTGGTGGAGAATTTTGGCAGTTTTTTTTTAAAGGCCAGCATGGAGGAGATACTGAGACAGCTGGCTCTAGCAAATGCAAATCAGCAGCAAACAAATGCAAATCAGCAGCAAACAAATGCGGGTTTACAAAGGAGCCTTGCAGCCCAGCAGCAGACAAATGCAACTTTGCAGCAGAGTCTGGAAGCTCAGCAGAAGGCTCACCAGCAGAGTCTGGAAGCTCAGCAGAAAGCTCACCTGCAGAGTTTGGAAGCTCAGCAACAAGCCCAGCAGCAATCTGAAGCCCGCTTCATAGACCTGTTGCAGAAGCAAGAGCAGAGTTTTCAACGGCAAATAGAGACATTAATACAGCAACGTCTGCAGACCAATGAAGCAAGTGGTCACAATAATACCGCATCCTTTGGTGTGAGCCGATTACTGACAAAAATGACTGGAGAGGATGATCCGGAGGTGTTTTTGACCACATTTGAAAGGACTGCTGAAAGGGAAAAGTGGCCTAAGGAGCAATGGGCTGGACTGGTGGCCCCTCTGTTAACTGGGGAATCGCAGAAAGCTTATTATGACCTAGAGCCTGACCAAGCAAAAGACTATGTGGTGCTAAAAACAGAAATATTGGCACGGCTGGGTGTCACCCTGGCCGTCCGGGCTCAGCGTGTGCATAATTGGACTTTTCAGGTTGGAAAACCCCCCAGGTCTCAAATGTATGATCTCATTCACCTGAGCAGGAAGTGGCTGCAGCCAGAGTCTTTGACCGCACCAAACATTGTGGAACGTGTTGTTATGGATCGTTTCCTGAGAGCTCTTCCTACTGCCATCCAAAAATGGGTAAGCCATGGAGACCCAGAAAATGCAGATAAACTTGTGGATCTGGTTGAGAGGTACTTGGCTACAGAGAACTTGACCACCTCTTCCAGGGACTCACAGACTTTCCATCCTAAGACCAGATCATCCCCAGTGGCGGGTAAGATGACTCCAAGGGGTGAGGGTGGAGAGAGTGAGAGGGTGGGAGTTCTACCTAAGGTCTGGCGGGAGCAGCCCAGGAAGCTGCAGCGAAAAAGATTATTTGCTACCGCTGCCGCCAAGAGGGACATATTGCAGCCAATTGCCCCGTTGTGGATGAGCCTATGCAATGTGACTTTATAAGGGAGAGACGTCAGTCGCTGTTTGCGAGAGTTGCATGCACTGCCATTCGAGGACCTGAGAAACATTTATGTAAAATGTGTATTAATGGTAGAAATGTTGATGTGTTGCTGGATTCAGGTAGCCTGGTAACATTGATAAAAGCTGAATTAGTTACTACAGAGGTCTCTGGGAAGAACAAGGTGGCTGTTATTTGTGTGCATGGGGACACCCGAGAGTATCCTGTAACTTCAGTGTTTTTTGAGACCCCCAAAGGTAACCTCTCTCATCAGGTGGGGTTAGTGTCTCACTTACCACATGATGCTATTGTGGGAAGGGATTTTCCAAAATTCTGGGAACTCTGGGATTGTCCTGAGCCCCCCACTGGTGCCCCTATAAACCAGGAAGATTACCAGAATTCCTCTGGGAGTGGTGAGGACTCTCCTGAATTTCCCTTGTCGGTATTGGCGGGGGAAACTCGAGAAACTGGGGAGGAGCCAACATCCTCAGATGAAAACATGCCATCTGTGGAGTTTTCGGATCTTGAGGTTCACAGGGAAAATTTTGCCACAGAACAGTTAAAAGACCCCACCCTAATAAAGGCACGGGAAAATGTGGTGAAAATAGATGGCGAGTTAGTGAACCCAGATAAGACTTGCACTTATCCTTACTTCACTATGGAAAGGGACCTGCTGTATCGAGTGGCTCAAAGGGCAGAAGAAACCATTGAGCAACTTGTAGTGCCCAAACCTTACAGGAAGTTGGTGTTAGAATTGGCCCATGGGCACATTCTGGGAGGTCATCTGGGGGCCGAGAAAACCAGAGAGAGGGTACTGCAGAGATTCTATTGGCCTGGGGTCATGAAGGAAACAGAAAATTATTGTTCCTCCTGCCCTGTGTGTCAGAAGTCGGCACCTATGCCACATTTCCGTAACCCGCTGGTACCTCTTCCTATCATTGAAGTCCCCTTTGAGAGGATCGCAATGGATTTGGTAGGTCCGATAATGAAGTCTGCTAGGGGGCATCAGTACATTTTGGTTATATTGGACTATGCCACCCGTTATCCGGAAGCAATTCCTCTTCGAAATACCTCGGCCAAAACCATAGCCAAAGAGCTATCTCTTGTTTTTAGCCGCGTGGGTATTTGTAAGGAACTGCTTACGGACCAAGGTACACCCTTTATGTCCAGGGTTATGAAAGAACTATGCAAGTTGTACAAAGTGACACAATTGCGTACATCTGTGTATCACCCCCAAACAGATGGGTTGGTTGAAAGATTCAACAAAACCCTAAAACAAATGTTAAAGAAGGTGGTAGATAGAGATGGAAAGAATTGGGACTGTCTAATACCCTATCTGATGTTTGCCATTAGGGAGGTACCCCAATCCTCTACGGGTTTCTCACCCTTCGAGTTGCTCTATGGGAGACACCCAAGAGGGCTGCTGGATATCGCCAAGGAAACTTGGGAAAATGAGAGTTCTCCTCACAGGAGCGTGATTGAGCATGTCGCCCTGATGCAAGATAGAATTGCACAGGTAATGCCAATCGTAAAGGAATATTTGACCCAAGCGCAGTTAGCACAGCAGAGAGTGTACAACCGTGGGGCCAAGACCCGTACTTTTTCCCCGGGGGATAGGGTCTTGGTGCTAGTCCCTACGGTTGAAAGCAAATTTCTGGCCAAATGGCAAGGTCCATACGAAGTAATTGAAAAAATTAGTGAGGTGAACTACAGGGTTAGACAGCCAGGAAGGTGTAAGCCGGAGCAGATCTATCACGTCAATCTGCTGAAAGCCTGGAGGGATAGGGAATCCCTAGTCGCAGAGACTTTGTCACAAGCACAGCCTGATTGCTTAGTTCCTGAGGTTGGAATAGCAGACACCTTATCGAAAGCCCAACAACAGGAGGTCAAAGAGTTTGTACTTCGTAACAAAGAGATTTTTTCTGAGCTGCCGGGACAAACATCTGGCGTAGAGCATGACATTATCACCCCGCCAGGAGAAAGGGTAAAACTAAAACCTTATAGAATACCAGAGGCCCGACGGGAGGCAATACGTGGGGAGGTTCAAAGGATGCTGGAATTGGGTGTGATAGAGGAGTCCCAGAGTGACTGGTCCAGTCCTATCGTACTAGTGCCCAAACCTGATGGGAGCTGGCGGTTTTGTAACGATTTTCGACAATTGAATAAAGTTACAAAATTTGACACCTACCCCATGCCGCGTATAGATGAGTTGATTGACCGGCTGGGAACAGCCCAATATATGACAACTCTTGATCTCACCAAAGGGTATTGGCAAATTCCCCTGGCCGAGTCAGCCAAGGAGAAAACTGCGTTTGTAACCCCAGATGGGGCATTCCAATATACGAGAATGCCGTTTGGGTTACAGAATGCACCGGCAACATTCCAGCGGAAAATGGATAAGGTTCTGAGGCCCCATCAGAAATATGCTGCAGCTTACCTGTATGATGTGATTATCCATAGCACAGACTGGGTCTCACATTTGCCAAAAGTACAAGCAGTCCTAGACTCTATCCGGGAAGCTGGGTTTACGGCCAATCCAAAGAAGTGTACCATTGGACAGGAGGAGGCCAAATATCTTGGGTACACTATTGGGAGGGGGGTGATAAAACCCCAAGTCAATAAAGTCGAGGCCATACAGAGTTGGCCACGTCCCATCAGCAAGAAACAGGTACGAGCCTTTCTGGGAATCGCTGGCTATTATCGACGATTCATTCCCCATTTTGCTTCTCAGGCTGTGCCCCTCACCAACCTGACAAAAGGGAAAGAGTCGGTCATGGTTAAATGGTCCCCAGAGGCTGAAGAAGCATTTCAGTCCTTAAAAACAGCCTTATGTAGCCAGCCAGTGTTGTACTCACCAGACTTCTCTAAGGACTTCGTGGTACAAACTGATGCATCAGACGTTGGGTTAGGGGCAGTGTTATCCCAGGTCTGGAACGGGGAAGAGCACCCAGTCATTTACCTCAGCAGGAAGTTGAAGTCCCATGAGGTAAATAACGCCACGATTGAGAAGGAATGTTTAGCAGTGAAGTGGGCTCTAGATTCCCTTCGGTACTATCTGCTAGGTAGGCACTTTGACCTGGTGACTGATCACGCTCCTTTAAAGTGGATGGCTCAGAACAAGGAGACCAATAGAAGGGTAAATAGGTGGTTCCTGGCCCTACAGGAATTTAACTTTACAGTTAAGCATCGCCCTGGTGTTAAAATGGGGAATGTGGATGCTTTGTCTCGGATACATGCGTGTCTGACTGCTTGTGTTACAACCCCAAGGTTGAAACAAGAGGGGGGGGTATGTGGCAGCAGGCAGGTAAAGTCACCTGGTTGTATCCAGGATGGGAAATATGTGTGCCCTAGATTCAGGCTTTATGCAGACTTCTACAACTAGAGGAGAAGAGTTAATGAGCCCAGCTGAAGTAAGTGGGCTCATTAAGACCTCTACAAAAAACCCCAGCATGCTTAGGGAGATGCTCCATCCTGGAACCAGTTTTGTGTTGTATAGACTGGGGAGTGTGACACCTGTTCTGTGCGGTGAGTTAACGCCTGTGTGGCAAACCTCTACAACAGAGACAGGGACTGGTGCAGCACAAGGCTGCACTCAGTTGTGAGAAAGGGAATCTATGTGTGTATTTAGAGGTCAAGCTGACCAGGATTTATTTTCATGTTTTTCTTTTGTTTTGGCTGTTATATTTTTTACTGCATGTAGCATGAATAAACCGCATCTTTTGGTTTTTTTTTACCTACAACGCTGTCTGCTGTGCCTGATTTTGTGTTGTGAACCCATCCAGGGGGTCACACACACCCGCTGCCGAGCTAACCCCTCACAATATATAAAAGTTAGGTGGACTTGATGGACCACTTGGTCTTTTTTCAGCCATCACTCTTCTATGTTTCTAATAGTATCTCACAAAAGTGAGTACACCCCTCACATTTGTGTAAATATTTTATCATATCTTTTTCATGTGACAACACTGATGAAATGACACTTTGCTACAATGTAAAGTAGTGAGTGTACAGCTTGTATAACTGTGTTAATTTGCTGTCCCCTCAAAATAACTCGACACTCAGCCATTAATGTCTAAACCGCTGGCAACAAAAGTGAATACACCACTAAGTGAAAATGTTCAAATTGGGCACAAAGTGTCAATATTTTGTGCGGCCGCCATTATTTTCCAGCACTGCCTTAACCTTCTTGGGCATGGAGTTCACCAGAGCTTCACAGGTTTCCACTGGAGTCCTCTTCCACTCCTCCGATGACATCACGGAGCTGGTGGATGTTAGAGACCTTGCACTCCTCCACCTTCCATTTGAGGATGCCCCACAGATGCTCAATAGAGTTTAGGTCTGGAGACATGCTTGGCCGGTCCATCACCTTTACCAGCTTCTTTATCAAGGCAGTGGTCGATTTGGAGGTGTGCTTGGGGTCGTTCTCTTGTTAGAGTACTGCCCTGCGACCCAGTCTCAGAGGGGAGGGGATAATGCTCTGCTTCAGTATGTCACAGTACATGTTGGCATTCATAGTTCCCTCAATGAACTGCAGCACTCCAGTGTCTGCAGCACTCATGCAGCCCCAGACCATGCTTGACTGTAGGCAAGGCACATTTGTCTTTGTACTCCTTACCTGGTTGCCGCCACACACACTTGACACCATCTGAACCATATAAGTTTATCTTGGTCTCATCAGACCACAGGACATGGTTCCAGTAATCCATGTCCTTATTCTACTTGTCTTCAGCAAACTGTTTGCAGGCTTTCTTGTGCATCATCTTTAGAAGTGGCTTCCTTCTGGGATGACAGCCATGCAGACCAATTTGATACAGTGTACTCCATACGGTCTGAGCACTGACAGGCTGTACACTCAACTTCTTTGGTTGACCATGGCGAGGCTTGTTCTGAATGGAACCTGTCCTGTTAAACCGCTGTATGGTCTTGGCCCCTGTGCTGCAGCTCAGTTTTAGGGTCCTGGCAATCTTCTTATAGCCTAGGCCATCTTTATGTAGAGCAACAATTCTTTTTTTCAGATCCTCCGAGAGTTCTTTGCCATGAGGTGCCATGTTGAACTTCCAGTGACCAGTATGAGAGAGTGAGAGCGATGACACTAAATTTAACACACCTGCTCCCCATTCACACCTGAGGCCTTGTAATACACATGACATGACACTGGGGAGGGAAAATGGCTAATTGGGCCCAATTTGGATATTTTCACTTAAGGGTGTACTCACATTTGTTGCCAGCGGTTTAGACATTAATGGCTGTGTGTTGAGTTATATTGAGGGGACAGCAAATTGACACTTTTATACAAGCTGTACACTCACTACTTTACATTGTAGCAAAGTGTCATTTCTTCAGTGTTGTCACATGAAACGATATAATAAAATATTTACAAAAATGTGAGGGGTGTACTCACTTTTGTGAGATCTTGTATATAGAAGTATATATCTAGACACATAACATAGAAAACCCATGTCTTTTTGATTCTAGATACACATTAAATAACCCAATATTGAAAAGAATAAATTTAGATCAAATGGTAGCTTATTGTCTTTGTTTTTATTTTTAAAGACTTCCTTTCTTTTTGTCATAAAATTGATGACTTATTCCCAGCTTTTCCTGTCACATCCTGTTTAGCAGATACCAGGGAAAAGCTAGGCCTGCAGTTGCTATTATCCATTTGGTTCAGGCTGAAGGATCTGACATCCTGCCGAGCTTTTGTACATATTTCTCATATGTTAGGGTGTGTCACACTTCAGTTTTCAGAAGTTTTGTTGGGCTTTTGAGCCCAGCCAGAATCGCACGGTGCCGCACTCATATTGTCCGGATTTACTGAAAGGCCATCAAAGCCTTTGCTAAGTGGAAGGGTTGGAATAGCAGGGCAGATCAGCTAAGCTCCCAGGGGTGGGACGTTTACACAGCCCATACACTGCTGCCTAATGTATTCACTGTGACTGTGCAGCTGGATGGAGTCAGCTGTTTTCAGAATCTGCTGGCAGGCTGCCTGTGTGGATTTTTTTTTTTTTTGTCAAAGTGGAATTCAGAGGAATATTATTAGAACAATATGTCTGGTGTCTCAACAGTTCCTTTCTCTGCTGCTGTCACGGAAATGATCATGAGAGCTTTATATCAAGAAATAGTATCTTTTTTTTTGCAATGTTTGTCAATATGTCACAAAAAATTAATTTGTACAGGACACAAAAGACTACTGTACTCTGGTAAAGCATTGCTAATTGTACCATTCGTACTTTTCTTAAAAGGTAATTTCATTAAAAATTTATATTTCAGTCATTGGTGAAACATTGGTGTGCTGAGTCAGCCCTGGCTTCTTATGATACCACGACAATTAGATTTGCCTGCCTTAAAGTGATAAAGACTAATTTATTTTATTTTTTAATTAAAAATAAAAAGTGGTTATACTTACCTGCTCTATGCAGTGGTATTGCACAAAGTGGTCCCTTACCTCCTCTCCGTGAGTCCCCTGCCATTGTTTACCTCTCCTTCTTCCTGCAGATGCCCTGTAACAAGCCGTGTGCTATGGGGGCACCTGTGCGAGTGCGTGCATGAGCCAGACTTTGTGCGTTCATAGATGCACACAACATGGCTCGGCCACGCTCCTCACAGGATTTGACTGGCAGCAGGAGCCTATGGCTCATGCCGCCGCTTTTGTCTCCTGTAAGACCAGAAAGTGAAGGGATATGAGCTGCAGTCAGGCAGCACTGGATTGCTGACAGGATACAGGTAAGTGTTTGGGGGAGGGGGAACAGTTAGTGGAGAGTTTATTAATTTAATGAATCATGCAGTAACCCAGATAGCAAGCAATTGAACTGCAAGTTTCAAAATGGCATGCTAAGCTATTGCTAGACTTGCCAGGCTTCACAAGTCCACATTGCATGACTCCAGATCAACTTTCTATGCAAACATTCTGCAAGTCTGCTGCAAGTTCTGGCTCAGTTATTTTGTGCAACAGTCGAAAACAAAGAAGATACCAAATGGATATCAACGGGTCAGACTTTTAAGTCATGGAAGCAAATAGGAATATCATAACAGTGTTCAAAACAATCTAAAAATAATATAATTTGTACATTGAGCCCTTGAGCATCACGTCTACTCGTTTCACCGTAAAGGCTTCCTCAGGACACGAAAAAGGTTCAAAGACGTAGCAAGAGAGAGCAACAATAAATCTCACTATCTGAAATGAGATATATCAGAGTTAAAATTCGAAAACAACGCATATATACATAAGCTTTGCATTGTATGTCACATTTAAAAAGCATGTGATGCAACAGTCCCCCTACCACAGGGGTTACTGACTTGCAGGGCTCTTGCTGTAGACTCACCACTGCAACGTTGCTCTTGCTAGGGACTTGCCAAGCAAATTTGCTACAAATTGGAAAACGTGTCAACTAGAACTTGTGCTTCAATGCTCTGCGAGTGTACAGCTTGCCAGTGAAAATGTGCAGCAAGTTAAAAAGACTTACAATTCAACACTGCCACAAATTTGTGGCAAGTTATCCTTGCTATCTGGGAAGGTAAAAAAAAATGTTAGACTTTAGAACCACATTACATCTTGACTTTGGACGTTTCGAGTGTCTCCAACCACACTTACATGTTTCCGCTCCTCCTGCTGTTTTCTCCAAAATGAAATAAACATGTCAAGGAGAGCGCAAGAATATCAGCAAGGTTTAGCTGTCCAGCCTCTACTTACAACTGAAATATCAATTTAGATTGGGCCAATCTTTAAAGTGGTTCTAAAGCTGCATCTCCTCTTTCCCTTCTCCCTCTGCTCAGCAGTAGGAGCCACTGGCTTCTGCTGCTGTTAATCAAATGCTGTGAGGAGGGAGTGGGGGGCTTGGCTAGCCGAACTGTGTGTGTGTCTATGGATGCACACAGCCTGGTCCAGGATTTAGCTGCACATCTGCCCCCATAGCAAGAAGCTTGCTATGGTGGCAGACACAGAAGAGGAGGAGCCAAGATCACCGTAGGGGGGCCCCAGAAGAGGAGGTTCGGGGCTGCTCTATGTAATAACATTGTGCAGGATAGGTAGGTATAATACGTTTATTAATTTAACAAAAAAAAGTGCCTTTAGAAACTCTCTAGGGTTAAAGCCTTTAGTAAAAAAAAAAAAAAAAATCAGCTAAAGAAAAATTGCATACTAATAATCTTATGTGTCCTTTGTTCTGCTGGCTCCTGTTTCCCTTGAAAGCATCATCTTATGATTTCCCCTCCTTCCCCCTTCCACTTTTGGGGTTGTTTGTACTGGGAAATAGTTTTTTGTTCAGAATGTTTATTTGATCCCTTCTCTAGTAAAAAATATTTTTTTAAAAACCCAGTGTTTTCAAAATACCACCAAAAGAAAGCTTTATTTGTCTAAGAAAAAGGAAAAAATGATATAAAATTTCTTTGGGTCTAGTGTTGTATGATGGAGTAATTGTCAGTCAAAGAATCGCAACACTGAAAATTTAAAAATGGTAATGCAGGTGTAGTACTGAAGTGGTTAAAGGCAATGCTATTTTTGTTGGTTAGCAGTTTTGACAGATATTCTGATGAGCTAACCATAGCCTAGTGTGTCTGGCTCTACCACTGTTGTATTAAAGGGAAACTATCCAGCCAGTGGGCTGTTGGTGTTTCAAATTTATAACTAATCAAAACAAGGTTCCAGAACATTTTAATCGAAAATGGCCTCCAAAAGTATTACTTATTGCAACAAACGGCATCATTCTTTCTGTTACCGCTGTCCACTAAAGCCATACAAAAATATAAATGATCAGCAGTTATTCCAGATAAGTCTCAGGGTCACCCAATGTTACATTTCAGAATATAGCCAAGGCTAAATACCGACATTGCATTTTTTAAAATAAAGCTGAAAGACCAGAATAGAACATTTTTATCTACATTGTAAACAGAGATGATCCGGAGAGAGGTCACCTTATATTCCGCACACACCAGATTATGAAGGAATGTATCTATGATTACGGCTGTGAACACAAAAAAAAAATATGTTCTTGTTTCTTATAACTATGTGTGTGAAATGAATTACATTTTATTTCTTGTATTTATTTCATTAGATTACATGTCTTCAAGATTTCTTTGGTGATGATGATGTGTTTATTGCCTGCGGACCAGAGAAATACCGATATGCACAGGATGACTTTGTTCTGGATCATAGTGGTAATTTTAATTCCAAATTTTACATTCATCATATGTGCATGAGTTCTGGATTTTACTGGTATGTGTAGTATACAGTATGTGTCATGGATACCACCATTTGTCATAATTACAACCACTCTTTCATGATTTGACTAACCTAACCGTGTCCGAGTGGCATGCCTGCATTTCTCGGAAGTAATGCAGTCGCAGACTGTTACTTTTGCCAGACAAACACCTGCATGTGGGTATTGGTGAGTGTTAGTGCGTCTTTTTAGTTGTGTTTAACCACAAGAACGCTATCCCCAATCTCTCTTTGCAGAATGCCGTGTTTTAAAAACATCATATTCCCGTTCTACAAGGCAATCTGGTTCGAAAAGTCCATCATCAACAAGGCGCAGCAAATCTCCAGCTACAGGTGAGAAGAATGAACATGAGAGCTTTAACTTCATAGATAAAAAAAAAGACTTGTAGAAGTTTGGGCTAATGCAAGAGGCACTTTCTTTCACATTCTTTTATACAGTAAAACCTTGGTTTGAGAGTAATTTGGTTTGAGAGCGTGTTGCAAGACCAGCAAAATTTTAACAAAATGTCTTGATATACAAGTAGAATCACGACATAACCAACTATAAAACAGAAAAGAGGTGTCTCTGAGTATAGCAATATGGTTACATTTAATGAAGGTACAACATTTAGAAACTCACATGGTTGATGATTAAAACAGGCACATCTAAGTATGCAGGCATCTGGGATAAACCTGTCCAAATAGACCATCCTCTGCACCACCATCAACGTCATCCCTTCCACTTTGAGCTCCATGAGCGTATCAAGGCTCGCTCTCAAATCGCTCTACTACAGGGTAGTCCTCTTGGTCACAATTGCAGACTGACAGTGGTGAGAGCCAGTGGTGCGGAGGATGGTCTATGTGGACAACTTTACCCCAGGTGCTTGCATCACTAACCATGTGAGTTGTTAAATGTTGTACCTTCATAAAATGTATATTGCTACACATAGGCCCCTTTCACACTGGGGCGGTGTGGGCGTTGGCGGTAAAGCGCCGCTATTTTTAGTGGCACTTTACCGTTGTTTTAGCAGCGGCCTGCGGCCGCTAGCGGGGTGGTTTTAACCCCCGCTAGCAGCCGAAAAAGGGTTAAAACTTCCCGCAATTGCCCCATTGATTTCAATGGGTAGAAGCGGTGAGTACACCACTCCTTTCACTGCTCCAAAGATGCGGCTAGTACGACTTTTTTCACCGTCCTGCCAGCGCACCGCTCCAGTGTGAAAGCCCTCCAGCTTTCACACTGGAGTGAAAGGGGCCGGATTTTTCAAGCGCTGCACAGGCGCTATTTTTAGCGCTGTAGCGCCTGAAAACCGCTCCAGTGTGAAAGGGGCCTTAGAGACACCTCTCTTCTCTTTTATACTTTGTAGCTCCTGCTGGATTTTGCTTCTAATCCCCTTGTGGAGGATGCAATTTGTAGATGGACATTTTATGGTTACATAACCTATTGCATTGAATTAATATTTTTAAATGGACTATAAACCGAAGGACTTATGAATAAATGGTTGTGGAACAAATCATCTGAGTTTCCATTATTTCTTCAAGGGGAAAGTCCCTTTGATATACAAGTGCTTTGGATTACAACCATGTTTCCGGAAGGATTTATGCTCGCAATCCAAGGTTTTACTGTATCTGGTTGTCCAGATCTATGGAGCAATCCAGCATGAGATAACGCCTGCACTTTTCCTCTGTGCAAATTCCAGTCATTACTACTCTCAAGGTGGCCGTACACTATAAAATTTTCTTTTTCAATTTGAACAAATTGAAAGTGTTTAGATTTGACCTCATATTTATATGGTTTTGGTAAATCTAAAAGAAAATTGTACAAGAAAATTGTATAATATATGGTCAGCCTCACCCTTTGTGCAGGGGAACTGGTCTTGTACCTGCCCCCTGTAGTTTTCTGCAGGCAGTCTGTAAGTAGGTGGACCTGCTGGGTCCATCCCACAGCTCTGCTTATTGAATATATACAGCACAGTGAAAATGTATCTGCTACGTTTACAAATTATTATCTGGTTGTGCAAAGGCATTTAATGCACACAAAGAGGAATTCTATCCTTTATGGATGTTGGGAAATAGATTTCAATTATTTTTTGTGTGCCCCGAGTTCAGATTTAAATGCAAATCCAATGTTCACATTTTATTTTCTAATTACTTTAGGTAACTTGTAGTAGTTCTTGAGTTTAAAGTGGAGTTCCACCCAAAAATGTAAATTCCGCTTTAAGCACTCCTTGCCCCCTTGCATGTCATTTTTTTGGGAGGGAGTGGGGGCTTCATTAGGAGGGGGACTTCCTGTCCCACTTCCTCTTTTCGACCAGGGACCACCAAGGAGACTCCTCCGTTTGCCTTAGGCGCCCCTCCCTCTAGGGGATCTCCTGGGACACGTGACAGGTCCCAGGAGATTGCCTGTCTACTCCGGGAGTGCAGCGCGACTCACGCATGCGCCGTTTGTGCCCAGCCGTGAAGTGGAAAGCTGTCACGACTGGGTTCCCAGAGTGACAATGGAGGCGCCGGCGGAGAGGAGGGGGAGAGGAGCAACACTCCTTTTGGGTGCATCGCTGGACCATGGAATAGGTAAGTGTCTGTTTATTAAAAGTCAGCAACTACACTTTTTGTAGCTGCTTACTTTTAATAAACATAAAAAGCCTGGAACTCTTTAAAATGTATGTCCACATATATATATATATATATATATATATATATATATAGAGAGAGAGGAGAGAGAGAGAGAGAGAGAGAGATATACATATATATAGCAAAATACCATCAAATTCTTGAGGACAATTTGCTGCCCTTTGCAAGAAAGTCATCAATGGGAAGAAGGTTCACCTTTCACCATGACAATGACCCAACGCACACAGCAAAAATTACCACACAGTGGTTGAAGGAGAAAAAAGGTGAATGTCCTTGCATGGCCTAGTCAGAGCCCAGACTTAAACCCCATTGAAAATCTGTGGAATGACTCAAAGACTGCAGTCCACAAACGGTTACCATAAAATTTAACTGAACTTGAGCAGTTCTGCAAAGGAGAGTGGGCAAATACTGCAAAGTCTAGATGTGCAAAGTTAGTAGAGACATATCCCAACAGACTAAAGGCTATAATTTAAAGCAAAATGTGTTTCAACAAAATACCGACACAATCTTTTCCAACTCGGTAATTCTGTTTTTTTTCTGACATGTTGGTGTTATATCTTTCACTTGGATGTTCCAATTTACACTGAAATACAGCTGGATAAAGCAAAAACCGTGTCTGTCTTTTTAGGCTGCAAAGTAACAAAATGTGATTATTTTAAGTGGGGGGGGAGGGGGATTATTTTCTATACCCACTGTAAATCCTGCCAGTTCCATTGTGTAAAGGCCAACGTTTGCTGACTGTTAAATTTCAGATGGCATTGACACACTTTGTAACAACGTGCACTGGCAGTTTCATAATGGAGCCTATTTCTCCAGCATTACAAAGTTGTCACCATGATGTTGCTGTTCCCATCATGTTAATCCCATCTCTCCTCTCTGGACAGCTGTAGTCAGGAGTGACAAGGTGCTTCAATTACCTCCTTTACTCCACTGAGGTTGGCCATATATTATACAATTTTCTTGTTACCAGTTTTCCTAGTTTTTTCGATTTACCAAAACCATTTAATATGAGGTCAAACCTAAACACCATCAATTTGTAAGCAATCAGGTAGACCCTTGCACTACATGGTTCAAGATAAAACTAAAGGAATTTGTACAAGAAAATTGTATAGTGTATAGCCAACTTGGGAGCTTCAGTAAGCCACAAGAGCTAATGGGAGTTGTAGTCCCCAAAGCATTATGACATCAGCAGAAATACCACTACACATCTCTTTCTCTATATTTTTTTAATTTATATTGTTAGCTGGGTATAATAGGCTTTGTATGTGTTAGTAGGATTTCAAGATAGATGGTTTATCACCAAGGTAACTTTCATGTCACTTTATCTAAAAATAAATATTGCGCTCCATGTATTAAGGGGTCTGTGCAAATACCTGTCAGTGTTGTCAATAGCAACAAATCAAAATCAACTTTTCATTTCTAACCTTCCCTAGAGGCAAGGTGAAAAAGAGTAGCATTGGCTGCTATGAGCAACAGAGACAGTTAATCCACTGTGTATTTGGTTACAGAAGACTTCTTCATCTACACTATGGCCCAATAAAAGAAAAAAAGTAAATCACTGCAGCTATTGAGATATTATAGCGAGTAAAGA